>NW_016807233.1:1512847-1627213 GCF_001698545.2 Rhinopithecus bieti | reverse complement strand
AAAAAAAAAAAAAAAAAAGAATCCATGATTCAAGCAGGAAGTGGAAGTGCAGAGAAGTAGCACCAACCAGGAAAAACGAGAAAGGCTTACCAGGAGAGTGAGCTTGGATTAACAACGAGGATTTTGACAGAAGTAGAGAGAAGCTCTTTTGTTTAGGGGAACCACTTAGCCCAGCCTCATCCTACATGGGCATGAAATATCTGACATGTATAACAAAAAGGGAGAAATTTGGTGTGGCTGCAGTGGAGGATTTCAAAGAGAGCACAGCAACATACGAGGATGGAGATGAAAGCTGGGCTCAGATCAGTAAGGCCCTTGAGCATCTTGCTAACAAGTTTGGATTTTTATTTCTAGAGATTTCAGAGTAATTGAAAATTTCTGAGAAATTTTTAAAAATCTTAACATCAATCACAGAAAACTTGGTGACAAAAATAAAAGATATTATTGGGAATCCAAATACCCACATTTGGATTCTTATTCAACCATTTACTAGATGTAAACGTCAACCTCTCCGGAATTTGTTTTACATTTTTCTGTGGGTAATTAAATGAAATGTTAAGGGAATAGAAAAGTAAATGAGATAATGGATGTGAAAGCACTTTGCCAACAATAACATATTGCAAAAAAAGAATGCATCCACACACTTGATTTTGCATTGCAAACTCTGTTAAAATGGAATAAGAACAAAATCTATGATCACAGAGGCAGCCTCTTCCTTAAGACACAAAAGTCCAATTTATCATTTTATTTTAAGAAACTTTTGGAGGCGCTTCTGTCAGATGAATCATAAGCCATTGAAGATAAGCTGTTCATTTTCAGCCTTCCATTCCCATTGTTTTGAAAACATCTGTGCCTTCATTCTACATTTCATGGACACCAAAATGGTAAACTATCATGGCACAGGCTAAACAGGGAAGCCATCACTCTCTGAAGCCTCCTATTTGTATCTTAAGTTACATGGTTATTATGAAATCTACTTCAGTAAATGGGAATTTAAAACATAAATAAAAGTAAACCATTACACACAGAGTTTCAAAGTTGTCCTGTTAATGTGCTCTGTATGTGGAATGGGAGTGGGGGTATAAGCAGTGGGAGGGAAGGAGGAAGGCTGACATTTTTAAAAAATATTTCCATGAAACAGGACTCTGACCTAGTAGAGTTCCACTGTTGCCAGGAAAATATTGAGTAGATATTTAAATCTGGCAAAGGGGTACTGCATTGCCAAAGACATACTGTGCCTTTGTGAAACAAAATGCCTCACACAGGCAAACATCCTATTTCAGAGGCCCCTCTAGAGAAATGAATAAAAGTAAGATTAAATAAAAGCCAAACTGGTGATAATGAAACTCCTGAATGTTATTTTCTTAAATAATATCAATGAAAATACTGGCTTCCCAAAAGAAAAAAATTACTCTTGGTTATGAAAAAACATCAAAAAATAAAAACTAAAATGTACCTCTAAGCCATATCACAAGCCTAGTGAGGTGTTTGTTTATAAATCCAGGCCCTGGGCAAGTCAGCCAATCTGCTGTCCAAGACACTCATAAGCCTGCAAAAATAAGATTTAACATCTTGCATCCTCAGGAGGACAGAAGTTACATTTACAAAGCAGGCCCAATAGAGAGAACTGGCTTAAATCTGAGCAATGATTCATTCCATCACAAATGGAAATTTGATCTCAAATAAAGAGCCTACCTCAAGGCTGTTTCTGAGCCTTTTAAATTTAAATTTCTAACTTATATATAGAGTTCATTTATTGTTTTGGTGTTGATTTCTAATTTTATTGCACATTGGCCAGTGAACACAGTCTATATGAAATTAACTTTTTATTTTATTTTTTTGAGATGGAGTCTCGCTCCGTCACCCAGGCTAGAGTACAGTGGCATGATCTGGGCTCACTGCAACCTCTGCCTCCCAGGTTCAAGTGATTCTCCTGCCTCATCCTCCTGAGTAGCTGGGATTACAGGAACCCACCACCATCCCCGGCTAACTTTTATATTTTTAATAGAGACAGGGTTTCACCATGTTGTCCAGGCTGGTCTCAAACTCCTGACCTCAGGTGATCCACCCATCTCGGCCTCCCAAAGTGCTGGGATTACAGGTGTGAGCCGCCGTGCCCAGCCGAAAATAACTTTAAAAAGTTCCGGTTTGTTACTCTTTTAGTGGCCTAGTGCACGGTCAATTTTTATAAATGTTCCTTGATTGCTTAAGAAATGCATATTCTCTAATTTGGCAGTACACAGTTCTAGAAAAAAACCCTTGGTAATGTATATTTAATTTTAATGTCACTGATCCATCAATTACTGAGAAACGCAAATTAAAATCTCTCGCTAAGTGGATTTGAGTATTCCTTTTTGCAGTTCATTACATATTTCAAGGCTATGTTATTAGGTACATATAAGTTTATCATTATTATATATTTTCATGAATTTCACCATTTTCATTATGTAATGACCCTCATTTATATCCAGTCATGCTCTCTGCCTGAAAGTATATTTTGTCTGCTTTCTATTTCTATTTTTGTCAGCTTTTTAAAAATTTGATTTTGACTAGCATATCTTATTCTGTCAGCTCTCCATCTTTGATTGTGCAAGATGTTCTTGCAAACAACCCATAACCGATTGTGGAATATTTTTTAGTCTAGTCTAGCACTCTCTGTCTTGACCATTTTTCTGTATTAATTTCTCAGCCTGAGAGTTCCTGGCACACACTGGTGTGTGTATGGGGTGGGGACTCGGGTAATGACAGGCTCAGTTCCGATTCCCCGCTTTGTGCAAGCCCAAGATTTCATTCCTTGCCCCTAGTTGACCTTTAAAACCCAAATCTCGGCCGGGCGCGGTGGCTCAAGCCTGTAATCCCAGCACTTTGGGAGGCCGAGGCGGGCAGATCACAAGGTCAGGAGATCGAGACCATCCTGGCTAACACGGTGAAACCCCGTCTCTACTAAAAAATACAAAAAACTAGCCGGGCGAGGTGGCGGACGCCTGTAGTCCCAGCTACTCGGGAGGCTGAGGCAGGAGAATGGCGTGAACCCGGGAGGCGGAGCTTGCAGTGAGCTGAGATCTGGCCAGTGCACTCCAGCTTGGGTGACAAAGCGAGACTCCGTCTCAAAAAAAAAAAAAAAAAAAAAAAAAAAAACCAAATCTCTGCATTATAACAACATAGGACAACCAGGTGTCAACATAAGAATGTGCTGCTCTGTTCTATTCTCACTTTTTTCCTTATTTTAGTCCCTAAGGAGTTCACTGACTTTCTTCCCAGTTCAGCTGTGCATTTAAAAGGATATTAAACTCTATGCAGCAATTCCAGGTGTTTTGCAAAAGGAATGTTTTTCAGGTCCTTTTATAGTAACCTCTCTATTTTACTAGAACCAAGAGCCCTCTCTGCATACTTTTTACCTATTTACTTTGAATAGTTTTCATTTTTAATGCAGCCATCATCCTAACTCATGTTATGCTTTACTTCATTCATTTATTCATTAATCAGTTGTCAAAAATTACTGATACAGATTGTATAATCCTCTGTGAAAGATTCAAAAACGGTAAGAGTGCCTGTCCTCAACTTGTTTGAGAATCTACAATTCTGTGTATCTTATTTTAAAATACATGACTAAATTATTTTTTTGAGGCTCTAAACACAGCTTTGTCATTCTGACACCCTGATTTACTCCTCTGGATGAAACCATTCTCAACAAATCATCTTGGTTTTAGATAATGATCTTTATTGTTCTTTGTTTTCTTTTATTGTTGTTGCCTCCCGTTAGTTATTCCATGACAACATTGCATATGCTCATCATGTTTTAGAAATGGAATGGCTTGATCCACTTAAAGGTTTCTCCCTGCCTGGGTTTTCTTTCTTTGTCTTGTCTTTAAATGTTGCTATCCCCAGAGTTTCATCCTTGGTCTACCCCTCACCTCTCTCCATAGATATCTTTGGACATTCTTATTTGTTCTCATGTTTGAACTACAACACGCATGCTGTATTATTTTCCTAGGGCGCTGTAATCAAGTACCACAAAATGGGTGGCTTAGAAACAACAGAAATTCATCGTCTCATAGTTCTGGAAGATCAAAGTCTGAAATCAAGGTATCAGCAAGGCCCTGCTCCGTCCAAGACTGTGGATAAAATCTGTCCTTGCCTCTTCTAGCTTCTGGTGCTGTCCAGCAATTAAATGTTCCATTGCTTGCAGTGGTATCAGTTCAACCTCTGCCTGTCTTCACATGGAGTTCTCCCTCTGTGTTTCCATATCATCTTCCCTATTTGTGTGTCTATATCCAAATTTCTCCTTTGTGTAAGGACACCAGTCATTTTATTAGGCTCACCCTAATGACCTCATCTTAACTTGATTAAATCTGCAAAACCTCTATTTCTAAATAAGGTCACATTCTAAGGAACTGGGGGTTAGGACTTCAGCATATCTTGTGAGGGAGGCACAATTTAATCTGTAACAGGCAGCTGTGTCTGCCAGTCTGTATCTTGAGTCCCCAGGGTGCTCTCGCAGATGCCAGACCCAAATATAAACAGAAGAGCTGCACTTTTTATCCCAGGTACTATTTAAGCATGTCACACATATCGTTATATTTAATCCATACAGCACCACATGAAGTAGGAATTATCATCATCCATATTTTGTTGATGAAAAACCTGAGAAACAGCAAGATTAAGTAACTTCCTAGATCCCACAGTTAGTACATGGCAGAGCTTAGAACTCAAATGCTGTGACTCCCGATAAAGGACTTTCCATCCTGAGCTCTGGGCCCACCACACTGCCTGGCAGGTGTCCCAGAAGCATCTTAAACACAGGATGAACCAAACTGAAATCACCTATTTTAAACATGTTTTTTGTATATTCATTAACACGTACCCAGCTGCTCATGCTAAATCTAAGCTGTCTTCAATTCCATTCTGCTCTCTGACTTTCAAGAAAAACAGATAACATCATTAGCACTGTAGAAATGTAAAAATCAGCCCTGGGCAACACAGTATATTATTTTGCAAAATTCCCTCTCCACCTCCTTTATTTACTTAAGTCTTATTTGAAAAGGCTGTTGCAGAATGTCTACAACAATTTAACAAACATATTCTCTCATCCCATTCCTGTGTTCTCCCCTGGGTATTTCTGTCAGCACAGCTTATTAGGAAGAAGAATCCAGACTCTGGAACTAGAAAGAACTGGGTTCGAATCCTGGCTCTTCAAATGATTGGTTGTGACATCTTTGGCAACTCTCTTAGCGTTCCTAGTTTTAATTTCTTTACTGTAAAGTGAGAATGATAATGAGTACCTACATCATAGGGTGGTCGCATGATTTAAATGAGATAATACCTTTTCTACAAAGTGCATGTCCAAGTGCCTGACAAGAGTGCACAGCAATAGACAGTAGCTGTCATTGCTTTTTAAAAAAATGATTTTATTTCAGCCTCACATTTAACCCAATGGTGGTTTCCTCAACCACTATTCAGCTGATAACTTTAAAATACATATAATAAACTTCGAAGTTAGCATTTCTATTTTAGTGGGTTTTGTTATTTAGTTGTTCGAGCATAGCAGGAATTTAAACAGAAGATTAAAGAAGCATGTCCCATCATATCGACAGAGTGGAAGAGATCCTCGGGTGTGTTCAGGGATGTAACAAAGAAAGATGAAGACACAAGTCATTTCACCAACAGGTTCTTATTAGGCCTGAGATTAGGCTCTGGTCTCATCCAGTTGTGCAAGTGTCCCTGGGACAGTCATTTCACCTTTCTCAGTCTTGATTTTCTCATGTTTAAAGGAAGACTGAACTTAGACCACCAAGAATCCTGCAACCCCTGCGAGTCTGCGATTCCCACTAGTTAGATCTAGATTACTGTTAACTCAATAAATCACACTTACTCTCCTCCACACAGAATCCAAGTGCTGGCTGTGTTGTCTGGTGACTGAGAACACGAAAGGCATGATCACCACCTCGCTAAACTTACAATCTAATAGAACAGACAGGCTTATTAATAATTCATGTAACGAGGATTGAAAACATAATATATCAGCCATCAGGGCTTGGCTGGAGGGTACGTGCTATTACTTGTTAGTCACTGGCTTGGGAATGTCAATATCTAAGGAGGATCATGTGAAAACTATGCAGCCCTCTACCACTCTGAGAACTCAAGATCCCTTCTTTACATGAAACCAGACTGCCAAAGACTCATGCTGGGCGGCTGTCCTCCACCTCTGCTGAGCTCTTCTCTAATGTAACTCAGCGCTCATAGAAGATGTCACAAGAAATAGGCTGTTGAAATGCAGTGCTGCAACTGTGGCAGGAAGATGGTCGATGGTCGGGTGTCTACAGCCCCAGTGGCCCCAAGGTGTCCTTCTTTCAGGATTCTACACTGAGATAAACATTGCCTTCCCTGTGAAACTTCTTGTTTGAAAGGAAAAATTATTTCCACAAATAACTCTTTTTATTTTGGCTGCTGGGAAGCTCAAAGCCATACTGGAAATTTAAGTATGGCGTCTTAGGCAAGCTTGTGGTCAAAATGGCTGCATTTTTCCCTCACATGCTCTTGGTTTCTCGTTTGTATTTTTAACTGCCTCAGCACTGATTCCTACTTCCTATTTGATAAGTTGTTTGGGCACAAGTCCATCACTAGTTTAGTTCACAAGGCATCTCAAATCCTTTGCAGAATATCCATATTTAAGTAAGTATACACGTGCATTTGAGAATACAATATGAAACAAAATGAAGTGTGGTAACAAAAGAATTGGTAAGATGTCATAAGAGGAGTGATTAATTTGCCAGAGGATCAAGCACGGCTCCCTTGACAGGGCAGATTTCGAAGCTGTCTGGAAGAATGAGGAAGAGCATTCCAGAGAGGGAACCACCGGGACAAGAACACCAGGTGGTGAAAATGCAGCGTGTGAGTTGGGGATGTGGCAGAGGAAAACGGCAGAGGCTGCAAAGGGCTTTCGGAATCACATCATCATGGGTATAAATGAAGCTTTTCTTGATTCGTCCTGTTATACCAGTCTTCATTCCTCACATGTTCTGAAACACTGGTCTGAGTTATTCATTTGGGCTCTCAATCACACACTCTTCTCTCCATCAAAAACTACTTACCCCACATGGGTGGGTCTTAGCTACTTCTGACGGCCTTCGGTCATCTCCTCAGTGATTAAGAGTAATGGGAACTCAATGAATGCTTTCTAATGGAATAGAAGGGTCCTAGCATGGGGGTCTGAGTCAGACACAAATTATGTAGCTTCAGCCACACGTGTTTGGTAGGGCAAGAAAAGGTGATTTTAAATCTCATTAGAGCTTTTATTCATAGTGAATGGAACACAGTAAGAGTTTAATGAATGAATTAATAATGAAGAAAGTGAAGAGATACAGTGAAGAGATGAATGTGGCTACTCTTTATCTCTAAGATTGCTGATTATCGCAAGGATCTATGCTGAAAGTGAGTTATTTTAAAAAATAGAAGCAGAGGCATTTGAAAAGCTCAACACTTTCGCACCTATTTTAGGGAATTAAAACAGAAAACGAGGCCGGGCACGGCGGCTCACGCCTGTAATCCCAGCACTTTGGGAGGCTGAGGCGGGTGGATCACCTGAGGTCAGGAGTTTGAGACCAGCCTGGCCAACATGGTGAAACTTTGTCTCTACTAAAACTACAAAAATTAGCTGACCTGAGATCCCAGCTACTCAGGAGGCTGAGGCAGGAGAATCGCTTGAACCCAGGAGGCAGAGGTTGCAGTGAGCCGAGACCACGCCACTGCACTCCAGCCTGGGCAACAGAGCAAGACTCCATCTCTAAATAAATAAATAAATAACAGAAAAAGAGAAATCTTTCAAAATGCTATAAGCTGCTAAAGCCAGAGACCTATTGCATTTTGGTCAGCATTTTGCAACTTTTAGTTAATGGAGACTGTGCCTTCCTCTTTGTTAGCCACTTGGTTAGCACATCTCCATGTTCACGGCCAACACCTAAAGAGTAACAGTAACAACCATAAGGAGTGATTCTTCATTTAAATTTTTTTTGGAATGTTAATATGATACTGTTAGTCATTTCTATCCTTCCTTTTTGCCTACTCGCCTCTTCTAAAAGTGATAAACTGTATCTTTGTTAAAAATAATTCAAGTCTATTAAAGTAAAATTTATATCTTCTATCTTATCTAGATTAGAACTTTTCACCCTTATTATACATGAAAATTGCAGATACAATAAGCATGTCAATAATGTAAAACTTCCAACCCCACACCCAGGTTTGGAACATTCGGAAGTGTGTGCGTGAGTGTGCATGTGTGCGTGCGTGTGCTTGTGCGCGCGAGTGTGTGCATGCGTGTGGGCTCATGTGTGTGTGTGCATGCACGTGTGTGTCTGGGAAAGGGTCTCACTCTGGCTTCCTGGTGGGAGTGAAGTGGTGTAATCATGGTTCACTGCAGCCTCAAACTTCTGGGCTCAAAGAATCCTCCTGAAGCAGCCTCCCAAGTAGCTGGGACTACAGGAACCTGCCACTACACCTGGCTAATGTTGACATTTTTTGTAGAGATGGGGTCTAACTATGTTGTCCAGGCTGGTCTTGAACTCCTTGGTCTCCCAAAGTGCTAGGATTACAGGTGTAAGCCACTATGACTGGCAGGAAATGTGTATTTTTAATCATAAAATTTCCAGGTAATCTTGATGTAAGTGGTTCAGACAATACTTTGAAAAATACTTTCTAGGCCGGCCGGGTGCGGTGGCTCACGTCTGTAATCCCAGCACTTTGGGAGGCCGAGGTGGGCAGATCACCTGAGGTCAGCAGTTTGAGACCAGCCTGGCAAATATGGTAAAACCCCATCTCTACTAAAAATACAAAAATTAGCCTGGCGTGGTGGCGGGCGCCTGTAATCCCAGCTACTCAGGAGGCTGAGGCAGGAGAATCACTTGATCCTGGGAGGCGGAGGTTGAAGTGAGCTGAGATCGTGCCATTGCACTCCAGTCTGGGGGACAAGAGTGAGACTTTGTCTCAAAAAACAAAAAAAAAAAAAAAGAGAAAAAGAAAACGAAAAACACTTTCTAGTCAACCTCCAAATTAACCTGGGCCATAAAAGAGCCAAGTAACCAGCATGGGGGGTGTCACACTTGTCAGGCCGCTCTTATCACAACTGGTTTCACTGAATGACACTTGAATCTACAACAATGCAAGAAACTGCCCGGCCCTATGAGAGATCCACCTAGATTTATAGATATGTGCACCAAATACATAGATAAAAACCAGAGATGTGAATTATGGCCTAACCAGTACCCTTTGGGAAGGCACAATCAACAGTCTTGCCAGAACAACAGGCACAAACCAGGGCTACCCAGAATGCCTGGTGGTGCTACTGGTTGATCGCTTTGCTCACGACTCCCCCTATCTTCCTTAGGACAAACAGAGGAACACATCTTCCTCCAGACTCGGAACTAATAGCTGGACCATCTTTTCACATTTGCTTTCTTTTTATCCTGTGGACACTGAATTACCCCTTTCACACTGCCTGATGATCCCTCGAAGCCAAACAACACCTACCTTTTGCAATTCTGCGATATTTAAAAATTGCAATTAAAAATACACACACACACACACACACACACGCATACATGCAAACCTCACTCCTGGTTTTATTCTCTCTGTTAAACTCTTATTTTAGTTCATACTCCACATTCCTTTATTTTTAAAAAGTGGATTGTACTGTGCTCTTTCATATGTATCTATGTGAGTTTTCTTAAATCTGTTCTGAAATAGGAGGCAGTGTAAATATATCAAATGACAATCCACGTTTATTCATTAGGGACATTTTCTAGTTTGCACTTTCTTATGGGCTTTTTTTGACACTTTTTTATGGGCTTCTTGATTAACTCAAGATCATGAGTCTCAAAACCAGGGATGAGGGAATCATTTCTCAAAATTGGATTCCAGGTACCAGAACCCAATCTGAACACGGACAAAGCCTCCCAGCTCCTCTGTGGCTTTATCTCTCAGTCTCCACACAGTAAAAATTTTCTCATCAGTGTTTATTAGGACCACTGTTATTTCTAGTGTGTAAACACTGGCATGTATTGACGATGGGACAAATGTTTAGGAATAACTAATGGTTTAATTTGTTTTTTCATTCAGCTATCCACATGGTTTGCATTAGTGCCAAGCAATGTCTCTAAGTAGTAAGGACTATGTGAACCACTCGGAACCAGGTCTGGATAATTATTTTTGTGTACACAGGGCACTCTGTGCCCCAACTCTGCCTTAATGAGGTGCCTGGATACCATGGGGCTGGATGCAACAGCTGGTACAGCTGCCTGAGGTCCTGCAACCTCATGGCCACATTGGAAAATTGTCCAGATTGTGCAATGAAGCTCTGTGTGTGTGTGTGTGTGTGCGTGCGTGTGTGTTCATCTCTGTGTGTGTATGAGCACACATACATGAAGCTTGACCAATAACTGAAAGACTCACAACTTGCAAAATCAGCCACAACTAGCTCTCTTACAAACACTATTAACAGAATAACTGCCTACACTGGCATGAAGCAACTGAAGGAAGAAAGAGCTGAAGAGAAGAGTACTTCGCTCAGAAGAAAGGAAACAGCCTTTATATCAAAGCTCAATATAAGCCAATTTGCAGAGCTCTCCTTGCATCCATCCAGCTAACATTTGATGAGCACCTACTATGTATAAAAAAGTCCTGAGGCCGGGCGCGGTGGCTCACGCCTGTAATCCCAGCACTTTGGGAGGCCGAGACGGGCGGATCACAAGGTCAGGAGATCGAGACCATGGTGAAACCCCGTCTCTACTAAAAATACAAAAAATTAGCCGGGCGTGGTGGCGGGCGCCTGTAGTCCCGGCTGAGGCAGGAGAATGGCGTGAACCCGAGAGGCGGAGCTTGCATGACGCCGAGATCGCGGCCACTGCACTCAGCCTGGGCGACAGAGCAGACTCCGTCTCAAAAAAAAAAAAAAAAAAAAAAAAAAAAAAAAATCCGTGAGTGCTCTGACTTCAGTTTGATTCTTTGTTCTCTTCCCCACACAAACCCACACAAATATCTCTCTTACTTTCTAAATACTTTCCTTAGTGTAGAAAGACTCAAGTCTGGTCGTACCGAAAAGAATATTTATGATATCAAATCATATTGATGGCCTCACGGAAATACAGCCTCAGCAGTTAAAATACGGTACCATGCATTACCTGTTACGTCTGTGATTCAATGAGCAATCGCGCAAAGAATCTTCAGTGCAGGCCCCCTCAGATGGATTCTCTCATCTTTGAGATCTAAACACTTTGTTTTGTCTCCTTTGAAGAAATTATATTCTTAAAGAGGGGGGCAAAGGCTAAGAGGGGTTAGGGGGGCTTCCTTTCGGTGTCTACTTCACTTTGTTCATGCCCAGCCAGTGTCTGGGCAACACACCCCTGCCCTCCTGCCTCTCCTGCAGGCACATCCCAGCCGTCGAGCTTTTCTTAAGTGCCACACATCTGGAATGAGCACCTGGGACATTTGTGTTTTTATTTTTCCCATCCAACAGGAACAGCCCCCTGTTCCAAGGCACAGCAGCAAGTGAGGCAGTCTCAGGCATACAGCTGCATTGTGAAGATCAAACCAAACGCACAGCCTCTGTACCTGTCACCTGCCTTTCAGTAAATACTAAGGACAGTTTTCTCCCTTTCTTAAAGCACACATGGAATCTACCATCAGTGTCTCCTATAAGTCTTAAAAAATGCTTTGAAATCAGGCACAACCCCAAAGGATGGTCCCTTTCACACCCCACTGCGTTGAACCAGCTTCACGTGTTTGCTGAAAGCCACATGGTGACAAATCTAAGGTGAAACCCAGGATATAAATCCAGGCCAGATGTTTTGTGAAGTACCCTGCACTCCTGAACTCTTCTGTCTAGAGGGTGACAGAAGCTCACTGGGTGTGATCGGACTCAGGTAAAGGGAAAATCACACCATGGAGGGAATCTAACCTGTTTGCCATCACACTTCACAGATAGGAATTTAGGTGACCCCAGGAGCAAGGGAGAATTGAGTTTGTGCAGATTTCACCCATGCATGCCCTTGGCTACTTTGGCAACGAGGAGTAACTTGTGCAGTGCAGCTCAGTGGTGAGGCGTCCGCTCATCCATTCTCCACCTCCCTTAATATTCACCGAGCACCTCCTACATACTGGGCATTGCAACTGGCCCTGGAGATAAGGCCTTTGTGGGGGTTACATTCTATTCAGGGAGGAGGATAATAAGAAATTTTTTTTTTTTTTGAGATGGAGTCTTGCTCTTGTTGCCCAGACTGGAGTGCAATGGCACAATCTTGGCTCACTGCAACCTCTGCCTCCTGGTTCATGCGATTCTCCTGCCTCAGCCTCCCGAGTAGCTGGGATTACAGCCGCCCACCACCACATCTGGCTAATATTTTTGTAGTTTTAGTAGAGATGGGGTTTCACCATGTTGGCCAGGCTGGTCTTGAACTCCTGACCTCGTGATCCGCCCACCTCGGCCTCCCAAAGTGCTGGGATTACAGGTGTGAGCCATCGCGGCTAGACAATAAGAAAACTTTTACATAAACATGCAATATATTGGCAGATGGGAATGAATGAAATCAAGAAAAATCAGGCAGGAGACTGGCAGTCACAAGTGGGAGAGCAATCCTAGATGGAAGTGCTCAGGACCCGCCTCCCTGAGGCCATGACATTGGCCTGGATGCTTGGTGAAGGAAAATGATATGGAACTACCTGGAATCAAGGGTTTCAGCCTGAGCTAACGCCACATTCAAATCCCTGAGGCAGGACTGCAGGGTGACCAGACGGCTAAAACTAGTAACAGGAGGGAACCCACAGAAATTGCTGTAAGCAGCTGAGATTTAATCCAATGCCAACAGGTAGAGACTAAAGGAGTAAGGCAGACCTTCCTGAGTCCTAATTTGGCCTCTTATTAGCCAAATGCCCTTAGAAAAGTTGGTGGACCTCTCTGAACTTCATCTTCCTCATCAGGGAAATCAAGAGAAAGATGCCCATTTTCTAAAGTGTTTATCCAAATGCCTCCTGGAGGGTAAGGGTTCACTGACTGCTGACTGTTGCTGTTGTTCTTATATTTCTGGTTTTTACATAGCATGCATCCTCTGAGGAGCTTTCAGTCATTCTTTCTATTACCTTTAGTTTGCTAAATAAATAAGTTCTTGGCATGTCTTTCAAGTTTGAGATCTATTCCTTCGGGCTGGTTTTGAATTGTTTGTGGTAAAGAGTTACTCTGGTTATTAGAATCTGCATTACAGGCCAATGATAGCTGGAATTTCAGATGTTTAAGAACATGTAAGACAGCAATATATGATTCCTAAATGTTTATTTTGCCAGATAAGAGAATTCTAAAAACAAACAAGTCTATCATCTATCATAAATAGCACCTCATGAAGGACAGGATATTTGGCACAATAATCTCCAAGAAGGGGCAATTCCTCCCTAGAAAGGTCACCTTTCATAGATATATACACATGTGTGCATATGTGTGTGTGCACAAGCAAGCCTGCATGTTTGCCTGGACATCCTCTTTCTCTGTCTTTCTCCACATGTAGTGTGTGTGTGTATTTTTCTCTACGTGGCAAAATAAAGAGCTGGGGCTACATATTGTTGTCTCACGTTTTTAAACTCTGAAGTACATAAACAAATGTATTTTTCTCGCTTTGCTGTCAATCCGTGAACATGTCCCCATACATAGACCTCTGCCAGCTCCCATTGACAAGCCCTGCTCTGGACAAAGGAGATGTGATCAATGCCACAGGTGGGGGAGAAGAGCTCCCCGAGGCTCAGCCTAGCCTCGGGGAAGTTGTGATCTGCCGAGGGCAGTGAAGCTGTGAGCACCTGACCTGCTGGCACGATAACTCTGCGTTCGTTCGTGGTCATGTTTGGGGGTGGCATGTGCTTCTCCTCCATGTAGCTGCCATAGTTCATCCCGACGGTGTCTGGGCTGCCCACCATCTTCCCGCCTTTGGCCACACTGCATTCATCAGGAGAGTTCCTGGAGGAGAAGAAGAAATGTCCTTCCATTACAACAGCAACAAAGAGCATGTCTCCAACGACTTCTCACAATACACAGAACCAAAGAACGGCAAGGCGGAAGAGACTGGGGGAGAAAGGACAAATGTGAAAAGCCAAATACAGGTGGGATGCCGTGACTCACGCCTGTCATCCCAACACTCTGGGATGCCCAGGCGGGCGGATCACGAGGTCAAGAGATTGAGACCATCCTGGCCAACATGGTGAAACTCCATCTCTACTAAAAATACAAAAATTAGCTGGGCGTGGTGGTGTGCCTGTAGTTCCAGCTACTTGGGAGGCTGAGGCAGGAGAATCTCTTGAAACCGGAAGGTGGAGGTTGCAGTGAGCTGAGATCGTGCCACTACACTCCAGACTGGTGACAGAGCAAGATTCCATCTCAAAAAAAAAAAGAAAAAAAGAAAAGCCAAATACAGTGCCTTGCCTTCTGTCCTCTCAAAATGCATATTTTGAAGGCTTAACTCCCAATGTGATGGTATTAGGAGAGAGAGTCTTTGGGAGGTAATTCAGTTTGATGAAGTCATGAGGGTAGAGTCCATGATGGGATTAGTGCCCTTATTAGAAGAGGAAGAGACCAGAGCTCTCACTCTCTCTCTCTCTCTCTGCCATGTGAGGGCAGACCAAGAAGGTGGCCAAGCCATCTACAACCCAAGGACAGAGACCTCACCAGAGACTGGCCCTGCTGGTGCCTGATTTTAGACTTCCAACCTCCAGAAGCATGCAAGCTCGAGTCCCGCTGCTTCAGCCAGCCCGTCTGTGGGGCTCTGTGAAGGCAGCCTGCACAGGCTAGGACAGTACCCACACTGGCTAGACTCACAGAACATGCACAAGGGAGGCGGAACTACCACCTGGCTTCTGTTTCTTAAGCAGCTCCTCCAGAAACTGTCATGTCAGAACTCCATCTGTGACAACTGACTGGGAACACTTGCAGGGAACAGTGAACTGCTCTTTGTTCTCACGGTGTGACAGTAAACAGGCAGAGTAGACAGATGCTGAGAGGTGGCACCAGGGACACTCGCTGCTCAGCGAGGTTTATCCTGGAATGATGTTCCTTTTCAAAACCTCAGAATGAAATCCTCCTGCTGAATTTCAAATCCCTGCAGCCAATCTTGACATACGGAGCTTTGAAGACTCACAGTGTTCCAGGCTTAGGTGCAGACAGGAAGGGCAGAGAAGGGTGGGGACGACGCTAGGGGAGGCCTCATGGGAGTGGACTCCAGCAGTCCTAGAGGACCCCTGGGAAAGGGATTTGGAAGGAACTGTGTGGTTGCAGAGAGGGGTCAGCTACTGACTACTGACCTTGGGCAACAGGTCACAGGGCTGCTGTTAATAAGGCAGTCACTGTCATTTGGATAAAGTCAAATCTACCTTTCTGGAAAAAGAAAAGGAAACCATTCTAAACAGTGAGATGTGAAAGCTACAGGACATGGGTGAAATCGCATCTGATAGGGAAATGCCAAAAAGAAAATCCAGTTTAGGGCCGGGAGCAGTGGCTCACGCCTGTAATCCCAGCATTTTGGGAAGCCGAGGAGGGTGGATCACCTGAGGTCAGGAGTTCAAGACCAGCCTGATCAATATGGAGAAACCTCGTCACTACTAAAAATACAAAATTAGCCAGGCGTGGTGGCACATGTCTTTAATTCCAGCTACTCGGGAGGCTGAGGCAGGAGAATCCCTTGAACACGGGAGGTGGAGGTCATGGTGAGCTGAGATCACGCCATTGCATTCCAGCCTATGCAACAAGAGTGAAACTTGAAAGAAAGAAAGAGAGAGAGAGAGAGAAAGAAAGGAAAGGAAAGAAAGAGGGGGGGAGAGAGAGAGAGAGAGAAAGAAAAGAAAGGAAAGAAAGAGCGGGGAGAGAGAGAGAAAGAAGGGGGGGAGAGAGAGAGGAAGGAAGGAAGGAAGGAAGGAAGGAAGGAAGGAAGGAAGGAAGGAAGGAAGGAAGGAAGGAAAGAAGGAAAGAAAATCCGGCTTAAGCAGAAAACAGAATGTACATGTCAGTGCCTTCTTAGATGGCTAACGCATAGATGGCTAACCCAGGGTCACTGTAGCTGAGGAGTATTAATATTCAGGGTCTGTTGTCTAAGGTGGATTTCCAGAAATGCCTCTCAGGCTCTATCCAATGCACATATTTTTTTCAAATTCCTTGGAATCTGGGAACCTTCACTCTCTCTGGATTTCAGATTTCTATCCCAGTGTTTCCGGTTGTGGGATCCCCTCCAACGAACCCTTATTTATCTCCTCCACATCTTGTTAGCTGGAGTTCTGCGGGGAACTTGTAGAATCAAAAATCTATGGGCTTGGCATGGATGTGAACTTCAAGTCTAAGGAGGTCGAAACCACCTGAGGCAGGAGAGCACTTTCTGAGTGGGGTGAGATGGAGCGGGTCATTCCACACCTGAAAGTCATAGCTGGGATGTGGACAGGAAGGGAAAGTGTTTGTTCAGCATCTGGGAACTTGAAAATACAGGTTTCTTCTTAGCATCACTTACAAATGTGTCTGAAGCCTATGGAGGGTTCTTAGGTGCTGGCAGTGAAGACAGTGAGCCAAGACTGCCATCTGCGGATGGAGGTTAGAGTCAGGGTCATGCAGGACTCAGGCCGTACCACAGGCCTGGAATGCACAGCCCTGCCTGATGGCATCCTCACAGCTGTGCTAACATGAAGGCAATTTTAAAATAATAATGGTCTGAGTTCCCATGAAGTAGATCCTGAATATTTCCACCGCTGCCTACACATGCATTATTTCCTCTTGATGCTATTTTTCCTGGCTTCACACATTTATCTCTAAAAGACCCATCCTAATACCAAAACACAGAGTGTCTTCACTTGAGACTGAGTTTCCTATTCCTCTGGAAAATTCCATCAGTTGAGTAGACTGTATATGTTTTGTTATATTTGTCTCAAGGAGAGAAGTTACTACGGAAGAGAAGTTAGAGGGATTAGGTTCTTTAGGATAAAGACTTTACCAAGATGATATGAGTAACTCAAGTAACAACTATAAAATCTCGACAACCTTTGTTCAGATTCAATCATTCACTCATCCATTTAGACAACTGTTATTAAGTGCCTGCTGTATACCAGGCCCCATTAATTCTTTCTTTTCCAACAATGCAGTTAACCATTTGAAAAGTAAAAGATCAAAGAGATGTATAAAATTATAGAAACAGGCCAGGTGCAGTGGCTCACGCCTGTAATCCCAGCACTTTGGGAGGCCGAGGTGGGCGGATCACCTGAGGTTGGGAGTTTGAGACCAGCCTGACCAACACGGGGAAACCCTGTCTCTACTTAAAAAAAAAAAAATTAGCCGGGATTGGTGGCGCATGCCTGTAATTCCAGCTACTCGGGAGGCTGAGGCAGGAGAATCACTTGAACCAGGGAGGTGGAGGTTGCTGTGAGCCGAGACCGTGCCATTGCACTCCAGCCTGGGCAACAAGAGCAAGACTCCATGTCAAAAAAAAAAAAAAAAAAATTATAGAACAGGGGACATTGTGGATTTTGAACCCTTCAGAGCAACCCCTTTTTTTCTTTTAGTTCTTTATAGTTTAATTTTCCTATCTGAGGACAAGAACTCTAGGCATAGATCACGAGAGTTTCCCTATGACATTAAAGTAGATCCTTCAGGCTGGTTGCGGCAGCTCATGCCTGTAATCTCAGCACTTTGGGAGGCTGAGGCAGGCAGATCACTTGAGGCTAGGTGTTCGAGACCAGCCTGGCCAATATGGTGAAACCCTGTCTCTACTAAAAATACAAAAATGTCACCAGGCATGGTGGCGCATGCCTGCAACCCCAGCTACTCAGGAGGCTGAGGTGGGAGGATCACCTGAGCTCAGGAGGTGGAGGTTGCAGTGAGCCAAGACTGTGCCACTGCACTCCAGCCTGGGCAACAGAGCAAGATTCTGTCAAACAAACAAAAAAAATCCTTCATCAAATCTGGATATGATGAACTATTAAAATGCATTTTGTGACAGCTTTCTAAAAATATGAGTAAATATTTAAAATGGGGTCAATGGTCAGTAAAGCTACTCTGTTTTCATTTTGCAACAACAACATCCAATTCATCTCATTAGATTTTCCCATCCCAGCTTTCATTGTGGAAAACGGCAGAATGAGGCCATCAGACCCCATTTTCAAAACTTGCACCTTTAGGGTAATGTTTTAAAACTCTTTTTCCATTGTATTTTGTTTTAGCTTAGAGAAAGATAGAGTAGAACCACTTTTTTTTGTATTATTATTTCAAGTGTTTTTTTGTAATAACTCTGAGGGACCTCCAACCCCAAAGAGAGGCAATGGTAACACCACAGGGTCACTGAAGTGCTAGACTCCAACCGGGTATTCAACAAATATCGCTGAAGCAGGCCCCAGTTGTTGTACTCTCACTTTTTAGTCCTTTTCCCTTGTTAGTTCTCTTACAATTTTTTTTCATTTTTATCTTCTTCTTCTTATTATTATTTTTTGAGACGGAGTCTTGCTCTGTCTCCCAGGCTCGTGTGCAGGGGCGCAATCTCGGCTCACTGCAACCTCCGCCTCCTGAGTTCAAGGGATTCTCCTGCCTCAGCCTCCCGAGTAGCTGGGATTACAGGTGCCTGCCACTATGCCTGGTGAAGTTTTGTATTTCTAGTAGAGATGGAGTTTCATCATGTTGGCCAGGTTGGTCTCGAACTCCTAGACCTACGGTGATCCTCCTGCCTCGGTTTCCCAAGGTGCTGGGATTACAGGCATGAGCCACTGAGCCCAGCCTTCTCTTGTAAAGTTTAACAGCAAAAGAGCAGCCTTAACGTGTTTGGGATCCGTTCTGGGAGCTCAATAGTTATCAATCTTCACCACAGCAAACTGTGTTGCTGGCATCGTCTCCACTTTCCAGAGGTGTGAACTGAGTATTCAAAACACAAGGGGCTGGCTCCAGGACTCACAGCCAGGAGGGGGTAGAATGAGACTTCAGTGAGGGTGGCCCCAACTCTCCATCCCTGCTTCTTGACCCTGAACAGAATGACTCCACAAAGTAAAGGCAAGACAATGTCCTCTAAAAGGTAACTAGATCTTCATTTCAGGAAGGCACTGGGGACTCCCTGACTCATACACTACTCTGGTTTAAGGTGTACACTGAAGCACTCATCCTGACACACCGTCCTACCCTGGGACTCTTCATTCCCTGAAGAGCATGTATATGACACAAGCAGGGCACATATATGAGATGCAAATAAGAGGGGTGATTCCTGGAGAAGAAAAGAATTTTCAAAGATATCTGCTTTACTTAAGAAAAGGACGCCAGGCACAGTGACTCACACCTATAATTCCGGCATTTTGGAAGGTCAAGATAGGTGAATTGTTTTAGCTTAGGAGTTCAAGACCAGCTTGGGCAACATGAAATATATATTTACAAAAAATACAAAAATTAGCTGGGCATGGAGGCGCACCTGTAGTCCCAGTTACTCAGGAGGCTGAGGTGGGAGGATCACCTGAGCCTGTAGAGGTTGAGACTGCAGTGAGCCGAGATCACGCTACTGCACTGCAGCCTGGACAACAGAGCAAGACCCCGTCTCGAAAAAAAAAAAAAGAGAGAACAAAAGAAAATGAAATTTTACCACATTTCAGAGAACTGCAAAGTGTTCATTTGAAAAACTCACTATAAATACATTTTTGGCTCTGTGCCCAGGTGTGATAAGAAAAGACCCACACCACACAAATGTGTGTCTTGATTACTCCACTGCAGCCCCACCTTCACCGAGCATTCCGAGGCTCACACATCACCAGGGAAAAAGTTCCCACAAACCGCTTGGTATGTCACCTGCACCAAGCACTGCCCAGCATAGAGGACCATGTGTTCTCCATTCTCAGATTTAGAGGTTCAATGCATTGTTTTATTGCAAAGAGCATGCTGTGCAGGGAATGAACAGTCCTGAAGTAGGACAGTGTGTCAGGATGAGTGCTGCAACGTACATTTTAAACCAGAGTAGTGTACGGGTCAGGGAGTCCCTGATGCCTTCCTGAAATGAAGATCTAGTTACCTTTTAAACATATACATACTTTCAAACATACACATACAAACCTTTTAAACATACACATACTTGCATATGTGTGTTGCAGCTGTTCCTGAGAATATTCTCAGGCTATTCAGCAGGTGCCTGTCAAACAGATAATCATTTAGTAAATATTAAATGTATCTGTCTTATTGTTTGGGGTAGAAATTT
This sequence comes from Rhinopithecus bieti, assembly GCF_001698545.2. NCBI lineage: Eukaryota > Metazoa > Chordata > Mammalia > Primates > Cercopithecidae > Rhinopithecus > Rhinopithecus bieti. The sequence continues at coordinate 1,606,997 of NW_016807233.1, read as the reverse complement.
CTTTATTGCAAATAAGTGTTGTTCAAGATATTGCTCTCAGAGACTCCTTTGAGGACAAATGAAAATCATTTTGTCTTTTTAAAAAATTTCAATAGTTTGGGGGGAACAGCTGGTGTCTGGTTACATGAATAAGTTCTTTAGTGGTGATTTCTGAGATTTTTGTACACCCATCACCCAAGCAGTAAACACTGTACCCAATGTATAGTCTTTTCTCCCTCACCCACTCCCACCCTTCCCCCAGAGTCCCCAAAGGCCATTGTATCATTCTTATGCCTTTCTGTCCTCATAGCTTAGCTCCTACTTATAAGTGAGAACATACGATATTTGGTTTTCCATTCCTGAGTTACTTCAGTTAGAGCAATGGTCTCCAACTCTATCCAAGTTGCTGCAAACACCATTATTTTGTTCCTTTTCATGGGTGCATAGTATTCCATGGTGTGTATATATGTATATATATCTATATCTATATACACACACACACATATATACAAACACAAATATACATATATATACACATACACACACACACACATACACACACACACCACATACTCTTTATCCACTCATTGGTTGATGGGCATTTAGGCTGGTTCCACATTTTTGCAATTGTGAATTGTGCTGCTATAAACATGCATGTGCAAGTGCCTTTTTCATTTCCTCTGGGTAGATAACCAGTGGTGGGATTGCTGGATCAAATGGTAGTTTTACTTCTAGTTTTCCATACTGTTTTCCATAGTGGTTGTACTAGTTTACATTCCCATTGGCAGTGTAAAAGTGTTCCGTTTTCACTATATCCATGCCAACATCTGTTTTTTTTTGTTTGTTTGTTTGTTTGTTTTGAGATGGAGTCTCGCTCTGTCACCCAGGCTGGAGTGTAGTGGCCGGATCTCAGCTCACTGCAAGCTCCGCCTCCCGGGTTTACGCCATTCTCCTGCCTCAGCCTCCTGAGTGGCTGGGACTACAGGCGCCGCCACCTCGCCCGGCTAGTTTTTTGTATTTTTTAGTAGAGACGGGGTTTCACCATGTTAGCCAGGATGGTCTCGATCTCCTGACCTCGTGATCCACCCGTCTCGGTCTCCCAAAGTGTTGGGATTACAGGCTTGAGCCACAACATCTGTTTTTTTTTATTTTTAATTATGGCCATTCTTGCAGGAGTAAAATGGTATCACACTGTGGTCTTGATTTGCATTTCCCTGATAACAAGTGATGTTGAGCGTTTTTTTTCATATTTGCTGGCCATTTGTATATCTTCTTTTGAGAATTGTCTATTCATGTTCTTAACCCATTTTTTGATGGCATTATTTATTTTTTTCTTGCTGATTTGTTTGAGTTCCTTGTCGATTCTGGATATTAGTCTTTTGTCAAACGCATAGTCTGCAAATATTTTCTCCCACTCTGTGGGTTGTCTGTTTGCTGATTATTTCTTTTGCTGTGAAGAAACTTTGGTTTAACTAAGTCCCATCTATTTATCTTTGTTTTTGTTGCATTTGCTTTTGGATTATTGGTCACGAACTGTTACTCTCAAATTCACATTTTCAGTTCTGGGTTCTATTTGTCACCCACAAAACATTAGTCTTGATGGTCCTGTGCAGTATGTGGCATCAACAAGAGTAAATAGGAGCTAGGAAGACAGATACTTCCCTCTGCTCACAGCAGGAGAAAGTCCATGTTAGTCAGGGGATCCCCAAGATGGGAGAGCTGGTTCAGGATTCTGAGAAAGAACTGGACAATGGCCCAGTGGTTGGGGTATTAAAAAGTGAGTCATGATACTTCACAATTCCCTGGCAACACCCTTGGGGTCACACAGCCTCAAACTCCTGAGCTCAAGCGATCCTCCTGGTTCAGCCTCCCTATAAACAGCTGGGACTACAGGCCACACTCCTTGAGAAATGTAACCTTTGCAGCAATCTCACACTTTTCCATGGCATTTGGTCATAACTGTGGTCACTCACAGGAACACAGAAATAGTGCAGGAAGACACCGAACCTTTGTGATGGAAATAAAAATACTGGAGATGCGCCCAATGAAACTGGCTTATTGAGCTTCAAACAATAATCTGTCTTAAATAGCAGTTGGAGAATTAAGTTCTAATCATTTAAAATCATGAGCACTGACTTCTTAAAACATACTAGCATTCTGAATTAATGATAAAAGGACATGGCAAAGAATATCAAATACATTGGAAATTTTGTTAAATTTGAATTAAGGAGAGAAGGCAGACACGCTGCTAAGCCCAGTTGGGTTCTCATAGGGTTACGGAATCAGAGGGCTGGAAGAAGCCCCGTTTCCAAGCCCCTGGGCATGACTGTCTGGAAACCACTTGAATGAACAAGAGTTTAGCTTCGTTAACAGTTTTTTAGGGAGGGGCTTCGTCATTTTCCTCTGCAACTCCAGAGTTCTATTTATAAATATGTAGAGTGGTTTTAAGTATACGTTATTCCTCTACCTGTGTGTAAGCTATGTGAAGTTTGAGGTAGGTCATAAAAATGCATATAAGACAAAATGATAACATAAATAATTAACAGAATAAAAATGAGTGGAAAACAAGGGCCAAAAAGGAATGAAGAGATAAAAGCAGCCCACTGAGTAAGCTTACTATTTATCCTGCTGAGGTAGGATACCAATTCAGCTCTGAGCTTTCTACTCGCCAAAGCAAAGACGGAAGTGCATCTGATGACAAGGTTTGAGGTATTAGTAAACTACATACAAACCAGTTATTCAGCAGAAATAAAGCTCTCCCTGGGCTAAGCGTTGAGAGTTTTTCTCGGGGCTTCTCATGAAGAAAACTAGGCTATGTAGGAAACAATATCGTTCCCAACATCTCATAATACATCTAAGACCATCCCGCACAGTGCCAGGAGGAGCTGGTGGCAGAGTAGGACACTCCCTGTACACAGTGGTCCCATGCTGCCTCCACAGAGGTCTAGAGACGGCATGTCCCCAGCCTATCCTCCATACTGGCTGCTATTGGAAAGATCAGACCTGTCAGAGAAGTCAGTGCAAAAACACGAAAAAAATCAGTAATTAAAAAATGAAAAAACCTTGAGAGATGCAGTATTACATATGCCTCTAGTTCCATAACTCCCAAATTTCTAGATTTTACTTATTTTACTGTTTCTTAAGAGACACGGTCTTGCTCTGTCACGCAGGCTGGAGGACAGTGGTATGATTGTAGCTCACTGCGGTCTCAAACTCCTGGGCTCAAGTGATCCTCTTGTCTCAGCCTCCCAAGTAGGCAGGACTATGCACACGCGCCGCTATACCTGGCTGTTTTTTAATTGTATAGATGGGGTCTCACTATGTTACCCAGGCTGGCCTCTAACTCCTGTCCTCAAGCAATCCTCCCACCTCAGCCTCCCCAAGCACTGGGATTGCAGGCATGAGCTGCTGCACTGAAACCCCTAATTTCTAGATTTTAAATTCAAATTTACCAACATTAAATAGGGTCATGCTTATGTCTCCAAGAGCACCAAAGGCATTGTGGGTAAAAAAATCTTTCCAGGCCTCAGTTGGTTAATCTTCCAACCAGTATTTCACTGTTAACTAATGATGAGCATGGCTCCAGACTCTTTTCATGTGTTTATGTTTTAATAAACATATGGATAAAGCATTTAACATGGTGCCTGGCACATGACCACGCCAGGTGTCAGCTGTTGCTGTCAGTTCATTTCATCTGCACATCTCCATGACAGAAATACTTGAAAGCAGGAGCCTTATTACAGATGAAGCACAGAGAGGTTGGATAGCTTGCCCAAGATCACACAGCCAGTAGGGGAAGAATTGGGATTTGACCCTAGATAGTCAAGGTCTCAACTCCAAGTACTTCACTGCCCCACTCTGTGCCATTGCTCGGTAAATCCATGTGAGAAGTCTTTCACAGACCTAAAGCACCATTGAATGGAACCTCAGAAAACTTAATTTCATCACTATTAAGTATTCTAAAAGAACATCTTCAGAGTGGCCCTGAAGACAGTCATGGGTGAGGGTTACAGATGTGAGCTGAGCAGGGCAGCCACGAAGGAGCAAGGAAGGGCCCCGTGGGAGACTTGGAAGGTGGCAGTGTTTATGTGGAGATATAAATAGGTTTTGATAAGTTTGGTCTAAAAGAAATAGTCACCTCAATTTGCAGGTAAGCATTCTATGCTTCTCCCCAAAACTTCATTGATGTGCCCAGCAGGGTGCATGTTTTACACAGATGATGGGCAAACATTCGTAAGTGCAAAAGGAAACCAGACAAATGTCCTCATGATGACAGAGGCGAGTGGGAGTGCATCTGACTCTGACTGCAGGCCCAAAAAGATGGAGGTGAGGACCAGGACAGGAGCTGGACCACTGTGGAAGAGGTCAATCTAATTTTTTAAGATTAAATAAAATAAGTCCAAGATGAAAGCCTCCTTGAGCTATCGCCATACATAATACCCCTTTAAAAAAAAAAAGCAGGGTTGGGGTGGGGACTAATATTCCTGAAAAGCATACTGAGAAATGTAAAATTTGGTCTTTAGTCTTTGAAAAACAAAATAAACTTGGCATCTGACTTTGGTTTTCTCACATCAGAGTCTACTTACAGTGAGGCAGTTTCCGTCATGGAAAGAACCCGCAATGAAATGGCACAGCCGTGGCCATTAGCTTGACAAGCATGGAGCCTCAGCCCTTGTGGGTGTGAATGGGCCTCATTTATCCAAGAACGGCACTGAATACATCCCAGGGGGACAGCCCCAAGCTTGCTGGCCACATTAAATCTGATTCACCCTCACTTCAGAACACTTAGCAGGGGCCCACTCCTTGGAGAAAGTCCAAGGCAAGTCAGAATGTAATTGCGGAAATCAATATGTCTTCTTCTTTGAGTCAGTGGAGGTAAACCCGCTAATCCTGTCGCAAATCTACCTGTTCTCCTAGAGCCATCCTCCTTCCTAATCCTCTGAATTCCTCTTGCACCTGGACATGCCTTTTCAGCCCCTTGTTCTCCGTCACATGCTGGTGAAGTGTCCCTGAACTTCACTTCCAAAGCTTTCTCCCTCCTGCTACCAGAGTGCTCTCTCCCAAACAGAAATGCAAGCTGGCCATGTCCAACCTAATCCCCGTCACAGTCCGGAGCCCCTCCCTAGATTCTCCTCAGTGATCTGGCTCTGGGGCCCTCAAGTCAGTCATTTGTTTAGCAAATATTTGTGGAGCATCTTTCTAGGCCAAGCACTGTCCCAGGTGCTGGGGTTGTATCAGTGTCTCTATCATAATGGGGCTGGCATTTGAGTGGCCAAAGCCCCTTTCCCCAACTCCATGTGCTCTGTGCTCAAAGACCACATTCCACATCACCCCCTAGTCTCTTCCCTTTGGGCCTTCACTTTTGCTACTCCCTCTGCCTTCAAGGCCCTGCCTATGACCACCTGATACCTGCCCTATTCACCTGTTCACCACCTGGCACCTGCTCTATTCACCTGTCCGTGCTCACCTCAGGGGTCTCTACAGCCTTTCCCGGGCCTCCAGAGAGAGGAATGTCTCATTTCCACTTCCACCATTCTCTGTATTTTCTCAGTAAGTGTCTGCAGGATGAGTGAGTACCTTTATGAATGAATCTTCCATTTAAATATTGAGTTCCTTATCTTATACCTGCAGTGCAAGAGAAAGCCCCTCATGTTGGAATCAGAAAACCAATGTTGACCTTGGTTGACCTTCGATGAGTCACCTAACCTTTCGAGGCTCCACTCCTTCATTCATAAAAATGAATGAACGCTTTCTTGAGGTTGCTGTGAGGACATCCCTGAGATGATGCCTGTGGAGAAAGTCTGCAAGCTGTGAAGCGCTATACAAATTAACACAGCATGCGCACACCTGTGCATGTGCGTATGTGGGTGTAAATGTGAGGCTTTTTGTTCTTGGCAACTGTTCATAATTGTACCTCGGTAAACTCTTATGTGGGTCAGCAAGCTAAGGTTTACTCTTGTGCAGTGTTCAGCATGCAACTGTTTTCTGGAATGTCACTGTGTTTCTGAATGTTCCTTTTGGTTTATTAGGTTAGTTCACATTAAGAAGAACTTGGTGAGGAAGCCACATGGAAGAACTGGAAAGGCTTTCTTTGGCAGCTCTACCCTAAGAGGGCAAAGAGGTCAGTTCTGCGAGAGAACCCCCACAAAAAGGCTGGCCCGGGACAAGATTCCAGTTCTGTCTCAAGTCTGAACACAAATAAATCCCTCCTCAGGTGGTTTTCTTCGTAAGGATCCTAAAAGCACATACTTAGTCCTCACCGACTGAACAAGCTCCTAATCAAGTTTCATAGTGTGAATCGAGGTCAGTCACCACAAAAGGTATTTTTAGGACCCCAGACAAGGAAGGGATTGTCTGGAGCGCTGCAGGGTAATTTGTGGGTCTGTTTTATTTCTGAATCAGAGGCAGTGGAAAAGCTGTTTCAGACCCCATGGCTGGAGCAGCGGGTGGAGCTCAGCAGTGATTCATGTAGAACTCCGGGCTCAAACTGAAACCATAGATGTTTGTCTTCACAGCTGTGTGTTATTTTTACCCTTACTAAATATTCTCTCTTACACCTGGAATTTCAGCCTCTTCCCAACAGTCCTGTGCCTTCCCCCTTCTCTGAAGCAGTTGAAGACAAAATTAATTAAAAAGTCACCACCAGCTCACCAACAGTTAGTTCTTTGTCCCCTTAAAGGGGCTTGATGTTTCCCTGAGAAAATTTCATTATTTAAGTTTATATTTCTCTTTACAGCCAAAAACGAATGTCAGCAAGACTGTGTTGCTTTTAGATCTTGAAAACTGGAGGGAAATGCACCATTTTGGGATTCATCATTTGAACATAAAATGTTCTGTAGCATAAGATCTCTACAAGTAGTTACATGACAAAGATCAGATGTGACGTCTTTTCTATCTTGCGCATGTCTTTTAATTTGTCTGAAAGGCTCCTTTTTCAGAGAAGAAAGTCGATTGAGCCCAATAGCCAATATGGTGCTTCAGGTTTTTATTTTTATAACAGGCCAGGTGAATCCTGGTTAACCAAAACAATTTTTCTTTTTCTTTTTTTTTTTTTTTTTCTTTTTTGAGACGGAGTCTTGCTCAGTCGCCCAGGCTGGAGTGCAGTGGCGTGATCTCGGGTCACTGCAAGCTCCGCCTCCCGGGTTCACGCCATTCTCCTGCCTCAGCCTCCCAAGTAGCTGGGACTACAGGCACCCACCACTACGCCCGGCTAGTTCTTTTGTATGTTTAGTAGAGATGGGGTTTTATCGTGTTAGCCAGGATGGTTTTTTTTTTTTTTTTTTTTTTTTTTTTTTGGGTTTTTTTTTTTTTTTTTTTTTTGAGATGGAGTTTTGCTCTTGTTGCCCAGGCTGGAGTGCAATGGCACGATCTCAGCTCACTGCAACCTCTGTCCCCACTGGGTTCAAGCGATCCTCTTGTCTCAGCCTCACAGGTAGCTGGGGTTATAAGCATCTGGCTAATTTTTTAAATATATATATTTTTAGTAGAGGTGGGGTTTCACCATGTTGGCCAGGCTGGTCTCGAACTCTTGACCCACCTACTATTTTTAAAATGTGATTTTGTTTGGAGACACCTGGTGAGGTTAATGTAAAGGTGAGTGCAGGTGAACTGACCTGATGTGATAAAATAAGATGGCAGTAAATATTTTTAAAATGTGTAATATATACAAAAAATCCAAATGCAGTTGGCCCTTGGATCTGATGCTTCTTGTCACTGCTTGTCTGACATGTGGAGTGAAGCTTGCTATCCCTGTCAATGCAGGATAGAAGTTCAGCTTCTTCTACAAAGCCCTGAGGGAGTGAAGAAGAGTCCAGGCCTGTGGCCAAATGGCCAACTTTTACTTTCACTTTCAACTTTCTCTTGAGCAAGTGACGAAAACTTTTGGAAACTCAGTGGTCATCTGTAAATGGGAATAATCATAGTAATGTCATCTCCTAGATGTTTGAGAAAACTGGACAATATGTTGTATACCAAAATCTATTAATAAATCATGTGTGTTGTAAAAATATGGGTTAATATTATCCTTGTCAGGCTCTTTCTCTCCCGCCCAGGTAGAGTTGATTGCACCCTCATCCCTGTTATTGCTGGGCCCTGAACATCACTCTGTACTGAATGTGTCTCACGATCTCACAGAATCTTTTTCACCTTTGGTAGACCATGAGCTTCTCTTAGTTTCTTTTTTTCTTTCTCTCTCTCTCTCTCTCTTGCTCTCTCTTTTTTTTTTTTTTTTTTCTTTTTAGACAGAGTCTTGTTCTGTCACCCAGGCTAGAGTGCAGTGCCATGATCTCAGCTCATTGCAACCTCTGCCTCCCAAGTTCAAGTGATCCTCCTGTCTCAGCCTCCTGAGTAGCTGGGACTACAGGCGCCTGCCACCATGCCCAGCTAATTTTTGTATTTTTTGTAGAGATGGGGTTTCACCATCTTGGCCAGGCTGGTCTCGAACTCCTGACCTCAAGTGTTCTGCCCACCTCAGCCTCCCAAAGGGCTGGGATTACAAGTGTGAGCCACCTGCACCCGGCCAGCTTTGCTTAACTCTTAATCCATCTCCATTGAAGCTAACACAGTACATGATGCAGATTAAACACCAAATAAATGTTGGTTTCGTGCAGCATTTGTCAACTTCAACACTATTGCCACTTGGAGCCAGATCACTCTTTGGACAGGTTGGGGTAGGGGCTGGCAGGGGTGCTGCCCTGAGTACTGCAGGATGTCCCCGACCACCAGATACCAGTAACACCTCCCAGCTGTGACCAGCAAAAATATGAGCATTGGCAAATGCCTCTGGGGGCAACATCACGCTGGTTGAGAACCACTGGGCTAATGAATTAAGATCCGCTGAGCTTAGGCAAGGAGGCAAGAGCCTCTTGTTTTACCTGGTGTTTATTAGAGGGAAGTTCCTGTCCCCAGTGTCTGGGGTGATGCTTAAAAGGAGCCCTTAAAGGGGCCTCTATGTTCATGAGTATTCCTAGCTATGGTTTGTCTCTACTTCGTTTGGGGTACATTCTCCGAGCCTTGGCCCATCCTCGCTTCCTCTTTTCCTCACGCCGTATGTCCAACCCATCAGCAAAGCATGTTAATTCCACCTTCCAATTATACCCAGGATGCGACTGCCTCTCCCACCCTCATGCAGACTTCTCCCATCCCACACCCAGATTTTCACAGGAAGGCTTCAACACAGGAGTCAGAGAGGCCCTGCAAAATCTAAGTAACACTATATCCCTCCTTTGCCTAAAGTCCCCTAATGGTTTCTGAGCTCGCCTGAAAGTGAAAGTCCAAGTCCGGCAATGGCCCCACAGCCTCTCCAAACTCATCATCTATTACTCTTCTTCTTGGACACTAAACAGCAGCCACGATGGCCTCCTTGTTGTCCTTGAACACCTCAAGCTGACCTCAGGGCCTTTGCATTTAGTATTCCCTCGTCTTGGAATCTTTTCTGCTGTTTAATCACAGGCCTTCTCCTTCACTGCCTTTGCAGCTTTACTCAAACATCGCTTTTTTGTGATCTTCTCCAGCCACCTTCTTTATTGCTGCCATCCCATCAAGCTTTATTTTTCTCCTTAGCATTGACCACGATCTAACCTGCTGTGTGTTTTCATAAGTGATCTGATGTCATGACCATCTTCACTGCTAGAAAGCGAACTTAGTGAGGCAAAATGTTTTTGTATATTTTATTACTCTATCCCAAGTGCCTAGAAAAGTGACTGCACATAGTAGGTGCTCAATAAATAATTCGTTGACTGAATGAATGACTGCATGCATAAACAGTATGTCTAAGACCCAGACAGACCCAGCAGGTAATTCCTACTTTTTCTCATCTCCATCACACTACAAGTGGCATGTTTTTTAAATAACATCTATAAAGCATCTTGCTATCTGACCCAAGGCTGGAATTATTCATGGCACACAATGAATCTCCATCCCAGAGAGAGGCAAGGCCCAGATAGCATCGTCTCTCACTGCACAGGCCCAGCTGCGCAAAGCACCAATGTAGTGGGAGGGAAGGAGGTATTTCTCAACTCAGGCAAGGACTTCTGGGGAACAACCTCACCTCCACGTGGATTCTCCCAGATCATTCGCTGGGTGGGCCACCTTCACCCAGATGCTAGGCGTTCTCATTTTTCATCTCCTTGAATCATGCAACAGAGCCGTGGTCCTCAGACTACCAGGCAGCGGAATCCTGTAGAGGGCTCCTTCAAACACAGAGTGCTGGGCTGCCACCCAAGGCTCTTGGATTCTAGGGCAGGACCTGAGAAGCTGCGTCTCAAACAAGCTCCCAGGGGGAGGTGATGCTGCTGGTCCCGGAGCCCACGTTGAGAACCACCACACCAGGGGAACCTTCACTCAACAGAATCGAACATGGCAATGGCTCCAGGTGGCCTGCAGACTGGGCTGAGGCAGGACTCACAGCACGGCACATAATTTCACTGAGTTCCACCTGCAGTGAGCCTCCAGGTGGGCCTCACAAAATCACCATCGCCCGTGGAAAAGGGAAGGTGCCGCTTAGCGTAAGCTGCCTGTGATCTGGCTGGCCTGAGCTGGGGATGCTGAGATAGAGGAAAAGCAGCCTGCTTTGCACAGGCCTGCCAGCCTGCTCACGTGAAGAGAGTTTGCTTGTGGACCATGAGTGAGCAGGTGTTACCTCTTGGCTTACCCTGCCAGTCTATCACGACTTGAGCTTTAGGGATCTCACAGTGAATTCAGGGCATTGGTAGGGAGCTCACAAGAGGCTGAGCAGGCACCGATACTCCCAGCTGGGCCCTTGGTGTGGATGGCACAGGAAAACAGCTGGTTTTAGTTTGGCCGCACACTGACAGTTCTCCATTGTGGCTTTCTGGTGCGTGAGGCTAGAGTGAAGAAAGGGAGAGCGTGGCTGTGGACCACCGAAGCTGAGAAATGATGTCCTGTGTCTACACAACGTGCAATGAGATTAGTGTCTGCAAGAATTCTGCCGTTTGATCTGGCAGTGGCCAAGCCAAACCCACAAGGACGTCCCAGTTGGCTCGCAAAGCAGTGGTTCCTTTCTCTCCTGTTTTTCTTTTATTATGTTTTACAGAAGCTCTGTTATAATGGCAACAGATCTCATTTCACCACTTGTATTTCATTTCAGGAGCTTGTAAGCACGTTAGGGCTGAGGTTTTGTAGAATTCCATTATTTGGTTGGGAACTAAGTCCTTCCTCTCAAAGCACATGGCCTTTTTCTCCGTGGGTACTGGATGGATAGGGATGGACAGAGGACATCATTCCCAAGCTGGATATTCTATGCAGAAGGAAGTGGGCCATGTTCTTGCAAGACCTATGGGCAGAGAGTGCACTTCTCCCATGGAGGTGTTTGGAAGATAGTCAGGGGCCACAAAGGTAACAGCCCACAAGTTCTAGCCAAAGAGTAATATTTGACTTACATAACTTCCCCTTGGACTTGACTTCAAGAGGCACGTGCACTACAGGAAAGCCCATTATGCATAAGCTAAGAGGAGGGACAATTAGAAGAAGCTACTGGGCCAGAGGCCAGGGGCCAGGAGATGGGCTAACTCCCTGGCACAGCTGGCCTGGGGCTTCGGAGTCTGGAAGGATGCGGGTGCAGGCAGTGGAGCGCTCAGGAGCTGCATTCCCAGCGGGGCTCCTCCGGAGTCGGGGGGCCACACACAGCTCTGCAGCATCTCTGCTGTGAACCCCTCCATGGCAGAATCTGTGTCTCCATGAACCCTACCTCTGCCCCGGCCCCTCAAGCTAGGCTAACACAGCCCAGTGCTGGTTCACGGTGTCCAAAATAAAGCAGAGTGAATCACGCCCATGTTCCTTTTTATGGAGCTGCGCCTGACATTCGTAAAGAGCCCATAGTAAGGCCGGGCATGCGGCTCACGCTTGTAATCCCAGCATTTTGGGAGGCTGAGGTGGGTGGATCGCCTGAGGTAAGGAGTTCGAGACCAGGCTGGACAACATGGTAAAACCCTATCTCTGCTAAAAATATGAAAACTAGCCACTCGGGAGGCTGAGGCGGGAGAATCACTTGAACTAGGGAGGCAGAGGGTGCAGTGAGCCGAGATCGTGCCATTGCATTCCAGCCTGGGTGACAAGAGCAAAACTCTGTCTCAAAACAACCACAACAACAACAACAAACCACAGTGAGTCAGCAAAGCCTGTGGATTGGATCCCAGGCAGCCCTTTGTCTGCCCCAAGGCTGCCTCCAACCTCTGGCTGAGATGAGTCTTAGCTCCACTGACAACCTTTCAGCTTTCTTTTCCCCCAGTCCCTTTCAGGAAGCCCGTTGGATTCTTCATAGCAGGACACTGACTCACCACTTACGTTTCAGCTCTTTCAGGTCACTGAGCTTGAGCAGTCCCCTAGGGAACCTCTGACCTGACACGCCACCAGCCAGGCTGAGTTCCAGCAGTAGCAGTGAACTGAGCCCCCAGAGCACACTGGTTTGGAGATCTAAAAAGTACAGTGGGCCACCAGTCACTGATCAGTGCAGCATCCCTGGAAGCCAGGTGTGGGGGTCGGTGTCCTGGGTCAACTTGGCCAGGCTGTAGCACCCGGTGACTTAATCAAACGCTAACTGGGGTGGTACTGGGAAGGCATTTTGCGCAGGTAACTCAGTCAGTTGAACTTGACTAAAGGAGATTATGTTGGATGATGTGAGTGGGCCTCATCTATCAGTTGAAGGCCTTAAGAACAAAGCCTGCGGTTTCCAGAGAAGAAGAAATTCTGCCTCAAGACCGTAACACAGAAATCCTGCCTAGTTTCCAGCCTGCCAGCCTCCCCTGCAGATCTCAGACCTGCCCACTCCCACAACTGCATTAGTCAATTCCTTCCAATAAATATCTTAAAATATTAAAATATCCTATAGGTTCTATTTCTCTAGAGAATCCCAACTGATACACCAGGCTAGCACCCAGACACAATGCCAGCGGACACACTGAGCTCTGGGGGAGACGGGCATGAGCTCTGTATCTTTCTCTTCTACAAAGAGGATTAGTGTCAGCCACTCCTCTCCCTCCCCCTGGAACATCCTTGGGGGTGGGGGACGATGACACTTGGTGACTGGTTGACATCTGTACACGGCCAGATGCCTCAAAGCTAAGGCGGCCTCTGCAGCCAGTGTTCCTCCCCTGCCTATTTCAACCCAGCTGCCCTTTTCCTCAAAGGAGGCACGTAGGCCTGGACTGAAGGCAGATGGGGTCCACCTTGTTCTCTTCATGAACAGCACCTGCCAAACCCACATCGCTGCGAATCCACCAGAGGACCCGGAGGATGAAGAGGATGACATGATGGTCTTCACTCAGTATTCATGCACCAAGACACATCACCGATGCTTCAAGAGCTGGAACAGCATTGAAAGTTTATGACAGGAGCAATGAGAAGTCTGTGAGCCCCGAGAGAGGAAGCTCTTAAAGTTCCCATCGTTTCCTTGAAAGAAAATGTCCAGACCAGGTGCGGTGGCTCACAACTGTAATCCCAGCAATCTGAGAGGCCAAGGTGGGTGGATCGAGTTCGAGACCAGCCTGGCCAACATGGTGAAACCCTGTCTGTACTAAAAATACAAAATTCAGCCAGGCATGGTGGTGCATGCCTGTAATCACAGCTACTCAGGAAGCTGAGGCAGGGGAGTCGCTTGAACCCGGCGGGTGGAGGTTGCAGTGAGCCGAGATCGTGCCACTTCCCTCCAACCTGGGTAAAAAAGAGCAAAACTCCAACCAAAAGAAAAAAAAAAAGAAAATGTCCAGTTTCCCTGAAAAGATTTCCCAGAAAGAGACCCTCAGCGCAGCACCAGCCTTTCACTTGCCTGACAGAATAACCACCCAGGAGCTTTCCCCAGTCTGCTGCACTGAGGGCCCTGGGGGAAATACCCTGGTGTCTTTCTTACGGACTGAAGCCCCTTGCCTGTGGCTCAGGGTTGCCCCAAACTCCCAACCTGCACCCTGGGGTCACAACATAGGCTGGAAAAGCAGCCCCATACCTGGCCAGGCGGGAGAGGAGACAGCAGCTACCAAGGGGAATCACAGACCCACGCTAAGGAAAACCGTGTTTGCACTTCTCCCACAAACAGAATGCTTATTTTATTTTAAATTCGGGAATAAAACAGTGAGAACAGCAGAAACTTTCATTTCTGGAGCACTGTTCTCGCCTCCTCACTCAGTCTCCCTTTGGAGGCTTGCTGAATCCAGACTGGCCCCAGGCCAGACTCTCAAACAAGGGCCAGGACATGGCTCACTCTGCCTGTTGTCCATCAGAAATCATCTCAATGCCCCTTTGTCTGAGGTGTTTCCTTCCTCTCTCTCCCCTTTCCAACATCCCCCACCTCCCTGCAGGTGAATTGCCCACAGGTAGAAATTAGCCTCGGCAGAAGAAAAGCTTTAGAAATATGTCCCAGTCTTAGTGTCTCTGCTGTGATCACGCTGGCGTATATGGGATCATATGACTCCACCCAAAACAGAATTCATTCAGTGCTCCCAGGCTGTGTTCCACCAACTGATCTCCTGCATAAACACTGCTGCATTCTTTAGAACATGACTACCCTGCATTCTTCTGTGTTTCAGAAATATATACAGTTAATGATCAGCAGGAACACTGTATCAAATGTATAGGATTTATGGGTAAAAAATATTTAGATGTAATCATTAACTTCTCACAACTTTGGTGCCCTGAACCCATCACTGCATTTTCTACCCATGTCCTTCCATAACTCCTGGAAGGAATCTCTTGATGAGATCCAAGATGGGCCTGCCTTGAGCTCCACTTAAAGGACCAGTGTGGTGGCAATATTTAGCATCAGAGCCAGTGCCCTTTCAGGAAGCTAGATGCACAGACGTGAACTGACTTCTCGGAGTGCAGGAGCGTTCTGGCATCTCCCATCTCCCCATCTGGCACGTCCAGCCTTGCTGTTGACATTCCCTCTAGGACACTGTGACTTGGCACCTTCATTAACACCACACTAGGAATTGACGCAACCGTTTCCAGACTTATAAACTATGACACTTATAATAAACCTTTTTAGCGTTCAAACATGTATGTAACAAAAAGGCCCCATTACAGCTTCAACCAAGTGGAAAATGCTCAGGGTGTGGAGTCAAACGCTCCTGGTTTAAATCCAAATTCTGATTCCATTTAAGTGGTGATTTGGGGTCAGACTGGAAATGCCTGATCACAGGTTTCTTCATCCATCAAATAGGGTCAAGTGTGCTCCATCAGGGGCTGCTTGGAGGCCTGAGGGGCTATTGGATATAAAAGAGCTTTGTACACAGTAAAGTGTCTGAAAATGTGAGCTGTTCTTATGACTGGATGGTAGATTATGCAACATTTAAAAGAAATAATCTGTTCTTTATCCTAAGATTTGATATTCTTTTTCCTGAATACATATGCGGTATTAGATAATAATTTAAATTAATTTTACTTTTCAAAACTACACATAATTCAATGCTTTTTGAGGGCCAGGGACAGTTCTGCATTTGGTAATACATTTTACATGACAGTCGCATGTTCATGACAAACTCAGGGAAGCTAATAATTACGGGAGACACCGGAGCGGGCTTTACGTGTAAGCTAAGAGGAGAAAATAAAACAGCAGGCATTAAGAGAAGAGTACCGCAGGGATCGGAGGGTGGGGTGAGGGTGGAGGGCAGATAATGGAGATCCACTAGCAAATTCAAATGGCTTGGACATACACTGTACCGCCTGGCCACTAGCTGACACTCTCCCTTTGTGAAAACACAAGACAGCATTATTTTACAGGCAATCAAACCTCAGATGACTTCCACCATATGTGGGCAAGGCTCCCCTCCCACAGAGCCCTCGTGCCTGGGAAATAGAATTGAACACATCTTCAAAGAGAGTTCTTGGTAAATATACTACTGATTTTACAAACTCCATCCTCTACACAAACCACTGGAGAACACATTTTCCCAGTGCTGCCCAACGTCACCACCGTTCAATGGCCTCTCTTTCTTTCTTCTTCCTTTTTTTTTCTTTTCTTTTTTTTTTTTTTTTTTTTTGTTAGCCAGAGTCTTGCTCTGTCACCCAGGCTGGAATGCAGTGGCATGATCCCGGCTCACTGCAACCTCTGCCTCCTGGATTCAAGCGATCCTCCTGCCTCAGGCTCCCGAGTAGCTGAGACTACAGACACAGTGGCCTTGTTTTCTAAGTCAATCTTTGGAGAAGCATGACTCACTTCCACTTTGTCTTTCTAAAGGATAGGAAAATGGGAGGTCGGGGAGAGAAAGGGGCGGAAGTCTCCTTACCTTGAGCCATTCACCTGGCTAGGGTTACATTCCATTTTGATGGTGACCCTGGCTGGGGGTTGAGACAGCCAGTCCTGCTGAGGGACGCGTGGGCTCATCTTGGAAGTCTGTCCATAGTCGCTGGAGGAGGATGCGGTCATCTCCGTCTTAGCCAGATGTGGTGTTCCGTAGGCACACTCAAACAACGACTGGTCCTCACTCACAACCGATAAGGCTTCCTGAATGCCCAAAGAAACACGTAATTCAAGACACTCTAACAGACAGTCACGTTTCAAAAAGTTGTTGATTTCAGAGTCCTTTCTAACTGGGACCACATTTTAGATAGTTTTTACAGTCTCCATTTCTACCTTTCAGAAGAAAAAAGTAGCTTGTTTTTCTTTCCTCCAAACAGTAAGAGTTAGAAATGCCAGCCCAGAAAAACTTTTATGCAGGTCTCGAAGCATCCCAGGCTTGACTGCGGGCAGGGCAGCAGAATATCCACTTTAATCTCAACTTAAGGAAGTTGAATTTCAAAGGTCTTAGAAGACACCCAATTGCATGTGTCATTATTTGACAAATGCAATCTATAATTCAAGCAGACAGGGTACAGAGCGGTCATGAAGATTAAAAAAAGAAATCTGAAGGCCAACACCTAAGCATCTGGCAAAATTGCCACATTCCCGGGGATTCTGTGGAAGAGGGACTTAGAGGAAGACAGAGGGATCAATGGAGCACTAAAGGGCAACCAACCAAAGATACAAACGTTTCCACTCTAAGTTATTAGCCGAAGTAGAGTTTCAAGTGGTGATTCCATGATGGTGAACATCTGGATGATAAATGAACCAAAAAAAAAAAAAGCTGTGAAGTATCCAGATGCTTCCAAACACCATGATGTTTAAAATATCTGGATCACTGACAAGCTCTTTTTTCCCCTTACTTTCGATTAATATCTTCGCTCTTTTGCATGATTTGGTGAGAAGAAAATAGCCATTTGTCATTGTTGGATCAATCATTGTTTATGGTTTTAAGTCAAACAAGTGGTTAGCCAATGGCTATGTTTATATTCTACAGCCAATGAGCAATGGCAAGTTTGGGAAATTTCAACTACTTAAATGTGCCTTCTGCTGCAATCACACAGAGCTGCTGTGATACAATCCCATTTTGGTTCTTATAACAGACAAAAAAAAATCCATATGAACTTTCATTTTTATATTAGTCTTTTGGCATCTTCAGTGTTGACATCAACTAATGAGAAGCAAAGGCTCGTTGGGCCACACATTTTTATTTAAAAAAAAAAAGAAAAAAGAACTTTGGGGCCAGAGCAAGGGAAGCAGGGGAGTGTGGGCTTTGCAGACCCTTCCAGTCCAAACTTCTCATCTCCAAATGAGAAATCTGAAACCCAGAAAGGTCCAGAGCTAATCTTGAATGAGCTGGCCATGATCAACTAGGGGATTAGTGACGGGAATGACTTGTGAATTACCGCCTGCCTTCTCCTTGCCCCCACAGCCCTATGATGCCCTTTGTGACATGTTTTTTTCATTTGGGACATGTGTTTAAATTAGCACTCTCTTCCCCTTCTTTGAATTGGCCTTTAAATAAATAAGGTGCTTCCCATCAGTGATCGCATCCTAGAAGCAGCCCTTCTGAGATGGAGAGCTCCCTCCCCACCCAGAAGGATCAGAATCTTTAGGAAACAATTACCCCAACCCCACATCTACTCTGTTGCTCGATCCTCCACCTGCCCCAGGACCAAGTATTTTCCTTAGCTTCCCAAGTGCACAAAATTCTTTGCTAGACGCACTGCACTAAGAATCAGCAAGGAGGAAGAATCAAAAGAAACTCGAACCTCTGTCTCTTAAAGTGGTGGTAAGGTGACTGTGCATATGCAAAAGTGCCTTTCCTGGACTCCATTAGAACCTGCAGAATTACAGCTCTGTGACACCCTGGGAAAGACTAAGCCTGGTGTTCAAAGAGTAATGCAAAATGTACCAAAAAGTCAGTTATGCCAGACAAAGAACCAGAATCAGGCACGAGGGAAAAAAATCATCTTGAATAGACAGCAAAATCAAACTCACCAACAATCAAAAATAATACGAGACAGTGACACAGAGGTTGACAGTACAGAAACGGCATCCCAGATGTTAGGGAACCTGAAATTCATGGCTTTCTCTTCCAGTCACAATTGAGTGGCCAAATCAAGGAGTCTAAACACATAGATGTGGGTTTCAAAGTAAAATCAGCACCATAGACTTAGTGTAGTCATGCTAAGTCAGACAAAAATTAGACCTTCTTAAAAAATTTTTGCAAAACAGATACTCCCTTCCCATGGTGGCACTGGGTAGTGTGTTTTACAGGCTCAGAACAGGAAACAGAGCTGATGGCTGCTGCCTCTCTCCTTCCTGGGCCTGAGCCTCAACCAAGGCTCGCAGGGGAATAACACACTATGTAATGTTAGCTTTGGCTCACCCATGATGAGAAACATGAACGAATGTGTGATTTATATCAGAAATTGGCAAAAACAGGTTCCATATATATAAGAAACAGGCTAAATTTAAAATTACAAACTAAAAAGAAAACAGCTGCAACAACAACAAACAAGCAATAACTTTGAAGTATTAGTATCTCTCCAAGATAAAGTAAGATACTCTCGCAAACAAAGCCAACAGCTACATAAATGTAGCGTAAGATTGAATAAGAAAAAAAATACCAAAATATTAGAACTCAAATGAAGCTTAAGTGTGTGTTTGCAGGGGAAGGAATCCATTCTCACATCTGGCAAAGCATTATTTCAGCACATGGTTTTCTAAAGAAAGAAATCAAAGTTAATTGAGATCGATTTAGGAAGGAAAAAATCCCTTAGAAAGGCTAGAGATACGGGAGGCACGCCTTCTTTCTTTGCATCTTAAAATTCTTCTCACAGTTAATATTGCACAAAAATGAGAAAGGGAATATAATTCAGAATATTGCAAGCAAACCCTCAGTTGCTTTTGCTCATTAGAAGGGAAAAACTTTGAAAATAAGGAAGCTTCAGGATAAACATTTCAAAAGGGGTGAAATACTCTCCACATTTTGAAAAGACACAGCAACCCAAACTATGCCCCCAAATGATTCTCACTCAACAAAGACCGTTGAACACCTAGAATGAAGTACAGCTCAGGAAAAGGAAACAAATGAATAAAGAAAACCTCTCTCACACATGCATTCGGGGAGTAAGAAGCAGCTGAGGGTAGTTTTCACAGACCCACTTCCACAAGAGTGGTCACTAACGTTAAGTGCTGTTCTTCGAAAGCAAACCAAGCCACAGCCCCGCCACATCTTTATCCTCCCATTTGACTTGGCTGTTGGCAGGTTTCATCATCCCTTTGGTTAAAGCTTGAATGGACACAGGCTGCTGCATAGGACCTTCCCTGCCTGGCAGCCCTGTGACTTCAAAGGGGAGACAGGATCTAGCCCAGTAGGATTAAAACCAGAAAAAGAGTGCTGAACACAAGCTGCTAACCAGGACCACATTGAGTTCCTTAACTCCAGCTCTAGGAGAGACTTCCTGGCCTTGACTGACATGTCCCTTCTTCCCTGCAGCCTGGCTCCTCCTCTTTATAGCTAGGAGATCTCACCTACCTAATTACCTGCCTGCCTAACCTGCCGGCGGGGGTAGGCTGCTGCCTTAGTTAGCATGTATAGATTGTTATTGCAGAAACTCTGGCCAGCCACAGGGCTTGGAATCTGCTTTGGTGGCTTTGTAACAGAGAATATTTTAAACATCAAAATCTGGCAGATACGTGGCATAATAATTTCATATGCCTACTTCTATGTTACCATAAAAAGACCTGAACTTTAGATTGGTGTTTGCCAATGTGTGGGGTGTTTTTTTTTCTGTAGCTCCAGGAAAGTTGGGATATTCCCATCAGGCAAATGGCAGGCTACCAAGGCCATTTTTAAAGAACTTATGAGAAACACATAATTCTAAGCAAATTACCCCCAAACAAAAGGTACTGCTGTGTTAGTACTACAGTGTTGATTATTTCATTTCAATACAGAATATACCAATAACATATGAGGACCATTCCTTTGGATTTTGGTCATGGGATAAGTTCCAGAAATGAGGGGAGGTCCCACCAGGTTGTATTTCATATTATAACTCTAAAATATGCATTTATTTTCAAGTAACTAGAGTACAGAAAAGGATCCAAAATACTTAGATTAAAACACTAAGAAAGAAAGCTAACAAAGTTGAAAGCATACTGACATTTTCAGCAAAATATTTCAGGAATCCTGAGGCCTTTCTATAACAGATGAATATTTTGCAAGATGCATATTTCTCCACCAAAGTATTAGAAAATGAGGGCCCAAATTGATTCTAATTTATGATCCCTATAGCTCATAAAAATATTACATTGTTAATACAGAGAATCCATCACACTTAAACTCTTGAAAATCTCAAAGTGTTGAAACTGAGAA
Organism: Rhinopithecus bieti; assembly: GCF_001698545.2. Taxonomy (NCBI): domain Eukaryota; kingdom Metazoa; phylum Chordata; class Mammalia; order Primates; family Cercopithecidae; genus Rhinopithecus; species Rhinopithecus bieti. The sequence goes on along the minus strand of NW_016807233.1, from coordinate 1,586,346 downwards.
AATCTTAAAGAATGGTCAACTGAATTTCACATCTGGAGTAAACAAAGGTATTCAGGGAAATGGTCCTTTCATGGTTTTCAAAAATTAGGAAGATGGCCAGAATTAGACCTCCAGAGAATTGGATTATCAAATTCATCTTCAATGTTTTCAAGTCTTATATGTGATAATTATTTTATAATTATGAAAAACAAATGGAACAACTAAGTGGAACAAGAATTTTATGATCATGATCATGCTTTAAAAAAAAAAATCTTGGGTGGGCCATGGTGGCTCACTGCCATAATCCAAGCACTTTGAGAGGCCAAGGTGGGTGGATCACGAGGTCAGGAGATCGAGACCATCCTGGCTAACATGGTAAAACCCTGTCTCTACTAAAAATACAAAAAAAAAATTAGCCGGGCATGGTGGCAGGTGCCTGCAGTCCCAGCTATTCGGGAGGGTGAGGCAGGAGAACTGCTTGAACTGGAGAAGTGGAGGCTGCAGTGAGCCGGGATCACGCCACTGCACTCCAGGCAGGGTGACAGGGTGAGACTCCGTCTCAAAAATAAATAAATAAATAAAATAAAAACTAAAACAATCTGAAAGAAGTCCTTGCTGCTATCACAATACAGTGTGGAGATCATTCATTTAGGAAGCCAATATCATCTTAAATCAATAGCCTGCTTTTTCTGTCAGTTTTAATCTCATTTCAATCCAATACAAAACCCTTCCTTAAATTTCTCTTGCATATAAACAAGCAGAATTTGGTACATCACTTAACTCCCTATACTGCCATGTATAAGATATCTTTTAACCACTTTCATAAATAGCTTACCCACCAAATAAACCAGGTTACCTTGTTAAGCACTTTGCATGCAATATCCTCTTAAATTCAATTTTGTTGATTATAAGATACACCACTTTTCACATTTTATCAACTCTGAAATATGAAAATGAAAGGCCTACCCTAGGTATTAGGCAGCATTTCTTCTTCTCTGATGGCAGATAAAAAATGGGACATTTTATAACCAATGATGTCTTACATTTTATGAAAAATGATCATTTAATCCTTACAACTGTCCTATAAGGTCAGCTGTGATTCTTGCCCACCCATCAGAAAGTGGGATTAGAGAAGTAACATCAACAGTGAGGACGAGGTAGAAACAGGGTTTGTGTCTCTGAATGGAATCATTCCCCAGGGCTGTACACTGGCCACTACCTGGGTGTTGCTGGAAGGAAGAAGTTGGATTAAGGAAAGTCACACGGTAGAGTGTTTTGGTGCCTGCTCTTGCCATGAGAGACAGAAACACCTAGATAGAGACAGAGAGAGAAAGGCTGGTAGAGGGAAGAGATAGAAGAAGGATGAAGGGATAAATGTCCAGAATCCCTGGATCTAGGATGGAACAAAGGATCTAGACAGTAAATGGAGAGTGTTGGAAACCAGTAAGGACTTCTCTAGGTATACCACTCTCTTCTATGAGCCTAGGGATGTGTAGCAATGGACCCCGCATACAGTTAATCATTTCTTTTGCAATGGCTTAAATCCGCAACCCTGTTCTTTTCTTTGACGAATCAGATTATTCAGACACAAAGACATGACCACCAGGTGTTGGGATGTGTTCATTGCAGGTGGATGCCTGCCTTCTCTTAATGAGTACTATGCAGGAAAACTAGGACAGGTAGGAGAACCATTTATAAATATGCTGGAGCCTGTGCCACTTTGGGTGGCCTTTACTGGATGTCTGCAGACCTAAGGATATTGGAAAACTATTTATTAGGCTGTCGCAGGCTCTATTGTTTATAGTTTCTCTTTAAGGCAGCACACATACAGTAGATGCTTCTAAAAGGTCTAGTATCTAATTGTATTTGCAGGAGGAAAAAGCAACACAAACAAAACAGGCAATGCGCTTAGAAAAAGCTCTGCTCTCCCACCATAAGCCCAACAAAGATACGGCAGTCCTTCAGGAGGTTTTATTCTAAATGTGTGCACTTTTGCCATTCTGATGCCACCAGTATCTCATTTAAAAAGAATCTTCATCTGACCAGTGTCTTTTATTTACAACACACAAAAAAGCCAAACGTGGTAAGCGAAAGAAGCTTCGCCAAACTGCGGGTGATCATTTTTGCCCCTTCTTGATATGATTTTCTTTTTTTCTTAATTCTTCAGAGAAGGAAGCATTAACATCTTATATTAAATGCAGTATCTAGCTTCGTGTTCACGTTTTCTAATTTAACACATTGCTATTTTAGTCCTTCAAAATACAAAAAAAATTCTTGGATTAACCTCAAAGGAAAAATGTATGTAGGCAAATGAAGTCCTTCTAAAGAGAGTATTTCTCCAATCTGGTATCACTTCAGTGTCAAACAATTTCACCACTCACAACACTCGTTCAGTGCTAAGAAAATGAGACCCAGAACTAGTGTCCAGATACATTTGCACATACATATATACAAACACACACACATGCATACATATGTACACATATACATGTGTGCGTGCATGCCAATACATACATACACAAATACATACATACATACACACACATATACAGATACGTATATATAAATGCATATATAAGTGTATGCATATATGCTAATAGACGCCTATACAAATACATGCATATATACAATACATAATGTATATACAAATACATCATACGTGTGTATACATATTACTAAATACATATTAAGATAATAAGGAGAGATGAAAATCTTTATCCTTATTATCTTTACTAATAGAATGCTTTAGAAGACTTTCAGACATTTTTTATCTTTAATCATATCCACTAGGGCAAATGTTGCCTAAAAGATACAGAGAACCTGGCTTCTTCCCGTTTCACCTCTGCTCCTTCCTCTCTTATCCTACATGGTGCTTTCCCCTACGCTACGCTCAGCACATCCCTTCAGAACAGACTTAGCGGGGGATCCATCCCCTCCATGCCCTTCAGCCGATTTTCCCTGCTCTGGACTCACTGGGTTTCTCAGGGCTCTGAGAAGGCCTGGGTGGTGCCAGCAATTCTTTTTGCCCACAGACTTCTCCCCTCGCCTCGTCTTTATTAAAATATAAGCATTTTCAAGGCTGGCTCCTCTGTATGTCTGCTCCTAGAAATAAGATAATTTCTTAACCTCAGATGTTTGTTGGTGTTCATAATAGCCCTAGGACTAAGTTATCAGGTGATATTACTGATAATACAGATAATGATCTTAGTCCCATCATAATGCTATAAATGGGGTCCACAAACTTCTATTACATCCAAATGAAGAGACATGTTTTGTGAGATGAATGGGTTGTGTAGCCAATGGCCAGGAGTTCCAGGGAGTTTGGAAAATAATTGCCATTGGCAATATGTCTGCATATTACCAAAGAGTACATTATTGCAGCTACTCAGGAGGCTGAGGCAAGAGAATCGCTTGAACCCGGGACGGGGAGGTTGCAGTGAGCTGACATCGCGCCATGGCACTCCAGCCTGGGCAACAAAACTCCATCTCAAAAAAAAAAAGAAGAAGAAGAATCACTTTTTCTTCCCAGTAGGCTTCTTTCCTTCTTTGGAGATGAGCAAAAGTATAAAACATCTGTGGAAACCTCCTGTTTGTATGTTTTACACGGGTGCAAAAAATGCACTCACTATTCACTTAGGTCCTTCTAAGAGGGCTGGTTCTACTCTTGACACTCAAAACTTGTTTTTATTTCTCTAATCACTGTCATCATATATTACTCACGAATATTCATCAAAACCCTTTTCCTTCTTTTTTATCTAGTTTTAAATAATTCATTTGAGATAAAAAGAACTTTTTCTTTCCTTTTTTTTAATCACTCAGTGGAAGATGAACATGAAGCTATGCCAATGGGTAGGAGACCGTCTGGTAGAGCACTGGAGCCAGGGATGGGGATCTGAAGATGGAAGATGTGAGCTTCAAACTGGGCTCTGCCCTTGCTCTGGGAATCACCTGGGTAAATCCTTTAACCCTTTCCTGCCCCAAGTGTGAGCTGAGAGCTTGCCAGAAACGCAGATTCTGAGTCTCCAGCCCTGCTGAATCAGAATCCGCTTTTAAACAACTTCCCCAGGTGAGCTGGGTGCCTGCTCACTTCAACAAGTGCTGCAATATCCTTTTTGGACTCTCAATTTCTTCAACTATAAAGGTGGTACTGATGGCAACCAGCTGCCAAGCAGTTCTCTCCCAGGACAGTTAAATGGGCCAAATAAGCTTGTATGTGTAACAGGTTTCATAAATCTTAATACTGTATTTAAATTATCATCACATGACAGAAAGGTGATGTGACTGACTCCAGACCTCCACATGTGCACCATCAGAATCACCCATCTCTAGTCACACTATTCTAACAAGCCAGATGCAAGAAAAATCACAGTCTCGTGTGCAAATTATCACTTCTTTTTTGTAAGTACTGGATTTTCAAACTATGTATCTACCTAACAGAGATGAAGGGAGATCTAGCATCTTTTATTTCAAGAGCACATCTGCCACTTTGATTTTGCCTTTTTGGTCCCTGGTCCAGTTTTTTTGTGGGGTTTCCATTCAAATTTGACATTAGCTTGTTTAATGTCAATTAACCCAAAGCTTTGTACAGGAAGGAATGAATTTTGGTATGCTCCCCAGCGTGCTGCTGGTATTCTCTACACAACAAGACATAAATGAATGAATATACCAGGGTCTTGTAACATAATGTTCTTTTTTTTTCAACCCAGAATAGCACAAGGCAGATAGTTGATAGCCCTCAAACTTCTGAAGAAAAGGTTTTACTTCTGGGATGTGGAATTCATAATGCTTGTTATGGTAACTTTCCCTAAAACTCGTTGAAGTTTTCATAAACTTCTATGAGGAAGTGTGTGTTTTTTTGTTTTTTTGTTTTTTTTTTTTTTTTTGAGATGGAGTCTCTCTCTGTCGCCCAGGCTGGAGTGCAGTGGTGGGATCTCAGCTCACTGCAAGCTCCGCCTCCTGGGTTTACGCCATTCTCCTGCCTCAGCCTCCCGAGTAGCTGGGACTACAGGCGCCCGCCACCACGCCCGGCTCGTTTTTTGTGTTTTTTGTATTTTTTTAGTAGAGACGGGGTTTCACCGTGTTCGCCAGGATGGTCTCGATCTCCTGACCTCGTGATCCGCCCGTCTTGGCCTCCCAAAGTGCTGGGATTACAGGCTTCAGCCACCACGCCCGGCCCTGAGGAAGTGTTTTTATGGCAGTCTGGCTAAGAAGTTCACACCATCTTTCTGCCCCCCCTGATTTTTGAAACGTACAAGCCCAGGTTGAAACTCAGGTGATTCAGGGCTTGAGAAACACAAAGGCCAAGCTAAGGAGTAGCCAAGTTGCTTGCACTTTTTTTGCTATTGGTGCGGTCCTTCTCTGAACACCAGGGGAGGGACAGTGCCTCATCTCACTCCTCTTCAGAAGGAGCTCCGTGAACACTGGGCAGTTTTATGCTTGGCCCTTTCAAAACACACAAAGGCTAAAAATACAGCATGCTACGCCTCTGGAATGTGTCTCATCTGTGAATCTCTGACACATGGATTCATTGTTTTCCATAAAATTCCAGGAATTTTATTCATGAGAAAATTCTGGCACAATGGAAAACCCTGGCAAGCACAAGATAGGGGCAGCAGATGTCCTGGCCTCCGCCCACAACTCTGTCTCTGCTTTCAGCTAATTTTCATCAGGTGTCTCTCTCACGCCTTCAAACATTCAATCCAAAATTTCCCATAAGACGGGGTGAGGGGTGGGGTGTCAAAACAACCTCAAGTTTTTAAATAATTGGTGCGCCCCCCCCGACCCCAGACAGGTGTGCCATACCAGGTTCAACATGCAAGTGCCAGGATGCAGGATGGGCACTTTAAGAAGGAGCCGCGAGAGCACAGGGCCACTGGCTCGAGATCCAGCTGCCCATGGAGCTCCACCACTCAGTTCCCCTCATGTCCCGAGTCTCCAAGCTCCTCATCTAAAACGAGGGCTGGCCTATGGATGTTTTCTAAGGCTCCATTTTGCACCAAAGTGAAATCGATTTTTTTTTTTTTTTGAGACGGAGTCTCACTCTGTCGCCCAGGCTGGAGTGCAGTGGCCGGATCTCAGCTCACTGCAAGCTCCGCCTCCCGGGTTCACGCCATTCTCCGGCCTCAGCCTCTCGAGTAGCTGGGACTACAGGCGCCCGCCACCTGGCCCGACTCGTTTTTTGTATTTTTTAGTAGAGACGGGGTTTCGCTGTGTTAGCCAGGATGGTCTCGATCTCCTGACCTCGTGATCCGCCTGTCTCGGCCTCCCAAAGTGCTGGGATTACAGGCTTGAGCCACTGCGCCCGGCCAAGTGAAATCGATTTTGTTTAACTAGCAACATCCTCTTTCAGCCATAGCCAGCCTGCAGTCTCTACCTCCTCCATCTCTGAGCAGACGTGCAGATAAGGTAGAAATCTACCACATATGGAGTTGCTAAAAAGTTTCTATGCATCCCAGTTAGATGCTAACTGCAGGGTCTTTCCCTGCCGCCCCCAGACTTTAATTTTCCTCGATCTTGTGGATATCTCCTTCTGTGCTAATGGTAATAAGAAGCTAGTCGACACCCTGAGAGCAAGTGTCATGTTTTTAAGCATGGAAAGGATCTATGCTCTTGCATGGGAATACGGTATCTGTTCTACACATAAAGCACTTCAATAATAATAATAATAAACATGGCAACATGGTAATGCCAACCAAAAGTCTTGCAGAAACTGGGGCTCTGGCAGACCGGAGCATGTGAATAAGTCTCTACTATTCACGTGATGGTCCAGGGGCCTCCTTCCTTTGCTTTCTATCCCCGTCCCCAGATAATTGTTGGCATGGGCCACACACTGTATAAGGCAGACATGAACACAGACGTTTTCTTTTTCTTAGACACTGACTTATATGTAGAAAGAGTTAGTCTTCACTTGCTGTGAGGGTCCAATCCCTGCCAAGGTCTTTCTTCAGCTTGGTAAGTGATGATGTCTGGCTCCCTGGGGCTGGGAGGTTAAGCCTGTGCTTTGCAGAAGATTTTCCAGCACATAAATATATCCTGGTTGCTGCATGGAAAGGGGACTAAGTAGCCAGGGCATCAGAGCCCTTTGCTAATGCTATACGCTGAGCTCATGCTTTTCCTATGACATAGATGGGCACTGTGGTAGACCCCGTCCTGGTAACACTTTTCATGCACCAACAAGTTGGTTGCCAGTGAGACTTGATTTTTATGACTCTGGGAGTGCTGACCTCAAAACCTAATACTTGTGAACTAGGAGAGCAATCCCTCTAACAATTTTGAACTACACATACATATATCACACCCACTAGGGCTCTTTTGCCATCTGGCTTAAGCCCCTCTATAAATATGTCTACTCTGAAAGTCACAAGGCTGGGCGAGGTGGCTCACACCTGTAATCCCAGCACTTCGGGAGGCCAAGGCAAGCGGACAACGAGGTCAGGAGATAGAAAACATCCTGGCTAACATGGTGAAACCCCATCTTTACTAAAAATATAAAAAATTAGCTGGGTGTGGTGGCACGTGCCTGTAGGCCCAGCTACTCAAGAGACTGAGGCAGGAGTATCGCTTGAACCTAGGAGGCAGAGGTTGCAGTGAGCCAAGATCATGCCACTGCACTCTAGCCTGGGCGACAGAACGAGACTCTGTTTCAAAAACAAACAAAAAAAGAAATACTCTTTAAAAGTCTGTAGATTCATACCCAAATCATCAAGGCCTGCAGAACAGCCTGGTGACTTGAAATCTTGATGTGTACACAGAGTCTAAACTTCGGTCTTTGCATTGCCTCCTTACTGGACCTCTTTACTTATTAAGATTCTTCCTTGTGGAAGAAGTGAGGTCATGGGTGTCCACATCTATCTTTCCCAGGAAGAAAAGGAAGCTTCAAGATCTGGGAAATGCTATGCACCATTGTGCAGGTTCCGAGCAGCACAGAGTCACCTGTGGGGGGGCAGGTAGGTGAGTAGTGGACATCTGACCACCCGGTGCTGTGCAGGACTACCTCCTTGCAGAGCAGGTGGGGCCTTCCAAGTTGCCCACTCATCCAACCTGCACAGTAAGCTGTATGAGAGTGTCATGGGCTATGCCTACTTCAAAGAGCAACTTAGCTAAAGGGAAAGAGAATTTGCACTTGCTCTCTTCCACTCTAGCAGATTTGCACTTGTCGCTATTTATTTGTGAACACAGATGCATTTTAGATTGACTTAACAAACAAAAAAAGGTGCAAAGAACAGGACAGCTGAAAGTCAGGAAACCACTTCTGCCACTGCTGAATCTGAAGCCTTAAGCTCCTGAACTGGAAAACCAGCCGACTGGAGCACTGAGCTCCCTGGGCCCTGTAGAAGAACACACCGGCCAGGTGTGGTGGCTCACGCCTGTAACCCCAGCACTATTGGAGGCCGAGATGGGCGGGTCATGAGGTCAGGAGTTCAAGACTAGCCTGGCCAACATGGCGAAACTCTGTCTCTACTAAAAACACAAACATTAGCCAGGTGTGGTGGCGCATGCCTGTAATCCCAGCTACTCAGGAGGCTGAGGCTGGAGAATTGCTTGAATCCAGGAGGTGGAAGTTGCAGTGAGCTGAGATTGAGCCACTGCCCTCCACCCTGGGTGACAGAGTGAGACTCTGGTTCCAAAAAAAAAAAAAGAAAAGGCACCAAGTAGTGGCCAGACAGGTTCCCATGGGCCCTGACATGTGAGATGTGAGGCAGAATTTTTATTAATGAATCTGATGCTTATTCAGTATTTCTGCAATCACAATGCACTTTCACAATATTTATCCAAGCAATATTTATCCAACAAAAATATCCAATATTTATTTATCCAGGATCTCTCAAACGCTCAGTCTAGTTTCACTCACGTCAGTGTCTCTAACCTTCATACTTTGCTTTCAGGCAAGAGTAGACATGTGTTGGTCTGGGAGTCCGAAGGTGGGGGTGGAAGCTGGTGATGTAGGGAACCAAAAATTGGCCATACTTATTTACTTAAGTATTTTACAGCTCTTTAACAGATTCTCATCTCCTGCTCTCTTCTCCAACCTTGCCGTCTGGTTCTGACACTGTCCTGCCATGATTAGGAGTGAGCTATTGGGGGTTCCCCCAAACGTACACTCCCAGCTGGTCTCTTTGTCACCTACTCAAGAGCAGTTCATATTGTTGGTCACTCTCCCCTTTACTAACCCTCTTTTCTTTGGCTTCCATATTGCTGCTGTTCCTCCTACTTGGTTGACAGTTCCATCCCCCATCTCTTTATACCCTCCTTTTTCTCTCCTCATTCTCTAAATGTCAGTTTTCCTCCGTGCACTCTCCCGGGCCACTTCTCTACCAGGGTATCATTTCTTCCAAGCCATCACTTAGGAGCCACTCCAGTGGCCTCAGCGCTGCCAGGAAGCACAGCACATTTAATTTCAAGGGTGAAGCTCCGTTGGAGGGATGGCAGGTGCATGTTTAATAACTTGTTAGGTTTTATCCAATTTATTTCCCAAGGCCACATAAGTGTAATTACTGGATGGTAATAATCAGCTCAAGAGGGAAGGTTCTATGACAGAGAATGCAAGATTTCTAAACAGGTCTAAGACAGTTTTCCAACGTTAAGATATATTATGTAAGAGTTTTGAAGGCAGTGCCTGATTCCCTGCCTGTATCCTCCAGAACAATCCGAGGGCATGGCTGCCATTATAGTTTACTTTGGGGGACGATTTTATAGCACGTCTTCACAGACAACATGGCAAACATCTTTGCTTCTGCTACACTGACAACCTGAAGTTAAAATTTCTGTGCCTATGTAGTCATTTTAATCACCCCCTGAACTGGTTATTCCATAGTCCAGGGGTGTGGGACTGAGTCAGATGGGCTAGAGATACCTTTATTCAGAGGATTTAGCAGTTTGCCTCAGAGAAAGGCCATTTGTAGTCTCCACTAGATTCACATATATCTTCCAGGACTAAGAATATTCTCTTACTCATAAGTTCAATAAATATGTACTGAACCCCTTTTCTACCCTAGAAACTTGTTTAGCTGCTTCTAGGTTACATCCATGACCCAAAACCACAAAGACACCTATCTGCATAAGGCTTATATTCTAGCACTACAAGCCCTAGATAATTTCTGAAAATCACTTAATCAACCAATAATTGATAGGGTCAATTTATAACCTTGTTTTTCAAGCCTGATATTAGGATTAGAAGGTGGCAAGTGATAAAAGTGTGAAGAAATGGAAGGTAGAACTAGAGACTCAGGAAAAGAGGGGTGAGCTGCTGCTTTTAATTTCGAGTGGTCAGGGTGGTCCTGAGAAAATGCGAAGGAGGGGAGGGCGTGAGCCCCCACGCATTCATGAAGAATAGGACTTCCAGCCTTGGCAATAGCTAGAACAAGGCCAAAGTGGACTGCGGGGGCTGCACGTGGAACAATGGGACCAAGAACAGCCAGGGAGGAGGGGTTACTGGAAAGGAGAGAGAGAAAGAACCAGAAGGTGAACCAGAAAAGGTTGGGGGTGGTACTGCCTTGCAGGCCACTGCAGGAACCTGGGTGTTGACTCAGAGAGAAGTGGAGTCTCTCTAGCCGTCTTGGCGAACAGCCCGGGAATTGTCTTCTTCTGTGTTGCACTAATATTTTCCATCTCATAAGGGTTCTGCAAAGAAAATTCTTTCTATCTTTAAAGTTTTATTATTTTCAAAACTAAATGTGATCAGAATGCATATATCGCACATGCCATGTGTACACCAAAAGCCACACCTAATAAAATGTTACAGCCGTCCTTTGTCCCACATGCAACGGGAACTTCCATTCATCATCCCATGCAGAAACTCTGGGAACTGAGAATTGGTGCTTTTCATTTAGAGAGTCTGGAAGGGGTCATGGCCATTTTAAAAGGCTTTTTCACTCACACAGGAAATACCTCACTGAGGCTCCCGCCCATCCATCCTCTAATAGGGCAGCCTTTAGGGAAACTGACTTGTGGCAACTGAAAGGAATAACGGCACCAAAGTATTCCCCTGCCCTGAAATCTCTGTTTACCTGTGGACCGGTGATGGCTGTAGATTTTAATGAGCTCTGGATGGCAAATGGCAGACAATGGTGTCAATTCCTTTCTGCTTAGGAAGGAGGCATTTGGAAAAACTGTTCACTGCTGTGTTTGCCTATGGAGAACCTGGATTCCCAGAGCTCTATCTGGTAGAACATGTCTCCGTATTAATAAACAGAGGATCCTCTTTTGCAGCTGAATTTTCCTCAAGGCAGCAGCGTGAGCCTTATTACTGCCTTAAAACCCAATTTCAATATTCAATACATAGTCTGTGTATTCATTTGCTAGGGTTGCCAAGACAATGTACCACAGACTGACAGGCTTAAGCAACACACATTTATCCTCTCATGGTTCTGGAGGCTGGAAGTCAGACAGCAAGGTAGTAGCAGGGTTGACTCCTCCTGAGGACTCCCTCCTTAGCTTGTGGATGGTCATCTTCCCCCTCTCTCTTCATATCATCCTTCCTCTACACATGCCTGTTTCTGAGTCCAAATTACCTCTTCTTATAAGGACATCAGTCCCACTGAATTAAGGACCACCCTAAGGACCTCATTTTAATTGGATTACCTCTGTAAAGGCCCTGCCTCCAAATAAGGTCCCATTCTGAGGTCCTGGGGGTTAGGACTTCAACATAACTAGGGGAGCATTATTCAGCCCATGCCATCCTCCAGGAAGGCAGAGAATGCGTCCTTTTTCTTCATTGCTATATCTCCCTGCCTAGCACAGTGCCAGGTACCACACTATGCTCTGTAGGTCAGTGATTCTCCTAAGCTTTGCAGGTCAGTCATTCTCAAAGTGTGGTCCAGGAACGCCCTGGGGTTCCCAGACCCCTCCAGGGGCAGGCACAAGCAGATCTGAGAATCCAGCTGCCTCTGGTTAGTCCAGACATTAAAAAGACTGCAAAAAAGGCAAAACAATGCCACTTCTCATTAACATTTTTTTGGAAAATAGAGTTACTTTTCATAAAAATATCTCATTTGTGTTAACATGCAATGAGTTTATTTATTTATTTTTATTTTTTGAGATGAAGTTTCACTTTTGTCACCCAGGCTGGAATACAATGGCGGGATCTCGGCTCACTGCAACCTCCGCCTCCTGGGTTCAGATGATTCTCCTGCCTCAGCCTCCTGGGTAGCTGGGATTACAGCTAATTATTAACCATGCCTGGATAATTTTTTCTTTTTTCTTTTTCTGAGATGGAGTCTTGCTCTGTCGCCCAGGCTGGAGTACAGTGGCGTGATCTCAGCTCACTGCAAGCTCTGCCTCCTGGGTTCACGCTATTCTCCTGCCTCAACCTCCCAAGTAGCTGGGACTATAGGTGCCCACCACTACACCTGGCTAATTTTTTTGTATTTTTAGTAGAGACAGGGTTTCACCATATTGGCCAGGCTGGTCTCAAACTCCTGACCTCAGGTGATCTGCCTGCTTTGGCCTCCCAAAGTGCTAGGATTAAGGCATGAGCCACCGCACCTGGCCTTATTATTGTTATTTTTAAATGAATTTATAAGTAAATGTTTCAAAATTTCTCTTTTTATTTCTACCAATAGATATAATGCATATGAACAATTTTTTTTTAGAATCCTCAACCAATTTTATGAGTGTAAAAGGGTCCTGAGACAAAAAGATTGAGAATCACTGCTGCCGAGGATTTAAGCATGGCTAGGACACAGTCTGTACTTACTGAAGTAACCCACAGCCTGATAGTAATAAGACACTTTATGAAGAACCTATTTTTAGTAGCTGTCATAGAAAAGGAAGCTTGTTAGCCATTCCCTCAAGTTGACAACAGAGAGTCCTTAGTAAAATAATTTTTTAAAGCCAATATTGAGCCTTCCAAGACTGCACATGGTGATACGTTACATTTGGAATTTATGCAACTTTAAAACTGAGAGTTGGGGTTGGCATTTTTATGCATCCTAACTGATAGAGTGCTGCCCCAGGGCTCTCTAACACTGCACGCAGTCACCATCATCACCCCCCATCCATCAGCTGTACAGCACACATCTGCTTCTAGATGAACCTTCTTGCAAGTAGCCTGTCTTACGGCAAAATCGGGGGGCAGGACTGTAAAGGGGACCAGGGAATGAGCAGCAACTGCACACCACCAACCTGTTGCCAAGCTAACTGTGCTTTTCTGGATCACAGGCAGCTGGAGACACTGGTGCCTGGGGCCGAGAGGCTATAGAGCCTGGGCACAGACTCTCTGCCTATCTCCCAGTGTGTCCATCTTGGTACACCTGGTACATCTCTGGATTGACAAGTGACACTCCCCAATTAAAGTTACGGGCCACTCGTTTTAAACATAACCAGGTTATTTTAATTTTTAAATGTGTATCCTATACTTGGACACTGATAGTTCCTCCCTGTTTACTTGCTTGCTGGGGGCTGTGCTGGGGTGTCTCATTTTATTATAAAACAGATTCTCAAAGGCATTTAATACGAAGAGCAAGTGGCTGGGCATCCACCACGTGCAGAGCAGGAGCCTGGTGGTGGTGCAGGCTCGTTCTCCATGTGGATGACTCTAGGAATAACTCTTAACAGAAGGGAAGAAATGCACTGGGAGAAAGGAACAGGAGATTCGTCAGGGCTGGGGGAATACAGGCTCCATGAGGGCAGAGACTTCTTTCCTTTTATCTTTCTCAGAGCCTGTAAGTGTCCACATATCACGCACATGCAGTGTGTATTTGCTGTGTGAGTTCCTAGTACGGAGGTGCCAAGGGTCATGCTAAGTGTGTTGACTGGATGACAGAAGGAAGAAGGAGGGATTGAAGGAATTGGTGTGCAATGGCCTGAACCTTGAAGAATGGGGTGTACTGGGTAAATTGAAACGGTGGGGAGCATTTCCAGATGGAGAACCTGTGAGGAAAAGCAAAGAAGCAGAGCCACCCCTTGAGAGCTGGGGAGGGCCCAGGGTGTGTGTGCTGGTTGCTGGGAAGTTGAAGCTGAGGAAATTCAGATTGGATCCATAGCCTGGTTTTGGTTTTCACAGGCCTGGAATGCCCCATCCAGAGTTTGACTTTCATTCTGCACATAATCCAGGCTTGGTATTCCCATTTCCCATATCCTGTCACTCCTTTTCCACACACCCCTTTTATCTATGATGCTACTGGGGTCATGGGTTAATAAGTCCTATTCTCTAAGCAGCAAGAGTGCATCAAAGCAGGATTTTCTCCACTGATTCCAAGGTAGTGATTCAGAAATGGCAAAAACTCCGAACACTAGGACGAGAATTGCGGGTGGGTTCATGTTTTTTTCTATTTTTTCTATTTTTTCTGAATTTTCTTAATAAATTCAGAATTTATTAAGAATTCCCTTGGCAAACCAAACTAAATATTAATTAAACAACTATTTGTTAATATGTTACTACTGATTCTATCTTAGAAAAGTGCAATTATGTGTAACTGAACTTGTTTTCTTGTGGTTGAACCCTGAATTACCATGTCTTCTGGTTTCCGTGTTTCTTTCCTGTGGAATAGATCGTATTTCTTACTGCCAAAGCCCAGAAATAATAGCCTCACACATCTATCCATAGTCCCAAAGGCTTTTCTGCCTAGTACCCAGAGAGCAACAGCACTGCTTCAAACTATTTGTGGACAAGAAGTCCTAAAACATCAGAGACACAATTTCATTTCATTAATACAATTCATAATTGTCTGCATTTATTTTACTGTCTAAATTCCAACTGCTAATCTATCATATCGATGAATTCTTCGAAGTTGCCTTTATTCCACAGGATATGTTCATTTTTTGATAATATATATATTTTTAATATACTTTAAGTTCTGGGATACATGTGCAGAACATGCAGGTTTGTTACATAGTTATACACATGCCATGGTAGTTTGCTGCACCCATCAACCCATCATCTACATTGGGTATTTCTCCTAATGCTATCCCTCCCGTAGCCCCCCACCTGCTGACAGGCCCTGGTGTGTGATGTTCCCCTCCCTGTGTCCATGTGTTCTCACTGATCACCTCCCACTTATGAGTGAGAATATGTGGTGTTTGATTTTCTGTTCTTGTGTTGGTTTGCTGAGAATGATGGTTTCCAGCATCATCCATGTCCCTGCAAAGGACATGAACTCATCCTTTTTTATGACTGCATAGTATTCCATGGTATATATGTGCCATATTTTCTTTATCCAGTCTATTGTTGATGAGCATTTGGGTTGGTTCTGGGTTCATGTTTTAAAATCTCAATTTGCTCCCTAGTCCTAAGAATGATCTTCTCCACCTCCAAGGAATGCAAGCCCCAGTGCAACATGGAATCTTCAGTTATAAGAGGCTAGACTGCAAATAATTTGTCCTGTTTTTGCTTGTGGGATGTTACAAGTGTACCTTGCTGTTTGTGAGTGTGTCTCTGAAGTGTTCTATGTAAGCAGGTTTTTGTTAGTTGAATTGTACTTTAAATGTACTTGTCAAGTTCCCCATGAAAAGAGATGGGCACAGAGACTTTTTGAAAAATTAAGCATCCCAAGAGAAAAGCCGATCTGAAAAGACTACATATTATATGATTCCAATTATATGACGTTCTGGAACAGGCAAGACTACAGAGATACTGAAAGATCAGTGTTTGCCAAAGATTAGAGGGAGGGAGGGGTAAACAGGTGGAGCACCGAGGGTTTTTAGGGGAGTGAACCTGTTCCGTTTGATCCTATAATGTTGGATACAAGTAAATATACATTTGTCCAAACCCACAGAATGTCCAGCACCACAAATGAACTCTAATGTAAACTACGGGCACTGGGTGATGAAGACTTGTCAATGTAGATTCATCAACTGTAGCAAATGCTCTCTGATGGGGGATGCTGATAATGTGGGCAAGGCTATGCAACTGTAGGGGCAGCAGGTATATGGAAATCACTGTATCTTCCTCTCGGGTTTGCTATGTACTAAAATTGCTCTGAGAAATAAAGTCTATTTTTAAAAAAATGAAGTATTCCAATGAATTTATAAGTTTTGCCACACAGGCAATGACAGCTAACCACTTTACTTTGGTTGTCCAATACTAAATATGTCACTGTGAATATCTCATCCTCCTTGATCCTATCCCCATCAAAACTAGAGAGTGAAATAAGGAGATGAGATGGCCCTCCCTAACCGCCTTGTGTCTTTCAGAGGAGGTGCCTGGGCTGGAATGGCAAGAAGCTGAGGACTCCTTGCCATTCCAAGGGTTCTGATGCTGGATATGAAACCGTCTGCAACTAGCATGGTGTTGGAGAGGTGAGTGCTAGACTTTGTATGTCTGGAGACTAGTGATACATGCTCATTATTATTTATATAATTTTAAAGCTACGTTTAAATTTGTTCCCAATACTAGAGACTTTAATGCTATGTTGAAATAATACATAACAGGATGCAAATAGTTACATTCTCGTCTTGTTGGTGTCCATATATCAACATTCTTGTATGAGTGAAACTAGAACCCTGAAGAAAATCCATCACTACAATAATGGTCCATACATTAAAATAGTTTAGGCTGTCTGATGGTCTGGTGTGTGTGTGTGTGTGTGTGTGATATATATAGATACATATGACATATATGATACATATATGATTTATATATATATAAATCATCTCATCTTGCTCAAAACAATATCACCCTTATTTAGGTAGGCACACTGGAATATGATTTTAATTAATTGAAAAGTACAGTTTGTTTTACATTTGAAGGAGTGGTTTAATTCCTACACAGTGTACTAAGATGGCCTCTCGTGGGCTCATGATCCTGGAAGATGTACTCCCAAAGTGAGGGGGGGTCTATGTTGGAAGCAAAAATAAAAGGTACTTAAAGAATGACGGGTCTGGAAAATTATTCTTATGGATGGTCAGTTCTCCATATGGTAAAATGGTGATGACAAACCAAACAGGCGCAGTCTCATGCATGCACTGATTTGCATGAACCAACTTTACAGATAATTGATTTAATTGGTTGGAACTACAGTTTCTTCCAAATGTGGACAACTTACAACAGGGTGGGAGCCCCAAACTATGAAGTCATGTGAGGTCATGTGCAAACTGAAAAACAGGGTTTCTCTACTGGAATGATAATACTACCATGTTACACTTTCCCCCAAAATGAAATCCAACATCTTTCACCTGGCCTAAGAAGTCCAACATGTTCTGTTCCCTAGAAACCCTTACATCCTGCAAAGAGGATGTTACTTTTATTAGCTACTCTTAAAGTCACAGAGGCAGGTTAATTTGGCCATGAATGGCTACAAATTCAAGAAATGTTTGGATGTGCTGAGAATTAGAATCCAATCTTGGCCCTCAAGTCATGGGTTAAAGACTTGGTTTTTTATCTAGATGAGGTCCCACCTTGTAGTTCAAGCAGAAAGATCCAACAAACGAAAGCAGAACAACATTTGACAGCTGAAGTTCAAAAGCAAGAGGCTTTTCAATGCAAAATTCTTGTGCTGCAAATGTTTCAAGGGAAGTATCCATACTCTGAAGTGTGCAATTGAAAGAATGGCCTGATATTCTTGCACTATTGCCTCAAACAAACCTCCCTCCTCCCTAGCTAGCTCCAGATCTTTTACGCATCATACAGTACATCTTCCAAAAAAAGCAGGTGGAAACTAAAGTGTCAAAACACACATTTTCCAAGAACAAATGCATTATACTAGCAAGTTATGTGTGGTGGGGCTAGGTGCTTCTGTGGGTGTGGAGGAGGAGGAGAGAAAGAAGGGTCAGGAGGAAGTGTGTTGGGTACAGAGACCTGGAAATAAGAAACAGGAACCCCAAAAGACACACCCGCAGAGGTTCTGTAACTGTACATGTGCTCTTGTTAAATCGCCAGTTTCAGAGGACTCAGATCTGAGGCCAGACAGAAATCTATTAATTTGCATCTTGACTTTGGGGCTTCCAGTAACAGTAAAGTATTTGTATTTCAGGATCCACTCAGCAGAAAGGCTATACATATTCAAGTCACATAACAAATCGGTGAATTCCATGTGAAGTCTGAATACCAAAAAAGAAAACTGATTATGTGACTTTCTGGACTATGATGTAGAAATTACCTAACTAACAAAATGTACATGCACACTTACGGCATGTGCGCATGAGGGTGTCATCCATGTACACAGGTCATGTGCACATTCAACTCATGGCCACGCATGCTGTAGCCTGTTACCCACTCTGGGAGATATGTAAGCCTTTGTCTTTCTCCCTCCAGCTTCTGGCCTTCTTAAAACATTTCACTGATTGTCAACCAATGATTGAAGCTGGGTGCAGAAAAGGAGAGAAGGCAAAACTCCTCTTAGTCCACAAGGTGACTTGTGAGTGCTTCAATTGAAACGGCTGTGGTGGAGAGCCAGAGAGAGCCCTTCGGTGGAATGAGACTGTGGTTCCTATAGGTCGGCACCTTCCTCCTCACCCAGCAGGTCAGCTCATCAATTGCACTTATCTTCCAGCTGCCACAGCCTGCCTCACTCCTTTCTCTCTCCTGTTGGGCTGCTACCAGGCCTGGTAAACTATTCCGTAGCTCTGTGCAATAGAAAATAGATGTGTACTTCTCTGAATATGGAAAGGGAAATTGGGGTTCACATGGAATGGATACAGTGAACTTACTTGTTTTCTGAAAGCAAAAATTAAACTTGAAAAGAGCAAAGTTTTTCAAATTTCCCATAGTGCTGGCCTCAAATCCTAAAGATTTTTTTCCTTGACAAGAATCATGGGATGAACTGGAAGCTCTAGATGCTCCATTCACCCCAGGTGATGATGCTAAAACCCACGTCACAGCAGAGGCAAGAATCGAACATTCTAAAGTTCCCTCTGGCAACTGGAATGCCAGAGGAGCCTTTACCATATACCTCATCAAACCACCCCAACAAACCTGCCATGTCAGTGAAAGGAGTGTGCTCACTACAAAAATGTGGCTTCAAGACCAGGCCTCTAGCCCTTTGTCCAAAAAAACCATAGCCCCCAAGACCCCTGAAGGCCTTGATATGCCGCTGGGGCTCCCCTGGTCTGTTTACATTATAGAAGCACTTCTAAGAAGAACGGTTTCAGTCTAAGAATCCAAGCAATTTGTGCTGAAGTCCAGCCCTATCCTCAGAACTCTGGTCATGCTTGTTTTTAACGCCATGTCTATCCATCTGCGACTCATTAATGCACTTAGCAAACACCGAGTGACTGACTACTGTATCTCTCCATGTGATACAATTTAAATGCCTCTTACAAGACCTGAGCAGTCTAGCTACCTGTTACTTGTATGCCATTTTCTGAAGAATTCCCATTTCTTTGGATGCAAACGTCACAGAAACTCTGCCACAAATGCTCATGAACACCATCACATGGGCTGGGCTCTAGTGCTGTGGAATACCCTACTTTCTTAGAAAAATCAATGAGTACATATGAACATCATTAGTTGCACCTTGCTTCCTGCAGAATCACTGTATTAACTGCTTTGGGCTATTCTCCTTCTTTCCTTTCAGGCAATATTGATTTGTAACAAACACATTTTATGATATAATAAATTATCTTTCATTTTTTACTATCAAATAAATGGAGAAGTAAAAAAACAAAAACCCAGAACCTCTAAGCAGCTCTTAAACAAGTCTTACTGTCACCTGGAAAAGTAACAAGTCCACAGGTTTATTGTCTATGTTAATAAAGCTGTGTTGGAGTAATCATTATAACCTTCTACATTCCCTCCTGTTTACAGCTCACAGAATATGTTTACACATGTGATCTCATTCCATTGTAACATGATCTGCATAAATTATGGGTATGAACACTTGCCATATTTATTACAACGATTTCCCCAGCAATTTGTCTCCTTAATTGTATCATCTATATTGCACACAGATGTCTGTAGTTTGTATATGAGGCTATGTACTCCTGTGGTTTATGCATCCATCTCAGGCCATTAAACTGTAAGCTCCTGGAAGGCAGGGATGTATCTGATTCATTTCTGTATCTCTGGAACCCACTGCACAGATGTGGATGTGTATCCTTCAGTTTCTTCATCTGTGAAATGGCTATAATGATTGCAGGAACCTGTCTTCTCTGTCCCAATTGTATTAAGCAAAACACCTAATACAATGTCTAGCATATAATAAGCACTCTATAAGTGTTTTTTTATGATTGTCGTTATAATTATCTACAGTTAAGTGAATTCAAGTTCACAAAGATGAGCTAACTCATTTAGGGGAAGGTGGTGAATAATTGGCAGAAAGAATGGAGTATCAGGGATCTTATATGCTGATTGTAGCTTTGTCTGATCTGCCAAGCTAAGTTGTAAGATTTTTCTCTTTTCAAAATTACTTCTGTTAAGCTAGTAAAAATTATTTACTTGTAAAGATTCTGTGTGCTTCCTTTTCTGTCATAATTGCATTTACCTTACCAAATGCATATTGACCATCTACACAGTGGATAGCAGACGGGCCACAGAAAGCAGTCAAGTCTAACTCACTGTGCAGTGGTATCTCTTTTCTTCCATATTTACATTTTATAAATACATTTGTCAAACTGCTTCATATGCAAAGTCCTGGACCAAGAAACAAATAAAATTGACCCAGCTTTCCGACTATGGAAAACTAAAAGTTTTAATCAACTTTGGCACCATTAAATTCTGTCATTTGTTTTTTCCAAGATTCTATTAACGTTGCCATACAGAAGTAGAAGATTTAATCGAGTGTGTACATTTTGAGTTGAAAGCAGATACTAACAAGAAAAGCTAACCTGGAAGACATCTTGTAAACTGTTTCATCAGACTGGATCAGGAGCCAGGGGAGGGTCGAGGTGACTCCGGGCTGTTGGCAAAGCTGCAGAAATTGACACTAGGTTTCTCTGTCCTCTAGGTAACCTGGGCTGCATTGGCTCTCTGGCTTATTATTAATTACAGTTTAGTTCACCAGAGAGGTTGCCAGTGAGCAGTGCATAAGATTAAAGATTTTGTAAAAATATGTTAATTTGTATAAAGACGAAAGTTAGACTATGGAGTTTGGTGATGAAAACGGACAGACAGTTCTGTCATTTGATTTAAATATTAAAATAAGAAAAGACAAAGTTTTCAAGGAAATTACCACTTCTTGGTTCTCAACTACAGGCAATGCCTCTTCTGTCCCAAGTAGACGGGTGGTTTGGGAATATGTGGGGTGACTTGGGTTGCTGTGATAATGCAGGGTTTCAATCAGAGGGAGAGGGAGGGGTATCTTCAAAATGTGGTCCAGATCCGCATAATCAGAAAAGTCTGTTCACCTAAAACTCCCATAGCACCTCCTGTTGAGAAGGGCAACACTTACGGAGCTCATCAAAGAATGACAAATCACTGGAATAGTTCTTGAGACCAAAGTCTCATTCATTCTGGGACATATCCAGTTACATTAATCACTTATGTTTTATCCCATCTCTACTTTCCCAAGAAACCCTGCCACACATTCATAGTGAGTATTAAACCCAATGAAAGATCCTAAGCAACTGAGAAAATTATTCAATGACCAAACTCTAATTAGTGTTCTACAAGGGAGAAAATGTATTCAAATCATTGCTTAATTTTGTTTAATTTCCTCTTACCTGCACTTGACCATTAAGATCAAAAGTCTGAGAATTTGTGGCCAAAAAAGGTGAACATGATTCAAAGTCACACCTATTTGTTAAAAACCAAAAGTAATTCCTTTTCTAAGTACATGTGAAAATATTAGTATCCAACAAACCTATTTGTGGAAAATAGGGTTTAGGTTGGGAAGGTGAATTACTTTCAGATTTTTCAATGTCCAAAATGCACCTCAGAACTAACAGGCTCAGACGAGGTCTTTATGAGATCACTGGATCCTCCCTCCAAAAGCTCCCCGCTCCCCTGTTGACCTCTATTCCACATGCTGCTTCATTGGATCGTACAGTATGTACCATGAGCCTGAATGTGGGCATTGGTTGATTTGAGTATTACCTGAAACAACAGATACACCAGAATGTAAAACCCATGAGGGCAGAGACTGTTTTCCCAGAACCTAGAACAACTCCTGGCACATACCAGATGTAAAATCGTTGTAGAATGAAAGAAGAATGAAGAAAGGAAGGAAGGAATGAAATGATGCACTGCTGCATGCCACCCTAAGTTACTCATAGAAAATACTGCATGCTAGCACTGTATGCAATGGGTGTTACACTAGCCATTATGTAAAGTCATTGATGGAAGTATACGCTGGCACCCTTCAATCAAACGGTCTCATTTGCTCCTCCATGCCACTCCACATAGTATACATGACATATTTTAGGATCACCAGTTTAGAAATAAAGACAGAGGTTGTGTTCCCAAAGTCTGCTTGCGAGTCTGGTATTTGTAACTTCTAAAACTCTAACTCTCCCCTGAAAACACGTCCTAAGAGCGGTGAGCCTCCCACGTGAGGCAGCAATATTGGTAACCCCCGCTGAGCTCATTACATTGCACAGGCCTCCCCAGAGCAGCTCACACTCTACGACAAGAAAGATGAATCCCTGAGTCAGCAGGGAGAAAAAAGAAAATGAACGTTTTGAAAAGGGCATTCTCGTATCACAGGAGCAGGGGAAGAAACGTGTCTCAGCTACTAAGTTTCTCTTTTCCATGACCCTCAAAGCAGAAAATGGCTGCACGTGGGCAATTCGTGCGCTTGGAGCTCAGACCTGCAGAGTCTTGCAGTTTGCCTGCCCTGTCTTGGTGGATGCTGGGCCTGACTTTTTTGGCTTTCCATTTCGAGGAGCCCCAGCAGGGCCTGGAGGAAATGAGTTTTGCAGCCCATCTCGGCCCTTGAACTTGGCTCCTCGGCTGACCTCAGCTCCCTGCCTGCAGACCCGGCGTGAGGCAGGCAGCAGGCACTGCGGGACAGAACTTCCTTCCGGGACCTGCAGACCAGTCCGCTGCCTTCTGAGACGTGGTTCTGAAGTGTAGCAAGTTTATATTTTCAGAGCATAAAACTGTCTACAAATACATACTTCAAAATGAAAAGGAGGATGCGCTCAAAAAAAAAAAAAAAAAAAAAAAGGCTTAGAGACACGTCAAAAGGACACAGGAGTGGAGCCACGTCAAATAAATTCCCAAATTTGACTCATATCACTTCAGCCTCATCTGGACATTACTCGCACTCTGCCTAGGCAGGCGAAGCTTCCGTGGGATCCTCTGTCTTTAGTGAACTCTTTCCTTTATCTTGTTCAGCTTTTCATGGCTATTTGGGTAACTGAGCCCATGGATTTAAATCTTAATACGACCTTGCATGGAATTATATACACATATATATGTAACTGTTTGTTAAAAGACAACTCTAAATAAGAAAAAAAAATATTTTAGATACCAGAGAGTGGCAAAACAATAATGATTCAAACTTAATCCTTACTTCACGTAGGGGAAATTGACTCAAATCTGGGAGCATCAAAAATTAAGGTGCATTTACAAATCCTAGGAGAAGATATCTTTTGTAATCCCAGAGAAAATAATTGAGAGAGGGAAGATTTTTTTTTGAAAGACATGGTTTGGGAATATTATTATTTTGTGAAATGAAGTTATACTTAAATGTATGGTACAGATATTAAAGTTCACTTACGTTCTATCTATATGAAGTATGTGATTTTGGATCTAAACAGGCATAAATATATATATGTGTGTGTGTGTGTGTGTGTGTGTCTATGTGTGTACGTGTCTACGTATGTATGCATGTATGTATCTGTGTATGTGTGAGCGTGTGTGTGTTGTATGTATGTGTGTGTGTGTATATATGTATGTGTGTGTATAACAGAGAGGAAGTAAGTTGGAAAACATGAGCCAACTGATTTTTTTTCCTTTGACAGCTAAAGAAGAGTGGTTAAAAGTTTACTCACAAGTAAATCTATCTTTTAAGGAGTGTTTACTTTCCAGAAACAGCAATGAGATCTTGGAGGGGCAATTCTTGCCAACTGTGCGTCATCAATGGAGTTTAACTGTGAGAGGCAAGACCCATTGTTGGTCCCGACTCCACCAACCCAAATGGTCATATCTGAGGACTTCCTGTGGTTCTCCCGCCCCCACCCTCTCCACGGCATTTACTGCTCCTGTATACCCTGGACTTCTCAACAGGAAATGGCAAATTCCTCAGTAGGAAGGCCAAGAAGTGGGAGGTCATGTGGAGACTGGAAGTTCATTGCGTGCAGCCCCTCCAGGTGACAGGCGACACCACCTCTGCACGTTGAGTGTCTTTGTGACACAGGATCTCCTTGTCTCGTGACCACAGGCAGCAGGGTTCTGATGGGCACCCAGGAGAGACTTGTCCTCCCACCCCTGGGTAACACAGAGTCTCAGAAGCCAGCGAGGTGCTGCACCAAAGGCTCAGACTTCCACCCTGCCTCTCTTCTCCTCAGCTCTTTGCCCTGAAAACCAAGTGCTTTGAGGGGATGATAAAAATCTCACTAAGCCACATGATGGCTACGGGGCAGAAATAACCCTTGCTCTGAAAGGGTTACCAAAAAGTAATGAGATTCCTACCTGTATGGAAGGTGGTGACTATATAGTCCTGGTATAAACAAACAAACACAGTGAAAGGCTTGGCTTCATTTTTTTTGGTCTGCTTGTTGTTTTTTGGAGAAACCATTGTGATAAGAAGCCTCTAGCCTACAAAAGTGTCTCTAGATTAATGATAATTTATCTCACTTTTCTCAGTGAAACAGATGAATCGAAGACAGTGAAGCCCTGTAGACAATATAGGACCTTCCTGATGACATCTAACATTTAATGACATGATCACAGTGTGGCAGGCTATAAAAGACATGCATATGTGAATTAATGCATCTAACCTGCACACTAGCCTTTTGAAGTGGGAGCTACCATTATGCCCGTTTTAAAGATGAGGAAAACTAAGAATCCAGAAATTAAATAAGTTGCCTAGAGCATCTTGCCAGTTAATGCACCAGAATTCTAAGCCAGCTGCCTGGTTGCAAAGCACATGCCCATAAATGCTGAACATACTGCACCAAATGGCCTAGGACTGAAATGACTGCAAAAACAACTCAAAATATAGGAAACGAGAGAATATCTAAAGCCACCTCCACCATAATCAGTGGCAAGGGATAGGAGATGGGAAGAAGGGAGAAGGGAAGGGAAGCTAAATAATTTAAGGTTTTCTCTGTGCCTTTAACTCCTGTCTCCTGAAAACGACATGCTCATTTTAGCAGCAACTGATGGCCAAGATGCATTCCCCAAGCTTTTCACATCTGACAGAAAGGGACCTGGTGTCCGGGACTGTACCCGATTACAACCAAAGCAGATGGACCCTTCCTTAGGGTAGGGCTGTTCTTCTGACAGCCTCCTCTGTGAAACTAGATTACAAGAGGATGTGCTGTGCTCAGACACCCCCTGCCTGTCCGCCTTGGGGTCCTTGCCTTTGCCATTCCCCTGGCCCACATCACTCCTCCATGGCATTTGCAAACCTTGTTCTCACCTCTTCTTTGGGTCTCTGCCTGACAGGTCTTGCCTGATCACCTTGTCTAAACTAGAGGTCCCGTCCCCCGGGCCACCTGGCTTTATCACGTTCCCTACGTTCCCTCCTAAGGCTCGTGACTTCCTGCCATGCTGTCTTGGTTGAGCTGTGATCTATTTGTCAGTCTCCGCCATCTGCATCCCCCTGATTGACAGCACTAAGTGAGCCCAGCTGTCCTGCTGCTCATGCCCCTCAGCACCCATGACCCTAGTGGGTGCCCAATAAATCCTTAGTGAGTAAATGAATGAGTCAATTTCAACGCACCAAATCCCAAAGGAATAAAAGGACATCGCCTTTCTGCCGTTTCTTGGAAGAAATTTTTGAGACAAAGTAAAGAAAGGAAGCTACTTGCTACTAAATTTTTAAAAATCTGCCCACTATTTTCAGGCAAATATGTCATGACGGCATCTATGAAATCTCTGAAATGAAAGAGAAGGCTGATGTTTCAAAGGAATTAAATGAAATTGCTGCACCACAGGTGCTCACTGCCACAGAGCTCAGTGTGGCAGCAGCACACGGAACTCCTCGCTGCTTAGGTGTAGTCCGTAGGAATGAAAATCTGAACCTAGTACATTAAAAAAAATCTTCAAAAGCAAACAAAGCCCTAAGTGTCGTTGTGTATTATCAGGGCAGGGTCCTCCTCAGAGAGAGGCGGGCTGCAATCGCTCCTACACCTTTCACCAAGTCCCTTGCTTCAGGGGTCCTATTGTCTCCAAATTTATATTTAGGAGCCTCGCTCTTCGCTCTTCGTAACAGCAGCGAAACATGTTCTCCTAAATATGTTCCCTGAGATATGACACCACTGTGCATTGTTTCACCACATACCAGCATTAATATCCCAGAGTAATCCACCCTCCTTTTAACGGCTGATGACGGCTCCAATGGCCATGCAAAAATCAGTTGAAGGAAAGGGAAGTCTTGTCGGAAATGAGATTAATCTTGTAACGAGTGTTCAGCCCTGATAACCCATCTGGGCACAGAACTGCTTAAACTGGAGAGCAATTAACCTTCACCCGACAAGCTCTGTCCAACCGTTATAAACATTAAAGAGACAGAATCCTTCCCCCCTCCTTGTAGACTAAACAACCAGATTTGAATTCCACGTAAACGGCCTCTTTCTGCAGATGTGCACCAACAACAACATTTAGGGGGAAAAGGTGGGCAATGGCTCGGTTCATAACACTGGTAACTTTTGGCCTTGGTGTGAGTGGGCTGAGGTTATTAGCGTAAAAATTAACTTGAGGTATTTCCAATAAAATCACCAGGTTTAGGGGAGTGGACATAGTTGCTTTCATGCAGAAACCCATGTCTCCTATAGGATTGCAACTTGATACTTGAGTTATTCTTTGTTTTTTTCTTTTTCTTTCTTTCTTCCTTTTTTTTTTTTTTTTTTTTTTTTGAGACAGAGTCTCACTCTGTTGCCCAGACTGGATTGCAGTGGTACAATCATGGGTCACTGCAACCTTAACCTCCCCAGGCTCAGGTGATCCTCCTACCTCCACCTCCCAAGTAGCTGGGACCATAGGTGCAGGCCACCATGCCCCACTAATTTTTCTACTTTTTGTAGAGACAAGGTTTCACCATGTTGCCCAGGTTTGTCTCGCTCAAGCAATCCACCCACCCTGGCCTCCCAAAATGTTGGGATGACAGGTGTGAGCCACTGCGCCTTGACTTCTTTTTTCAACAGTAGAAATATTTGCACTAGGCTAGACTCTCACTCACTCCCAATTCCTCTCTTCTGACATTTGCATGAGTGATGCTGCTTGTGGTCACAGAAGGGAGATTTTTTTTTTTAAATCTCTGAGAAGTTATTGGTCTTCATGAGGAGCAAACCTGTGATGTTGCCTTTATCAGCATATGCCGTAACCAGTCAAGTTAACCAAATTGGACCATGTGAAATACCGAGTGGTTAGAGAATCTACTACGAAACCTACTGTTAAAAATAACTTTCACAACACTGAAGAGAAATAGCTGAGGTCATTTATCACTCAGGCATGGGCTTTCTTTAGCATCAGTTTATGCTGAGCCATTGGCTTGTTTATGGACATCACAATAACAATAAATAGGTAAAGGGTAAGGTCCCTATAACTTAGAGGTGGCTACAAACCAATGTGGGGGTGCACACTGTGCCTAGCATTTAAACAAGAACAAAATGTTAAGTACATGCAGAAAGTCATATGAGGGAACCAAACCTCTAATGTTACTGACCTGATAATGTGACTGCAACTCGGATTTTTTTTTAAATAGAAAGAAAAAAGGAAAACATATATTTAGCATGTCCTAAACAAATTTATCTCCCCAAGGTTTTAGTGTCATCTTCCTGATGGCCTGAGATAGCTCTCAAAATAGTCCATCCTAACATTCGATCTTATCTCTCCTTTGAACTCAGTTTCTCTTTTTCCAGTAGGTAAATCATAATATTCAAGGCCTCAGAGATGTGTTTGCACACAACGAGGCTGAGTCTATCTCACTTATAAGGATGACATATCTCACTCATGCTGGACTCCAGACCGGCCCCAATAACAGTTTTGGAGAGTGGCATGGTAGAGGATGTGTGTTACATGGGAAGTACTACTGTACCCAGGGACAAGATATCCTGGCAACAGGTCTTGTTTCCATGGTTTGCATTTACAAGCTTAACTGTTCCTTTTCCTGCCTTTGTAAGACTAAGAAAATCCTTACTGCACAGAGAAGGAATTACAGTGAAAACAGAGCAAGTGGGACTGACTCTCACATTGCAGGAATATGCACCATCTCCATTTTTGCAGCCAAATTAGATGCAAGCCCAGGATTCCATTGGTCTGGCTCTCCCAGGAACACTGGGAGCTTCTTGGTGTCTTAGCTTGAGGTGAGGTGAAGATGGGTTATGGGCACCTGAGCTGAGCAATTTTTCATCCTGTGTGCATTGGACGTAGACAAGGGCACACACAGACATGACAAGAACCCCTGACCTAGCCCCTAAGGTAAATCTTTCCCAAGACAATCTTGCAGAGCCCTCATGGGCAGTGGTAAGAGGAACTTCAATTTTTATTTGGAATCTGACCCGTTTCCTAAGAATGAGTAACACCTGAATATTTAGGTGCAGATATCAAAGACAGAAGAACAGAAGACAGAAAAGAAATCATAGTGCTTGACAATAATATTAGTATATGATGCCGTTTTAAGAGTCCAGTCTCAGGACTGTGTAGGTGCAACATGAAGACTTTCCTGAAGACGGCCACATGAATAATTTTTCATAGGATGTAATCAGCACTGTCATTCCATTAGACCAGGCTTGGCACATAGAATGGGGGTGATTGGCTGCCTAAGTAGCAAACTCCTCATGTGTGCTTCTGACGAACTGTGTGGGCTGCCCTAAGCTTTTGCACGTCTCGACACTTACCAAGTAAAATGATGAGATAAGGAAAACCACAACATCATACTCAGTATCTTGTGAAACTGAAACGGTTGCAGAGTAAACACTTTGCCTTACAGTGATTTTATTTGGACTATTATGCTGGATTTAACCATATAATGGTTGACATCCATGCTATAAAGTCTTGTTTTTTCTTCAACAAACCTAATTGCATTGGCACTTTCAAAATGTTGTTTGCACATACATGATGTATACGTAAGTCTGAGCATAACCATCTTGCCATCAGGACTTCATCTGTCGGGAGATACCGGTGAATGGAGCCCGGCTCTTCCAATGAGCAACCGACGTGCGTTGGCGAAACTGCCACCCTTGAGACCTGCCTGGTCTCCCTCCCACCTGTAGTTGGCTAAGTAGTGTCTCCCCACAATTCATGTCCACCTGGAACCTCAGACTATTGCCTTATTTAGAAGTAGGATCTTTGCAGATGTAATTAATGATTAAAATGAGATCACAGATTAGGGTAGGTTCTACATCCAGTGAGAGCATCCTCATAAGAGGCTGAGCAGGACACACAGAAACATACAGAAGAACGTTGTGGGATGACAAAAGCAGAGACTGAAGTGATGCATCTACAGCAGTCTCCCCTTATCCACGGAGGACACACTACAAGACCCCCAGGGGACGTCTGAAACCTCAGATAGTACTGAACCCAACGCCATTCACTGGAACACTTTCTATTCCACCCACAAATGTAATGCCTTTTACATCTTAACTAAGCACTTACTATCCACTGTGGTCATCAGTTTTGCGGTTTGAGGTGCAACGGCAAAACAAGCACAGATTTCTTTTTCTTTCTTCAAACTTCAAAGATGGAAGATTCATTCTTACTGTACATCTTAGCAACCACAGCATATGATCTTTTTCCTTGTAAGTAGAGAACTTTCACCTTTTCACTGAAAGAAAGCACTTCACGGTTTCTCTTTAACATACCTGGAATTGCCAGGATCAGTCCTCTTGTGCCTTGGGGCTATTACTGAATAAAAGAAGAGCTACCTACACACAAGCACTGTGGTACCACGACAGTCGATCTGATAACCGAGAGGGCTACTCGGCGGCGACTAACCGGCAGGTACCATCTGTAGCATGGATACAGTGGATAAAGGGGGAATTCATGTCCTGGGTGGAGCAGGGCAGGATGGCACAAGATTTCATCACGCTACTTAGCATGGTGAGCAATTTAAAACGTATGATTCATTTATTTCTAGAAACGGCCATCTAATATTTTCAGACAGCAGATGAAATTGCCAGAAACCATGGAAAGTGGAATCGCGGAGAAGACAGGACTACTGTCCAAGTCAAGGAACACAGGGCTTGCGGGTAACCCCAGGAGCTGGAGGAGGCACCAGATGCATCCTTCCTCACAGCCTCCAGATGGGACCAACCCAGCCAACATCTTGATTTTGGATTTCTGGACTCCTAAGCTGTAACAGAATAAATTTCTGTTGCTTTAAGTCACTAGGTTGTAATAATTTGTCACAGCTCTCCTGAGAAACTAGTATAGTACTTGTGGATACTGTTCTTAACAAAAATTTTGCCACTTTAGGGCACTATATGGCTTTTTTTTTTTTTGCCTTATAGAGTTAGGTCAATTTCCAAAAGTGCCAGAGCTTATGCCAAGAATTAAGTGACTCCCTGGTTGCAGTGGCCAAATAGCCTGAAATTTTCAAAGTAATACTAATTTTGCAAAACTTTTCATGTAAACTCCTTTGCCTGACCATGCCCTAATTTTTCTGATTAGGAAAATCTGGCTCTTATCCCGCTGGAGGAAAAGTGTCTAGTTCATATTCTAATGGAAATCATCACTTGGGAGGTGTTTTGAAAAACATCTCTCAGTTTTGTTTAAAATTATGTTAGAAATTAAGAAAATAACTAATGGAAAATAAAATCTAATTTTTAGTATATTTTCCTGCTAACATTTGTGGGCAAATTAGTTAAATTATGATTGTTTCATGCATACTTACTCCTCCAACAGAATCCTAGCTCTCTTAGGAGTTCCTTTTAATTATCCTAAAAACAGTTAAGAGTACACTGATCCAAAATATAATTAGGTTGAGAAACAATGAACTCCTAAATGACCAATCAAGGTTTTTTTCCAACATTTTAATTCTCAAATAAAGGTCATTTCCTTTTATTTGACTCATTACAAACTAGATTATAGTTCTTCTAGGAGAGGAACCAAGTCAGATTTATTTTAATCACATACATTGCCAAATGCATGCTTCACTCAGGGAAAGATTTCAATATGCATAATTTATTCGTGCATTCATTCATTCATTCATTCATTCATTCTGGAAACACTTACAGAGTAGCACTTTACATGCCGATACTGTGAAAGCAATGGTGATATGAATTCTCAAATAATTAAAGAAACAGTCCATTAAAAATCTTATCAAGATAATAGACTACTTTAGATTTTACGAAAGATGACATTTTCATTGGCCTATATATAATGTTTTAACCAGTAAGGCTCACTAAGTTAAATAATATGGTAGATAATTTTAAATTTACAGAATGGTATTCAGTTTTACTATTTGGCTTGGATAAGCTGGTAGTTACTTGCTTAAATTAATCTTTATTATAAAGCAGATCATCTTGAAATTGAAACAAAAACAAACGTGGCTATTATTGAAAATGTTATGCTACCTCATAGCCACTACAGATGTTATTTATAAGTACTATGTTGTCATCTGTACAACATACAGATTGTATGTGTTGTACTGTGTTGTAATCTGCCTGATTCCAATGAATACAGAAACCTCCAGTGTGAATCAATACACTAGATACCAGCAGACATATTTAAAAGATTGCTACAGTTTCACTGAAATTTCAAAGCGGTGACTGCAGGAACAAAAGAAGAAAGATGAATAGTCCCTATCATAGCAACATTAATACAATTTGTTACCAGTTCATGCCCAGAAAGACTTATTATATAATAGATTGCCAAAGTCGAACACTTCGATGATCCAATGCAAATCCTGGATAAATGCTGCTAGATGCTGCTGCTCAATGAAAATGAAAGTGGTATTTGGTTTTGCTTATCAAGGCAAGTGTCATGTAGCAAAATGCAGGCTATGAGTTGCCTGGAAACTATATTTCTGCTTTTAATTTGCAAGTGAAACATTTCCATCCATAGCTTGGAAGGGACCATCATGTACTCAGCAGCACTCATTAGATTTTGGGCAGTCCCCCGGTCATCTGACCTTCCCAAACACAGGGAAAGGATGTGGATAGACATTTTCCCAAAAAGACATAAAAATGACCGATGGGTACACGACAAGGTGCCCAATATCACTGATCATCAGGAAAATGCAAATCAAAGCCGCAATGAGGTATCACCTCACACCTGTTCCGATGGCTATAGTCAAAAAGACAAGAAATAGTAAGTGTTGGTGAGAATGTGAGAAAAGGGAATCCTTGCACACTGTTGGTGGGAACATGGAATGTTACAGACACTGTGGAAAAAAGTACGGAGGTTCCTAAAGAAATTAAAAATAGAACTACCACGTGACCCAGCAATCCCTTTTCTGGGTATTTTCCCAGAGAAATGCAATCACTATCTCATAAAGATACCTGCAATGCTATGCTCATTGCAGCATTACTTGCAATAGCCAAGATATGAAAACAACCAAAGTGTCTGTCCATCAATGATGAATACATAAAATAGCGGTATATATATATAACGGAACATCATTTAGCACCCCCGCTTT
Source organism: Rhinopithecus bieti (assembly GCF_001698545.2). Lineage (NCBI taxonomy): Eukaryota > Metazoa > Chordata > Mammalia > Primates > Cercopithecidae > Rhinopithecus > Rhinopithecus bieti. The sequence continues at coordinate 1,553,806 of NW_016807233.1, read as the reverse complement.
TTTTTTTTTTTTTTGAGATGGAATCTCACTCTGTTGCCCTGGCTGGAATGCAGTGGCACAGTCTTGGCTCACTGCAACCTCTGTCTCCCAGGTTCAAGTGATTCTCCTGCCTCAGCCTCCCACATAGCTGGGATTACACACCCCACTAATTATTATATTTTTAGTAAAGACGTTGGCCAGGCTGATCTCGAACTCCTGACCTCAAGTGATCCACCCGCCTCGGCCTTGCAAAGTGTTGGGATTACAGGCGTGAGCCACCATGCCTGGCCCATTTAGCTTTCAAAAAGAGATTCTGCCAATCACTACATTATGGATGAATCTGGAGGACATTATGCTAAGTGAAATAAGCCAGACACAGAAAGACAAATACCGCATGATCTCACTTATATGTAAAATCTATAACAAACAAACAAAGACTGAATGGGGAAATGGGGAGATGTAGGTCAAAGAATATAAAGTAGCGAATATGCAGGGTGAACAAATCTAGAAATCTAACGTATACCATAAGGGATGTGCCTAATAATACTGTGCTGTGCTGTACTTGGGATTTTTGCTTGAAGAGTAGATTTTAGGTGCTCTTATCCCACAAAGAAAGAATGTATAATTATAAAAGATGATGGATATGTTAACTTGCTTCACTATAGGAACCTTATCACCATCTTCATGTATATCAAAACATCATGTTGCACACCTTAAATACATAAAATAAAACTTTTAAAAAATAAATCACAAAGTCATAGTTCAAACCACTCTTTTGGAAAAGTATGGATTTGTTAATATAAGTGGTATATTACAATAGTGTATGCATCTGGGGAAAATGGACTCCATCTTTCATTATATAAAAAGCAATTTTCAGCCAGGCGTGGTGGCTCACGCCTATAATCCCAGCACTTTGGAAGGCTGAGGTGGGTGGATCACAAGGTCAGGAGATGGAGACCATCCTGGCTAACACGGTGAAACCCCGTCTCTACTAAAAATATAGAAAAAAAAAAAATTAGCCAGGCATGGTGGCACACATCTGTAGTCCCAACTACTCAGGAGGCTGAAGCAGGGGAATCTCTTGAACCCCGGGAGGGGGTGGATGTTGCAGTGAGCCAAGATCGTGCCACTGCATTTCAGCCTGGGCAACAGAGCAAGACTCTGTCTCAAAAAAATAAAAATAAAAATAAATAAGCAATTCTCTGTGATTTAATATAGGGTGCCAGCCACGTCACGGATTCATGCACTCACTCATGCATTTGTCATCCAGGAAATTATTCATTCATTTATGAAATGGACATGTACTGATAGCCTGCTTCTTAATAGGCACCACGAGCATGAATGAAAGATTACATGGCGACAGCCACAGAACTTAAGGCATAGAACTTTAACAACGCATGTTTTGAGCTTCTGGTCTTGACGCCCGGCTAATTTTTGTATTTTAGCAGAGATGGGGTTTCACTGTGTTGCCCTGGCTGGTCGTGAACTCCTGAGCTCAGACAGTCCGCCCGCTTCAGCCTCCCAAAGTGCTGGGATTACATGCGTGAGTCACTGCGCCAGGCTGAGGTTCTATAGATTCTTAATCATGATTAACCAGCAATATGATAATTCAGTAGATGCCTGCTCACCTCCCCTAAAGAATGTGCCACTCTAAGTAGCTGGTTCAAAATAGCTTGACTTCTTAACCTCTAGATCCACTCCAGAGAACAGCTGTCTCTCCCCATTGCACAAACACATTCATTTATTTAATGGCATCAACCAAAGCATAAGAATGGGAGGAAACAATGAATGTCCTTCATTTCTCCAACTTTGAATTATGAAAACTATTGATTTTCTGGGCTCACAAAAATGCAGCTGAGTCCAGCTGTTAAAAGTCTGGTTAACATGTCAGTTGAGCCACCAAATGGAATAACAGTTGTTACTCTCTTACGTTTTCTCTACTGTCCTCAAAGGAATAGCAGCAATTAGCGTACATTCAGGAGTTGCATAATGATGTTTTGGACAATGACAGACTGCATATAGGAAGACGGTACCACAAGATTATAATGGAGCTGAAAAATCCCTATGGCCTAGTGACATATAGCTGTAGTAACACTGTAGAACAATGCATTTCTCACATGTTTTTGGTGGTGCTGGTGTACAAACCTACTGTGTTGCCAGTTGTATAAAAGTATAGCACATATAATTATGTACAGTACATAATAGTTGATAATGAGAATAGTTGACTATGGCATTGGTTTACATATTTACTATACCATACTTTTTATCATTATTTTAGAGTGTACTTTTTCCATTTCAAAAAAAAAAAAAGTTAACTGTAAAACAGCCTCAGGCAGGTCCTTCAGGAGGGATTCCAGAATAAGGCATTGTTATCATAGGAGATGACAGCTCCATGCAGGTTACTGTCCCTGAAGACGTTCCAGTGGCACAGGGACAAGATGTAGAGATGAAAAACAGTGATATTGATGATCCTGACCCTGTGTAGACCTACGCTAATGTGTGTGTTTGTTTCTTAGTTTTTAATAAAAAGTTTAGAAAGTTAAAAAAATAGAAAAAAACTTATTGAGTAAGGATATAAAGAATGAAAATATTTCTGTACAACTGAACCATGTATTTGTGTTTCAAGCTAAGTGAGTACAAAAGAGTCAAAAGATTAAAAAATTAAGTTTAATAAGTAAAATAAGTTATAGTAAGCTAAGATTAATTTACTATTGAAGAAAGAAATATTTTAAGAAATGTAGTGTAGTCTAAATACACAGTGTTTATAAGTCTACAGTAGTAGATAGTGATGTCCTAGAGCTTTCACATTCACTCACCACTCACTGATTCACCCAGACCCACAGCCACTTTCCGTCCTGCAAGCTCCATTCATGGTGTATAGGTGTACCATTTTTTCCTTCTTAATAATAATGATTAGTAATAATATTTATTAGTAATAATCATTATTATTATTATTTTGAGACGGAGTCTTGCTCTGCTGCCCAGGCTGGAGTGCAGTGGCATGATCTCGGCTCACAGCAACCTCCACCTCCCAGGTCCCAGCAATTCTGCCTCAGCCTCCTGAGTAGCTGGGACTACAGGCACGTGCCACCATGCCCAGCTAATTTTTTGTATTTTTAGTAGAGATGAGATTTCACCGTGTTATCCAGGATGGTCTTGATCTCCTGACCTCATGATCTGCCCGCTTCAGCCTCCCAAAGTGCTGGGATTACAGGCATGAGTCACCGCACCTGGCCTGCATTATTACTATACCTTTTCTACATTCTGATACATAAAAACCATTGTGTTAAGTGTCACAATTGCCTACAGTATGCAGCCTGGTCACATGCTGCACAGGTTTGTGCCTAGGAGCATAGGCTACACCATATAGCCTATAGCCTACGTGTGTAGCAGGCTATGCCATCTACGTTTCTGTAAGTGCTCTTTGTGATGTTTGCACAATGAAATCATCTAACAACTCATTTCTCGGAACTGACCCGGCATGGTGATGCATGACTGTGTAGGGAAATACTTTCATCCCTTTAGAAGAAGCTATAAATAACCAGGTATAAATGCAGGATTCCTTTCCAAAGACAAATACTGAAAACAAACACAATCAAGGAAGATAATTGATTACTTCAGAAAAAACAAATAAGATATGAGAGTAAATTAAATAAGAAGACCGCGACTAGGACAAGTAACCAGTAAGAGCCCAGAACAGCTAACATTATTATTATCGTCGTCGTTGTTATTATGAGATGAGGTCTTTTGCCAGGTTGCCCAGGCTGACCTCAGATACCGAGGCTCAAGAGATCCTTTGCTTTGGCTTCCCGGGTAACTGAAGTTAAACTACAGGCAGCTGCCAGCGTGCCTGGCCTGCAACTTACATCTTTTGTACACTACAGCAGGTTACTGTTCAAAGCACATACATGTATTCAGCTGTTTAATCCTCGCAACACTACCAAGAAGTAGGAGTTGTTATCATGACTGACTCTCTTCTACAGATGAGGAAACAAGGCACAGGGAAGTGAAAAGTGTGGTGGGACAGAGACCTGCCCCCAGGCAGTCTGGATCTGCTTCATATAGAGAAACTGGATCCTTAAGAAGAAACATAGGCCTCAATTTCTAAATCGTAACAAGTTCACCCCTCACTTCTCTCTTTTTTTTTTTTTTTTTCCACCATCCTGGAAAAAAAAAGTGAATAGAAAGGTACTAATAAAAATGAGTTTAATTTCTCAAATTTTATTATTCTTTATAAAGAAGACATTGGTATAGGAGTAAAGACAAAAAAAATCAAAAAAGAATCGAGTATTAAAAGACCCTTGATGATATAACATCAATTATTTTAATTTTGTTTTAAAGTTTTATTTTCTAAACTCCTATAATAATTGTTTTCAAATGGGGAAAATGAACAAAGTTTTATTATTGCCTTTCTTTCTATAATATATTATTCAATGGAGATATTGAACCTGTATTTGCTATGGTTAAAGAAAATAAAATAAAACAATCCCCAGCCAGGCAAGGGTGATTTTCAGAGAGGATGCCAAAAGGGACCTATCCCCCATCAGGCATCCATGACAAATCTGTCTGCTGTCTGGTCCTGTAGCACCACCCAAATGTGGTTCAGGCAGCACGGCAAACAATACAGACTCAGGAGATCAGGGAAGTCATTTTGCAAAGAAGCAGAAGTGTCAGGAGGTAGCACCTGTAAGGATGAATGCTGGAGCTGTCTCGTGGAGTTTCACAGAAAGGTAACAAGCTGCACAATGACTGTCTAGGGCCAACAGATGCACAGGAGGAAAGCAGTCTTCATTCAAAGAGGGTACTGAGATTGACAATGTGTCTTCCAACAAGATAAGCAAAAGTATGTAAAGAAATGAGTCCCTAAAGGAAAATACCTCTTTGGGCAATTTCATTTAAATTTAATTTCATGTTAAATACAAAATACATATATTGAATATGTGGATAAAATCATCAGAATATATTCATGCATTACATATGTTTATTGCAGCACTATTCACAATAGCAAAGACTTGGAACCAACCCAAATGTCCATCAATGACAGACTGGATTAAGAAAATTTGGCATATATACGACATGGAATACTATGCAGCCATAAAATGGATGAGTTCATGTCCTTTGTAGGGACATGGATACAGCTGGAAACCGTCATTCTCGGCAAACTATCGCAAGAACAGAAACCAAACACCGCATGTTCTCACTCATAGGTGGGAACTGAACAGTGAGATCAATTGAACACAGGAAGGGGAACATCACACACTGGGGCCTGTTGTGGGGTGGGGGGAGGGGGGAGGGATAGCATNCCCTAAAGGAAAATACCTCTTTGGGCAATTTCATTTAAATTTAATTTCATGTTAAATACAAAATACATATATTGAATATGTGGATAAAATCATCAGAATATATTCATGCATTACATATGTTTATTGCAGCACTATTCACAATAGCAAAGACTTGGAACCAACCCAAATGTCCATCAATGACAGACTGGATTAAGAAAATTTGGCATATATACGACATGGAATACTATGCAGCCATAAAAATGGATGAGTTCATGTCCTTTGTAGGGACATGGATACAGCTGGAAACCGTCATTCTCGGCAAACTATCGCAAGAACAGAAACCAAACACCGCATGTTCTCACTCATAGGTGGGAACTGAACAGTGAGATCAATTGAACACAGGAAGGGGAACATCACACACTGGGGCCTGTTGTGGGGTGGGGGGAGGGGGGAGGGATAGCATTAGGAGATATACCTAATGTAAATGACGAGTTAATGGGTGCAGCACACCAACATGGCACATGTATACATATGTAACAAATCTGCACGTTGTGCACATGTACCCTAGAACATAAAGTATTTTTAAAAAAGAATATATTCGTGCATTAACATCTACATGAGACATAACAGCATCTCACCATGTCTGGCAGTCTCTCGGGGTCAAATGCAATCTCTGCCCCGCACCGGGCAGTCATCGGCACTTATGGAATAGGCCAGGTAGAATGCTCTGTTAGATACTGCCTCCTTCCCTTTGCAATGCACTGTCCCAGATTTCCTGGGGTGAGAGAAGTGATTTTCTATGAGAGGCAGCTTGGAGCGAATGAACACAGGTCCAGGAAGGATCCCTCAGCATTTAAGAGGCTCAGCATTTTCTGATCACCAAAGAGGGTACTTTACCATGAGGTGACCCAGCAATGAATGGCTGCTGAGTTCTCTGAGTATTTTAGGGACCTGCAGGAGATCTGGGTGGAGCTGTGGGTTTCCATGTGTAGAGTGCGTAAACATCACCCTTTGGTGCTTCGCCAGTGCTTGAGGAGCTTCCAGGTGCTATTTATTTTGTTTAGTTTATTGTTCAGTGTTATTGTTTGTTGATTTGATCTATTTTTTTTCTCCTACAAAGGGGCCAGTCGGCAAGGACACATCCTGTAGACGGCTAATTGATGATGCCCCATTGTTCAGTGTGTGTGCACTGTGGTTTTACTTGCTTCGGTTCAAAGGACCTAAACAATGCATTCGTTGGAATTTACTAACTGCTGTAAAATCAGCCCAGAGAACAATCTGTGAGCTGATATTTTTTTGTACCAGTAATCTGGTAATCTCTGCTTGACCAAAGAAAGCAAAATCTAAAATGACCTTTCAACTAACCACAGAAAAGGCCTTCCATTGAATCTCAAAGATACTTACTTTTCTACCAAATATAAAACATTCAAATCATGCATCATTTTCCATGATTCAAAGGAGACAGAAGTGCCTACAGGGTACGTTATTCATAGACAAGTCTATTCTAGTCTAATCACGTCCCCTTAAAAATCAGCAAGTAGATGACACCGAGGATGAGAACAAGGGACTGAAACCATTACTTTAGAAACTTTATATTTTTACCTGTTTCAAGACAGAATTCTCCTAGAAAATCTGGAGCAACAAGCTTATTCCCCTTGGAGAGGAGATAACGAATAATGGACGGCGCATTCGGAGAGGAAGTTTCCACTGGGGGCCCTTCCTGCATCAGTGCGTCTCTCTTTGGGCTGGCTATCTGTGTAGGAAGTGAACGCAGGAAGTATCTGTCTACAAACCCTTTATCCTCAAGGTAATTGCTGTAGCAGCATTTTACTGTTTACCAAAGCAGTAAACATGTGATCTAAAAAAAGATGTTTTCCATCTCCAGAAGAACAAGGCTTTAAAAAATGTATACATGTGCTTATTTTGTAACTAGCTTCTTATCAAAATTGGTTACAATAGGCCTGGGCTTTCAACAGTGAGTCAATGAAAACAACTCTTGGGATGGACAGAGGTACCACAGGGATGCACAAGAAACAAAGAAGGGGCTTCCTTCACTAGAATGCTACCCTAGCAACACACATTTTACATCTTTTCTCCTAAGACCGGCTCAACCGAGTTCATACTGTTTGGCTTACAAAGAATAAAAGTCAACAAAACTATGTTAATTCAAGTTGGTAAAATGAGTAATTCAGAAAGTCCAATAACTCATAAAAGTCACTTACATTTGACCTTGGACAATATCTTACTTTTATGTGAATATAAATATGCTTCCAGTTTAGGAGTTCACACAAGATGAAGTAAAAAGTTAGAACTCAAAAGGAGATGTGTAGTGACTGCTTTTGCTGACTTTTGGCTGGCACAGGCCAAGCCTCCTGGTCCATCTTTTCCTTTGTTTTGTTTTGTTTTGTTTTGTTTTGTTTTGTTTTTTTGAGACAGTCTCACTCTGTTGCCCAGGCTGGAGTGCAGTGGCCGGATCTCAGCTCACTGCAAACTCTGCCTCCCGGGTTCACACCATTCTCCTGCCTCAGCCTCCCGAGTAGCTGGGACTCCAGGCGCCCACCACCATGCCCGGCTATTTTTTCGTATTTTTAGTAGAGACGGGATTTCACTGTGTTAGCCAAGATGGTCTCGATCTCCTGACCTTGTGATCCGCCTGCCTCAGCCTCCCAAAGTGCTCCTTTGTTTTCTTTATTCCAGATCAAGCTTGCAAACCTGCACTGTCCCAGATTTCCTGGGGTGAGAGAAGTGATTGTCTATGAGAGGCAGTTTGGAATGAATGAAAAGAGGTCCAGGAAGGAACCCTCAGCGTTTAAGAGGCCCAGGAGGGGTCCCCTCATCATCATTGTTGTCCTTTGTGTTTTTCAAGCCTCCTTCCAGGTGGATAGCGATTGCAATGAGAGAGAAAGAGTATGGAAGGAGAATAAGAAGTATAGGGAGATGCAGAAGGTAACAACGCCCTGATTGTCTCCTTCCAGGACCTGCTGTGCATAGTGTCGGGTGAACTCACCAGTAAGCACTTCCCAGCCCTATTTTAAGCAATCTTCAATGCAGATCAGGTGCTTGTGAATAACGGGGAGCGCACTGTTTCTGTCAGAGATCTCACTTTATAATGAAGAGATAAAAACATGTTCATCACAGGAAAATGGACAAATTGGCCACCTGAAAACAAAATTCAATTCACAAACTGTTGCAGAAATTGAAAATAAGAAGGTGGGGGAAAATGCTTTTCATAGATTCCCTGATTTTAGTCTTAGAAGAAAAATGTATTTGGCTTGAATGAACAGTAAAATTAACTAACTTTGGTTGAGGAGTTTATGTGTGCCATATACAGTTCTGGGGTCTTCCAACTTGGTGAATCTCACCATAACCCTGTGAAGTAGGAAATATCACTCTACGCATTGCACAGATGGAAAAGCCTGCCTCCTGTGAGGCTGTGGCTTGTCAGAGGTGAAACGGCTGGGAAGTAGAACAGCCAGGGTGTGAACCCCAAAAGCCAGGTGGGAGCCCATTTCCCCGGCCCACGGCAAGGGACCCTCCCCAGTTTCAGGATCCGATAGGGGCACTGCTGTTAGCAATCCCCAAGTCCTGACGGTAGCACAGTCGTCAGATGGTCACCGTGGAGAAGGCGGAGCGGACCACCTCCATTTTCCTATAAGGGAGCTATGGCCAGGAGAGGTGCGTTCACCTGGGGAACTCCTGCAGCATCAAACTAAAGCTCCAGGCCACCCTCTCCCAGACGGGCCTCTTTCCACTTCCCCTTACCAGCGGCTGTATCTATGCCTCCCATCCGTTGCACAGAAGATAAGGCCAATCCCTTTTCCACAGAGGCTATTTTAAGGATGCCACGAAGAAATACAGAGTACCAAGTGCCTCCTTGGGCCAAATATAAAAGTGGGCTGTGCTCTCCGGATTCAGCCTTCATGTTTTGGATACTCTCTGGAAGGTCAGGAAAGGCATACATGTCGTATGGATCCAAAGAGGACTATGCAATGCAAAACCACATACTTTTTTTTTTTTTTTTTTTTTAACTTGGAGCAATGTCTTGGGACATCTACCTCAAATTGAGACACAAACTAATTGTGTTGACAGATTCTGAAGGGTTGTTTCAACAGTTTCTTCTTCCTCAAAGGTGAGCATCATGTGCACACTGTCAAAATTAAAAAAAAAAAAAAAAAAAAGATGCAATAAAACCCAATGAGACCCAAAGAGCATGGAGATGAGAAACTCACTGCTGGCTGGTGATTTGAACGAATGGCCTTGGGGGCAATGTGAATGTGGAGGTAGGAGAAGGGTCCTGTCTTCAGTGTCAATACTTGGTAAATTTACAAAAAAAAAAAAAAGAAATCAACACATGATTTGTTATACCATAATTTCATGACAGCAAGGGAGATTTTAAATCATCAAGGCAGAAGGATTTAAAAGTGGAATGTGTTACATGCAAGAGTGCGGGATCTGTGCATAATGTTATTATGTTTTCAAAAATTCAACAAGCATTGTTTTTTGACAAATGTGTTTAAAGTAACAGCCCTGATGTTAATGTTATGATTGGATTCTGATGTGGCACTTTAAAAATAAATCATTTTGCTTGGTCTTGGCATTTCTTTTCAAAATGTCTCTGTACTTATCTGTGTACAACAGCAGATGGCCATTCTTCCCAGAGTTTAATTCCATGAACACCCTGCTGAAAGACTGGTTAAGGCCTTATGGAAAATTCTGACCTGCGTGTTCATTATTGACGCCCAAGACGAGTGTAAGGAAGTTGATACTTGGGATGAGGAAATTTAAATCAGCAGCTGATCTGGAATCTGGAAGCACTGCCTCTTGGATCTCACCAAATATGGAAAGAATTCTTGTCACTGAGCAAATATAGAATTCAGTGCTAGAGTTTTACCTCTTGAATTTTCTAGAACTTTATTTTGATTAGCCACCTAGAGTATAAGAACTGCTGTCTATGGGATTTTTCACAGAAGAGGAGATAACATAAAGGACCCAACAATAATAATTTTCATTCCCCAATTATTTAATGTGTCTCCATAACACTTAATACACCATGTTTCTCTGCACAGTAATTCGCTATTTACAGCTACGGTGAATAGCAGGAAAAAAGAGATCAGATGATGATAAAGAGAAGGGAGACAGATTTGTGTGACTTGTATAAGTCACTCGGCCTCTCTAATCCTTTGTCCTTATCTGTAAGAAAGCAGCAGTATCCAGGCTGCTGGGAGGATCACATGAGACACTGTGAGAGTTTAGCACAGGGCTTGGCACATAGCAAGCAGTTATTAGGATGGTGTTAGTTTGGATTATGAATTCAAGCTACTTTTTATACTTTCTTAAACATCAATTTAAGTCAATTTTAATTAATGTTATTTTACTAGGAGAAATGTCTCTAAAAACATAAGAATTCCATTTGAAGTCTACAATGATGATTACATTACTCCGATATCTTAATTTCAAATAATTAAAATTAAAATTTATGTTTTCAACAAGTGCTTATTGAACCTCTACCCTTTGCCAGTCACTGTTGAGGACACAGAAGAAATGGATAAGATATCACTAAAAACAGCTTCTGCGATGTCAGTGGGTACACATAAATTATTCACACTCAACAACAAACACCAGCGAAGTTGGGAGAATGTGCTGACAAGAAAGAAAATGAAGAGTGGGAGAGCGGACAGACGGGAATCGATGTTAAACTTTATAAAACATGTCTTGGCCAAGCTCAATAGGGGAAATATGTGGAAAGTAAGCTAGACCAAACAGGGAATAAAAGTATAAATAAGAAAACAAAATCCAGAGGTCACACTAGGCCACTAGCTAAAATGGGTTCACAGCAAACAAACAAACAAAAAATGTAATGCAATACTAAAATTAAAGAAGTACAAATAAAAATGAGATTCTGTTCTTGCCTGTCAGAATGGCAGAGATTCAAAGAGTAAAATATTCAGAGTTGTTATGGGTGTAGTGTGGAAATGGTCTCACATGTGGCTAGGAAAAGGGGAAACTGGTATAGTCCTTCCAGAGAATAATCTGGTAATTATTTGTTAAATTGGCAAATATTTAAATTTGGCAAAGACTTAAAAACTATGTATACTCATTGGATCAATAATTCCTTTCTAGGCACCGATACTAATAAAAAGTATTCACAAAATTAAATAGATGGTGTACTACAATATAATTAGTGAAACGTCACAAGCAGCATCACTTTATACACTAGGATATTGGTTACAAAATATATAATACATATTTTAGATAGAATATAATGAAGCATAAAAATTCTGCTTATCAAAAAATTTTAGTAACATGGGGAAATGCTTGTAAAACAATGCTAACTGAGAAGAGCAGGACAGGTAAGTAGCTATAAGGCCAAACGGATACACACGGTGGAGAGACACATCCCAACTGTTAGGAATTTGCTGTGGTTGGTTAGGATGTGAACAAGTTATATTGACTTTGTCATGACTTTTAAATATTTTCTCTACCATGAGAATTTTTTGTTTATAATTTATGCTAAAGAACAAGATGTATTTTTTGCAATTTGAGAATAAAGAGGCCAGTGGGGTATTCCAGGGTGCTGTTCCTGCCCTAACCAGGAACACGATGCAGCCGTAGGCCTCTGCCCTCCTTCAGCAGCCTCTGCTCAGAACAGGACAAAGCCAACCCTCTCTGACCAGCACCACCTCGGGCGACCCCTGGATGCTCCACCTGCCCCTGTGTGTGGTACCTGCCCTGCTACACCTTTAACAAGCACCCCTGCAGGCTCCCTCCTCCTTCCTTCCCTGTCCTGTGGCTGCCCAGGCCCAGATGTACCCTGTCTGGGTGTGGGAGGCCACACATCAGAGCAGTCTGTGGCTGTGGGCTTCACAGCTGAAGCGGGGCCATGGGAAATGTTAAGAGGATTGAGGGTAGAGCATGAAAGACAATATGGTAGAAAAGGTTACATCCACTGGGGGGCGTCTGATGGCATTTGCCATTTATTGAGGATTGGTGCAAGACAGGGTAGCCATTATGATCCCATTTTACAGGTGAGGAAACTGAGGTCAAACAGGCTAGCTACCTTGCCCAGGGTCACAACAGGAAGGAAGCAAATGCAAGTGCGTCTGTGGCCACGTAAGGTGAGAGAAGTGCGGTCAGGGGTGGTCTGACAGAATCCCCAGGCCAGGGCGCAGCTGTCCTCTATCCTGTGGGATTGAAGGAGGGGACAAGAAGGCTCTCCTGTAGCATGTGAGGTAGCTCCAAAGAAAAGACCAAGCCAGAGCAGAGTGTGCTACCAAACACTGGAACAGCCTGGAGACTGTCCCTGTCTCTTCTCTGAGGTTTCGCATTTCAGAGAAACTCTCATCCGTCTGGCTTCCCCGTGGCCTTTACTCTGTGATTCTCTTATGTATCAGCTGTTAAACCAATAAATCTGCCAAGTTGTTGGGATGCCAATAACAGCTTTGGGTCTCCACTCCCACAGAGGGAATCTTATTCTAAAGTTCTAACTGTATCAGTCATATTGTCCTGAAGACAACAGAAATGGTTGCTTCATTTACTTACTTTTATGTATGCTTTTTCAAGAGTTGTTAACCTGTGTTTGTGTTTAAATAAAGATCTGTTTTGTAAAACAGAAATGAGATAATCACTTATAAATTTAGATAATTAAGAAATGGTTCAGGCTCAGTACATTGTCTGAGAGCATTGCAGTCCTGCCCTGTATTTCATGTGGAAACAAAAGGCCACAGACTGAGCCATTGTCACTCCTGCTTTCCGGGGTCACTGAGTCAGGGTGCCTGGCGTGCATGGGTGCATGCACACACAGGCGGAAGGCTAGGGAGAAGTGTGCCGTGTCCACAGAGGGCAGCCTGGATCACAGAGCTGCCCATGACCAGGAGCAGTAAGTTGTTTTAAAGTAGTGGCCTATAAAGCCACTTTTCAGCAAGGACAGATACTCAGAGCATACTCTGAAATGACTTATGCAGAGCAAGGCAGCAGTGTTTTGCCCCTGGCCTTCCTTCCATTCTCCCGGAATCCCCCCAAAGTAACAAGAACTGACGCAATTCATATTTCACTTAGCCAATGGGTTGATGAAAATTCATATATCTGTAGCTATTAAACTCATTAATCACATCCATCAAAATTCTATGAGGAGTTAACTTTCTTCGTATAACTCTTAGGCTTAATAAGTTTCCTTCACATGTGATAGCAAATGTTCAAGGAGTGCAAATGTGCAAACATGGCGTATATAATGCAAACTTTATGTCTTTAAATGAATAAAATCGAGTCCTATCAGGTCATGTTTCAATTACCATCAAAACTTCCAACCTCTGTTAATTCAAAGAAAGTAACTTCTTCAGGCAAGTCATGGAAATAGTACTAGGGTGCCCTCAGATCTCCACCAAGCCTTGTTAGCAACTTTCCACATCCTGATTTTTAAGATGCTTCCCCCTAACGCTGCTGCCGGCTGCTGGCTCTCTCCACATCCTTCAATGTCAGATCTCTGTGATGACGGAAAATCCCCCATTCCCTTTTACACAGTAAGGATCTTTCTAGGATCAGAACTTGCAACCTGGGGTTCATGTTCTCCTTAAAAGGTCCAGGGAGAGAACTGTATTTCTGTTCTAATTCTATGTATTTATTTTTATGCACCTGAAAGTATTATTCTGAGAAAGGACTGTAGGCTTCATTAGACTTCCCAAATTGCAGATGGCATTTAAAAAAAAAAAAGGAATCAGGAAAGTCTTTGGGAAATTGAAGCACAATCAGGTTTTCAGGGCAACAGCAGGATTCCTGGAGTCTGTAGCAAACACGGAGCTGTTTGTGGGGACAGTGGAGCCGGTGAGGTTCAGCACCTGTCAATATTGTCAGATGTCACCAACGCCCAGGGGAAGCACCGAAACCGATCCGTGAACTGTCTGCAAACCATCAGCTTTGTTGCTTCCAAGTCTTTATTAGAACTCCTCAGCTGATGTTAAAATTCACAGACACTTAGACGTACATGAGCACTCTCACATAAGTTCCCAAAATTCCTTTACTTCTTCCAGTTGAAATATTTTGTTCCCAATTTCAAGTTGCCAAGGAAAAATGATGGTAAGAATCACAAAGACTGGATAAGAATATTTAGCTTTTCATAGTGTCTCCTAGGGTCTTACAAATGTGAATGCAAAAAAATAAAACCTCCACTCAAATGCAGAAAACCAACAACAAATTCAGAGCATCTGATACCTAATCGACTAACTGATTTATTTACTGAAACAACAACAACAAAAAAAAAAAAACAGTGCATTGGAGTCTGGAAATTGCTTCTATGGGGGACTGTTGCCTAATTCCAGTGGACAGCCATAATTTTCCCTATGCTAATTTGGGCTTTGCACTAACGTAATTAAAACTGTAGTCAACAGACTCAGGACCTCCTTTTCCACTCTATAAACAAGGCTGTAAAATCATCTCATTACTTTACCCAGGAAATCTAACAGAAACATGTCTTAAAGGAAGTCACCTATAAAGAGGGACTATTTTAACAGAAGATTAAAAAAAAATTCACCCGCAGTCATTCTAAAGGTTCACTTGGGTACATACAATAAACACATAATGCAATGGAATAAAATGTTAAATCAAGCATAGTATCTTAGACAAGTGTAAACTATTATTTCCAAAAAATCATTCAGAAAATCAAAAAATATTCAAACTTTCAAAATAGCTTCATGTATTCATAAATGTATATTTTAAATTAAACAGTATAACATATTTGGATGTTTTGCAAAATGTACCTACCTTCTAAAGGATGGTCTGTTATTTCAATGTCCTTTTTAATGCACTAATTTTGGGGGGAAAAAACACATAAGATTGTACCCAAGCTATTCAAGATTGACACAGAATATTTGATTTAACAAACACGAATATAAATAAGGATAAAAACAAGAACAAAAAAAGATAGCACTTTGTGTCACAAAATCAAGTAATTTCTATTCATGCAGCTAAAAGTAGGGCACAGTAACCCTCAATTTTATAATTCCTTTCTATAGAAGCCATATTTCAGCAGATCCCAATCCTTGAAGCCAAAGAAAGAAAAATCTCTATAAGGCGAAAGTTCCTGGTACACAGATTTTTAATATATTATTGAACACACCTTGAGAAATAAAAGCTGAACTTCTGAAACACAGTTTCTATGGTACATATGAGTCAAATCTAATACAAACATTTCAAATTATGAAAATACCAAACCAAAGAATATTTTTGAAAATGCCTTGGCCCAATTCTGGGCAAACTTCCATTTTCTTATGCACTTTCCAACGAACTGAAAGCCTCATGAAGCCTCATGAAAACACCACCAAATGCTTTTCACCTTCATGCAGCAAAACTAAAGACATGCAACAAATACAATTTTCTTTTTCCTCCACTCAGTATCTGCTTTTGCTGCTGATTTTTTACATTTCTACAAATGTCACGAAGATATGGTGGCCTTTAACACAACGGAACAGACCCCTACTCAAGACTGCATGCCCCTAGACTTGCAGTCACCATTAAATTGGCTTCATTTCCAGGAATCAGGCCATATTTAGGATTGTACCTGTGCAGACTGACCTCCACGTTAATCTCTATATGCTATCAACTAAAAACTTAGGCAAGGAAACGCATCAGACCAAACACCCCAGAGCCCAGAGAACCGACCGGCCATTGCTTTCCAATCCCCGCAAACCTAACCATCGCTAGGAAGAAATCTTACTCACGGTGCACAGAGAGTAGGTATTTTATTGAAGATAAACATATAACAGAACAAACCAAATTACCCCCGTTTGAATTACGAGAACACTCAGTTCTCAGCATGGATGTCCCCCAGATCAAGTCAACATTTGCGTCCCATTACCAGCAGCCACTTGCCGAGTATCTCTTCACTGCCACGGGGACTGCCTGGCATCCCTGATGCTAAGGAGTCACCGAAGAACCTCCAAACGTCCGACATTTACAAACCCGTCTTTTGCTTTGACCTGACCCTTCAACCTCTCCGAGTCTGCTGCCTTTTCTCAGACACACATCCAGGCACCGTTAGGGATAGTTAGAGAATCAGAAGATTCAGAAGCGCTCCGAAAAGCCTTTCCAAAAGTAATCCACAGCACTCAACAGTGAATTTAGAAACCCCAATTTTTTTCTGAGTTTGAAGTTTTTAAGCCTTGCGGATGGTTGGAGTAGGAAAAAGGAAATTTACTAGGCAGTGCAAAGGAAATCTTGTTGTCCTCTATTGTGGCAGTGGGGGTGTTGCCCAACCCTAACTTATCTGCCTTGATAAAGGAAACCAAAGAAAAGAGTAACAAGAACAAGATTTTGTCAAATTAAAAGGAACCCTTTCCTTACCTTAATAGTGCTGGCCATAATGCAATCAAGTTTATTGATCGTTAATAAATGTTAATAATAATTATTGCTTCTCTCTGACCAGAAAGTAGTTTTGATGAGGTTGTTTAGAGCGGATGAGATTGTGCTAAGTCTGGGAAATGAAGTCAGCCAATGGCAGGAAGAGGTTTCTATTGGTCCTGGCTGTCCAGCCCAAAGAAACAGGATATTTGGGAGTGGAGAGATAAGAGACCCTGAAAACAATGTTGTTTTTCTTGATGATATGCAGCCAGGAGATTTTTTTTTTTTTAATTAAAAAAAGAAAAGGCATCAATTGGGATGGGGACTGCCACAGCAGGTGTGACCAGTGTGCCGCCGTGTGACACACTGCACTGAGACCAAGGCAGGATGCAGATGTGATGGGACTCCGCATGGCTTCACATGGGCTGTGAGCACCTTGGAGCCAAGGCGTTGAGGGCAGCCCACTGCCCCGGGTGCCAGCCCTTCACAGCCTAATTCTTCGCAGAATTACTAGGACAGAGGACTTGAGCTCCTTTCTCCTAAAAGGAAACTTTGCAGGTGGTGTTTATTTCATGTTAATAGATGGCCATGTTCAGTAACAGCCATTGCTTGGCTGATTTTTAACAACCTATATTTATTCAACATTTCATATGAGTGTTCCAGAACAGTTTCATTTTCTCCTTCCAAATACTTGCACTTTTTATTTGCTCTACAACAAAGTTGTGGAAAACACAAGGACTCTAGGCTTATAGTAAACAAGAAAATAAAGAGGAAAATAAACCCACCCAAGTCTTGGTTTCAAGTATTTACTTAAAATCCAAGTAACTGAAATGACTACAAAGGTCCCGGAATGTCAGTGAGCTGGTCTCACTCTGACAGACATCCATGTTGCACACAACAGATCCTCATAGAACTTTTGGCTACCCAGAGATGCCATGTGAGGGCCCCATGACATGTTTAAAATCCAAGCTATAAGTTCAGGGTCACAGGTCTGTTTTCTCCTCGAAGGAAGTACAGCAAATGCAGGCCTGAACATTCCTTAGAGGGTTTCAGGACTCTAATTACTCATTTTCAGGAAATTGCTTGGAAGAAACATTTTGCTTTGAATCTAGCTACAGGAACGCAGGACCCATAAAGAGGTGTGGTCTCAATAGGGACCCGAAGAACACAATAGACCAAATCCTGAGTCATCTGGCAATTCCTGGTCGCAGAGTTGGACGTTCAGTAAATGAATTTCACTCAGACTTTAGGCCAGCATGTGTCAAAGTTCTGCCCACCAGCCCAAACCGTTCTGGCTTTTATTATCTACCTCTGATTTATCACCTCATGTTAGGATAGAAGAAGCAGGAGAAGGAGAAACATAAGGAGGGAAAGGGGGAGGAAGGAGAGGAGGAGGAGACAGGGAAGAGGGCGAGAAAAAAAGGAAGGAGAAAGGAAGGAAGGAAGAGAGAACGGAGGATGGGAGGAAGGAGGGAGGGAGGGAAAGAAAGAAGGAAAAGGAAAGAAAGAGAGTATATTGTAAGAAAATCATTCTGTGAAAATCAGAACTTAAGTTCTCAGCACCTACATTATGAGGGGGTGTTGATTTCCGCTCTTTTCATCTCTGAACAATGAATAAGATGGCAGGCTGATTAAAATTTTGTTTCCCCGAAAATTTCAAAGTCCTGAGCTGTTTTATCTGGGCAGCTTCCACTAGAATTCTGGAGTGCTGAGGAGAAAAGCTCTCTCAGCTTCCCCGAGAGTCCTTGCTTTTTGTTCTCTCCTAAGAAGCATCAATGTGAAATGTTAACTGTGGCCCCCGCATCATGTGATGCCCGATTATGCATTTACCAAACACCAATTTTAAATAAGATGAACGCTTTGCTAACAAAATAGCCACGGGAGAAAACCCTGCATGGTCCCGCCTCACCCACGCCTCCTGGTTGCTAATCCAGCCCTCAGTTGTTCCCTGAAACAGGAAAGATTAGCATTTCTACCAGGACCTAATGCTTCAGTGATAATTTGACCGGAACTCCCTGGTTCTTGCCTAATGCAAATCAAACTGTGAAGAGTGGGATTTCCTACCCCTCTATTTTGAAATAATTTCCAACTTACAGAAAAGCCACAAGATAATACACAAAACTCCTAAGACCCTTCTCCTGGTTAACTCTGATTGTCTGCTGGTGCCAATGTATATCATTTGCTCCACTTTCTCTCACACACGCTCGCTCTCTCTCAATCTCTGTCTCTCCCTCCCATATTTATTTACGTATAACACACATGCAGGCATATATCCTTCATTTTCTAATGAATAAAAATATTGTTTTCTAAGAGACAAATTTATTTATTGGATACTAAAAAAGACAAAAACAGGTGCCATTATTTGATCAATATTCGAAAGTGATCCAATAAAAAGTTAATTTGGGGATACTGAGTGGTAAATTCTGTTCCAAAATTTTACAAAGGAAACTCTTCCTCATTTCTAATGACAAAATGTTTGATTGATTCCTGTTGTCTTCAAAGAGAATAATTCTTGATGTTTCAAATGGCATCATAGCATCCAAGCCTGGTAATCTCTGACTATTTAATGTAAAGTGTTAAAAAAAAAAAGAACAAAAGAAACCCACTTTGACTCTTGATAGCACAAGGCACATTTTTTTTGTTGTTGTTGTTGTTTTTGAGATGGAATCTCGGTCTGTTGCCCAGGCTGGAGTGTGGTGGTGCAATCTCGGCTCACTGCAAGCTCCACCTCCTGGGTTCACGCCATTCTCCTCCCCAGCCTCCCGAGTAGCTGGGACTACAGGCGCCCGCCACTATGCCCGGCTAATTTCTTTGTATTTTTAGTAGAGACGGGGTTTCACCGTGTTAGCCAGAATGGTCTACGATCTCCTGACTTCATGGTCCACCCGCCTTGGCCTCCCAAAGTGCTGGGATTACAGGCTTGAGCCACTGCCTCTGGCCAAGGCACACCTATTAACTAGAATACAGTAATGCAGAAACCGTTTCCCAAACATTATCCTACGGGGAAATTATCTTAAGATGCAGATATCACTTCAGCTTTCCTCACCTGTACCCCAAGTCTATGCTATTAAATGGCCTCATCCCTGCACCACCCAGCAGCCTAAGAACCAGGATGCCCTTTCCCACCTGACACCTCCTCTCCCTAGGGAAAGATACCTCCAGGTCACCACACAGACCAAGTTAGGGGGCAGCACGGCACACGGCCCCTACCTGAGGCCCATCCAGGCCCAGCCTGTCAGGACAGGGTCCTTTCTCACTCTCCCTGAGACACAGCAAATACCACACTAGACCAGCACAGCCCACCCAGTGACTGTGGGCAGCAGAACCTAGGAATAGTGTACATTTCCATCGCGTGCTTCTCCTGCACAAACCCATCTCCTGTGAATCTGCCAAGACCTTTCACTAGTCTGCTCACGTTTTACTCCAGAGAGAGAAACAAAATAATATAAAATAAATATACCATAAATTCACTGTCACAATAAAAGCAGCACTATTTTTATTTATCCTAAAACCTTTTCTTCCCATTTTCTAAAGATTGAGCAAGTTCTCATTCTTTTTCCCTTACTAACTTCTCTGTATGGAATATGGGGAGGAAGGTCAGGGGCTGAGAACACTCTGAATGACAGCCACATGGTTCTCAATGTGATACATGTGCCGAGCAAAGAGAGGAGACTCATCTGAACCTCCACATCTGTGGGGACACAACAGAAGATTCACTCATGACTCATTCATGTCTTTATCCCTCCCTTCTACATCCATACAATGGAACGCCCACCCTCCTCAAAAACACTGCAGGAAAATGATGTAATAGACGAACACTTAGCAATATGGAAAACTGCTCTGATATCCTACCTAGTTAGTTAAAAATCACAGTACATAGGAGAATTATATCATAGACCCATTTTGTTAAAAGGCAGATGGGGTGGCCATGCACTCCATTCCAAGGCATCTGTGAACCTGAGGAACAGAACACCATGAGCGAAGCTCACCTTCCCGAGTTGAAAAATGAAATTCAATGGTGGCAGACATGTCCAGGGAATATTATGGGGACTTGATCCCTTTCCGAACCTTGTGATAGATGAATGTGTGGAGATGTCAACTAGTTGGCAGCAGAACAATATTGGAATGGTGGTAATACAAGGAAATAGTATTATCACGTTAAAAACTTTGGAATGAGTATAAATAATGGCTGTTCAACAGAGAAACCCATGTCCCCTCTCCAAAGGGCCTGTTTTACTATATGTAAAAATTAGGTCATGTATGTTTTCATATTAGACTTTTGTTAAATAACCTTTTGTAACAGTCAAAAAATAAAAAATAAATGAAAAGGCAAAGTAAAATATTGACAGCTATATATATTACAATACTACTGGCAGAGAAGCTTTTTGTTTTTTCCCCCTCTTCTTTGCTTTACTTATATTTTCAAAACATAAATTTGTAATAAACATAAATTATATCCTAATATAAAATATGTAAGTAACATGCAATATTGTACATTTTGTAAATGTCTGAAAATACAGGCATGTTCTGGAAAAGTGCAGCCCACAATACTTGTAGGAGTCAAACCTTTTATGCATGCATACCCAAATGCATGTTCTTTTTTAAATGTCTACAGCAAGCATAGAGCTCTTATTATTTTTTTTTCATTTTATTAAGAAAACCCAGAAATGCTCATGAGTTTTGTGGAGGCCATCTATGCGGCATTAATCCATTCAGGTGATATTAATGGCATGCCTTTTCCTGCCAGGAACTCCGGTAGGCACTCAGGAAGCCAGGATTACAGGGCTCTATCCAGTTACCACGTGTCTTGGCATTCGGGAAGCCTGTCTCAGTCTCCTCAAATTCTGCACATGTAAAACTTCGAGCCTGGGAGCAACCCATGAAATGCAGGTTTTTAACGACAGAACAATAGGATAAAAGTGCTGTATATTGTCCTTAAGATGACACATGAATTTAAAATGCATGGTGTTTGGATTATTCATGAGAGCCCTGCAAGAACGATGTCCCAAGGATTTTTGCCAGGAACATGCCTGAGATTGTAGATAAGAATCAAGCATCTGGGGCTGCCGCACAATGGAAAACTCCAGCACTCTGTGGAACTTTTCCATCTGCAGCAGTTGGTGGATTTGCCTGAGAACATACGCGGCATTAAGACACGCTCAGCCCTCAAGGGCACCCAGTCAATGCTGTTTAAGGACGGCTTTTCTGTTCACAGCATACTTCATGATTATAGCTTCACTCCATTGGATACAACTACGTGAGTATGTGTGTATGAGTGTGGGAGTGTGTGTATGAGCATGTGTGGGGGGTGGGGGTTGGGGGGAGTGCCATATCCCCCAGCAGCACATTAAGAAATAATCCAATTACAATTTAAATAACCATTGTTTCAACACTTTCTCTGAGTGCTGAATGTATTCTTCACTCTCTTGGTTGATCTGAACTAATAGAAACCAAGGAAGCTGTTATCACATACCAAATCCTCAACTTCTCAACACCAAGTTGCAATTTCCTTAATATTGAAGCACACGTCAGTTCAGTTCTATCAGCTCACATGGAGCAATGATTTCAATAAACAATTTCATAAGCATCCCACACATTCTCAAGTTTATGCCAATTTTGCTCTTACTCAACTCCATATGACTTTAAAAATGCAGGAATATTAAAACCATTATCAAGGACTCCAAATATGCCAATGTACTATCTGTGGTTTTAAGAAAGAAATCTAAGAGGAGAGTAATTATTTTGTCACCATTATTTAGTTTAAAAGAAATTTTAAATGTATTGTTCCAATTATTAGGCTTCTCTATATAATTTGGAAACCATTAAATGAGTTTCAACTTCTTTATCCATGTAACTGGGTATAGCTGAGCATAGATGTTACAGACATCATGGTGCTACTGGTGCCCATAAGGCTTGGTATACCCACAGGGCACATCATTAAGATTCACAAAAGCATCTGACTGGCATCCCCCTCTACCCCCGACTCAGATCCAAAGTGTACTTTCCCAGGTGCTGTCCCCTGTCACCATCCTTGGCCGAACTGAGAATTTATCCCAGGTTGTTGAAATTAATTTTGTTTGACTTCTAGCCAGAATTTTCAATGATTTTTTAAGAACTGCGTCAATCTCACCTATAAGATACTAAACAGCATCACTTGTTTTTGTCTTAATCGGTCACTATTTTATGAATTATTTTTAAAGAAAATACAGATTACTTCTTAAAGAAAGATCATAAGTGGCACTATAATAGCATTCAACTGAGAGAAATTTATGGAGAAGCCTGCATTAATAATTTTTCCTGCTGCTTCCTAAAATCGGCTTTTAGTTTTCGGTTGAGGTGGACTTAATTCTACATCACCTCATCTGATGATTTATTTGCGAATTTATTTCTATCACAAATGGAATCAGAAATGAAGCGAAGGCAAAAAATCTTTGCCACAAATTCATTTATATTTGCATGAGCATCACCAGGCTACCTGCGGATGCCATGAAGCCCTGTACCTGTGCCTGAAGTCAGGAGCACAGGACACTGGGAGTCTGTCTCAGCGCAGTAACTGCTACATGGTACACTCCACACGGTATCCTCTCCGCCCGAGCCCTCCTCATCCCTCACCCCCTCTCCACACCTCACCCTCTCCACACTGTATCATCTCCTACTGCAAGCAACGCAGAGGACACAGAGGTGCAGCTGACGTGAAGGCAGGCCAGTTCTTTTCCAATTCACTCATATGAAAATCTGTTAAATTCTGTTAAATGCACCGACTTGAACTGAAACGGTGATGTCAGTAAATTGGTTGTTGTCATCTGATGCCCACACAGATCTCAGCACATGTTTTGGGAAAGGCTGCAGTGTTCAAGGAGTACTAGAAATGCTCTTTCTCAGTGGACTGGCCGTGATAAGTCAAAAAATATTATAGCCGATAGGGATAAATCATGGTTTTCCCACTGCGCAGTTGCCTGGTGGAGATTATTCCAGGCTTTTATTTACAGCTACAAAAATAATCCTGCCTCAAGGATTTTAGGAAGCAACCACCTCCTGCCCAAAGAACTACACTGCATTGTTGACTTGCCAGCTAGAAACCAGACGTGAGCCGTGCAGGGAAGTTCCCTTTGAACGGCTTCAATTGCTGTCACTAGAGGGTGCTAAATGTCCCTCAAAAAGGCCTTTAAAGAGCATACTAGTATGCCTAATTCTTGATTTAAATTCCTTGAATTGACATTATTTCACCCAGTGGTCTCATTTTTTTACTTGTTAAAATTAAGATCTAACATTTATAATGCAGAAATGGGTTTTCTTTTGGAAAAATTTGAATTGTTCATTATTATAGAACATAAAGAAATATACATGTTTTAGGAGTAAAGATGAATTACACGGATCTGAATACAAGATTCAAGGCATAAATCTGGGGGGTGAGACTTGACCATGCAAATTGCATAATTGTTTTATGCCACTGTTAATGATTTTAAAAGCCTGAACAGTTTTCCACTTTACAATCATTTTAGATTGTTTGATATGTTGCCAAATGTGAGTTGCATCAAATTCGGTAAATTTAGAGGCTGTTTGTTTTCTCTGTACACAATACTGACGTCAGGGCTAGTGCCTGCCTAAACTCAGAAACGAGTAGATCCTTTCCAGAAATAAGTGTTATAGGAGGAATATAGATTATACTATAATACGTCAGATGTGCAAAATACCTCAGGGTCCCTTCCTTTCTCAAAAAAACAGGGTAGTATTTTGGAATATGCATGGAGTATATCACTTCTAAAAATGGTACTTTATGTATATATGAAGTAAAATAAGCCTTAAAACTTCATATGCAGATTTTCTTGAAAATAATCTTAATCTTATTATACATTTACACTGACTTTTTGGTCATCAAAACATTATACACTTAAGCAAAAAGAAATATAATCACTTTTGCAACTTTCCTCTTTCTGTCTTTGCTTGTACTTGAAAATATCTGCAGTATTTCCTTTTCTCTCCCCTCCCACTTTGGTTCATATACCAAGGAATCGTGAGGTCAATGGGTGACAGTTGTTTGTTTGTGTTCAGGGCTGTCGGGCGGGGCTGGGTGTGGGTAAGGTTCTGACCGACATCTGAAGAGGCTTCACCCACTGCGGTTTAGGATACATTTTCCTCTCCCTCTGCCAGTAGAACAGGGAGGCTCATTTTCACTGTGTTCTACAGAAGGATAATTAAGGCAGTGTTTCATCTGCTCATCTGCTATTTTTAAAGGGAAACAAACATAACCTTTTCATGTGAAAGGCATCGCAGACTAGATGGGAGGAGGCCTGGACCCTGTAACAGTCGTACATTCCAGTTCCAGCTTCGCTGGGGTGCAACTGCAGATAAAAGACGCTGGCTCGAGAAAAAGCGACCCTGGGCTCTGCACCGCCAGCATGCACAACACGAATTGCTAATGATGAACTGGCTTAGGTAGGAACTGAGGACCGTTGAGTGCAGGGCTAACCTCTAGTTCACAAGAGGGGTTCACTGGCACGCACTGGAGGTGGCAAGCCTTCGTGATATGTCTCCAAACGGAACAGTCCGTGCAGCATCCTGGTAACGGGGACCTTGACTTCATCCCCAACTGCTTGGTGACTCCAATGCGTCATTTAATTCATTTGTGCCAATTTTCCTTTTTCAATCAACCAGTAACTTTGTAGGTTTGTTCAAAGAAGAAACTAAAATGCATTGGAGATGGAAGGCACCCATCTTCCTGGAGCTCCGGTGCTGACACTGGGAGGGGAGCCCCAGGGATTCCCTCATGACTGTGTCAGTGATGGCCCTCAACAAGCACTTGCTGAATGAGTGAATGAATGAACGAACGAAGCCGGCCACAGAGCCAGGAGTATCAGGGAAGGGCAATACTGTCTATGTCAGTGGCTAGTCCAGGAGAGCCCTTCAAGAACCCAGAGTTTGACTTGAACTTGGGACTCCCCTGGGATAGGTGAGGTTCTCTCAACAGCAGTTGACAGGAGGGCACTGGGATAGGCCCAGCCAGTTTCAGTCCAGCCAGCTGTGGCTCCCCTGAAGGGATGGCCAGGCCTAGCTATGGCCAAAGCACCAGCCAGTCCCTCAGTTCTGAACAGAACGTACCCAACATGGGTGCCTTCATTTGCTTTTAAACTGCCTGCTGACCATCCACAAAGTTAAGATGATAGCTGGGACTTAAGTTGTGAGGAACCAATGGCTCCCCCATCACTCCCTCACACACACACATGCACATGCACACACACACAGACACACAGACACACAGACACACATGCATGTACACATACACACACAGACACAGACATGCACATATACACATACACACACAGACACATACACAGAAGCACACACACAAACAGACACATGCATGCACACAGACCCACATACACAAACACACAGACACACACACACAGACACACACATGTGAAAACACATACACAAACACACACATACACACAGGCACAAAGACAGACATAAACACATACACACAGACACACATAAACACACATACATATACACAGACACGTATAAACTGACACACAGACATACGCACACAGACACACAGAAGCACACAAACACAGACACACATATACACAGGCACACAGAAGCACACAAATACACACACATGCAGACACACACATACACACAAAGACAGACACATATAAACACACACACACACGCACACACGTATATACACACAGACACACAGGCAAATACAGACACACACAGACACACAATGGATGGTATTGATATCTATGAATAGATGAGAGAGAGACAGAGCAGGAGGTCATCTGCTCCCCACCCCTCTTCTCCCCACTGTCACCACCTCTCTCCCAAGTCTTGCTGCAGGCCCTTTGAGCTGTGGAAGTGGCTTTTTTGGGCTGTCTTCTCAGATTGAGTCTTTGGGAAGTGAGGAAGGTAAATTTTCTCTAAGAGGCCTCCCAAATCTGCATCTTATGAGATTTCCGTCTCAATAATGGAGCTAATATTACCTGTAGCAAGTGGATAGTCAAAAAAAAAAAAAAAAAAAAAAAAATACCAGCTGTAAGAACGAATGAATGAATGAGTGGATGAGTATACATCCTCTATTTTGCTGGCATCATGATAAGTTTACAGCAGATTTATCTGGATTTCAATATAAAAGAATAGCTCCCATTTGTATACAACTTAGTCCTTGTAATTTTTCAAAGTAACTCTGATTAAAATTATTTCCAGTCAAACTATTTAGGCAACTGGGTTGGTTTCACACGTACTTATTAGAAACCATTAGAATGGTAATTGATTGCATTTCTAGACATTTGCCATATCACCATGGCAACTGTATTTCCCAAGATGGCCCAGTAGGATTTCCCCTCATGCATAACCTTCTATAAAATGACATTGGCTTTGCTTCCATCAGAAAGTGAGGTCCATGTTCTCACTCCTTGAATCTGAGTGGGGCTGTGACTACAGCAGAAGTTCAGCTATGTGGCTTCCAAGGCTACCTCGGAAAGGTGATAAGAACTTCCACCTGAATAGAGCTTCTGCTTGATTTTCTTGGGAACAGCCACTCTTAAACCTCAGCCACCACATGGGGAGAAAGCCCAAGCCATGTGACGAGGCCATGTGTAGGTGTTCCGGGCATCAGTCCCAGCCCACAGCCAGCATCAACCCCCAGAGGTATAAACGAAGAAACCAAGATCAATCCAGCCCCAGCTAGCACTTGACTGCAAACCTATAAGAGACTCCAAGCACATAATATCTATCTCAGCCCAGTCAAGCCCTGGAACCATGAGAGATTCTAAATAATAAAGCGATCATTGTGATTTTAAGCCACTGAGTCCTGGAGTGATTTGTTACACAATGACCGGGCATTGGCATACCACCGGAAGATTCCTCACTCAAGAAGAAACTTTTACAACGTTGCTACAGCAGAAAATATTCCTTCTGTACAATCATTCATCCATTCATCAAATCTTGATTGACAATGGCTATGTGCTAAGCATTGTCGGTCACTGGACGTGCAGAAAAGAAGCAAAGCAGTATTCAGCCAAACAAACAACTTGCATATTGGATAGAGAGAAAAATATGCCAAAATTACAACAGTATTTTGACCCAATGGAAAGGACATAAGAAGGGAACATCAACAGTTCCTTCCTATTCTTTTCCACCATTTTTCTTTCTGGACCTATTAAATGTAGAGGTGCCTCAGGGTCACTTTACCCCATGAGAGTAGGTACCCTCTTCCCCCATCCCTAACTTTGGTCTTCACTCTACGCCCAATGCCAGCAGCTCCCCAAGCTCCTCCATGCTGCTGGCACCCCATTCCCATTCTCTGGAAACATCTCTGCCCATCAACCTCAGATTACTTTCCCAAGGAGATGTGGGAAAACTTCAATTTTCCCCTCTGCGACTTGCAGAGAAATGGGGGTGGTAAATGAGAAGCAGAGGGAGAGGGTGGGGATTCATTACCCTGAGTTACTAAAAAGAAAAGCCCTAGTGTTTAGAAGGCACTGTTATTATTTTCTCTGAAACATTAGCTCCTAGAAATCAAGGGGTCTGTCCCTAGCATGGTCTCTAAGGCTTCCAGGACGCCCCGGGGGCTTCCCTCAGTCAATTTTGACTCTAATGAGAGCCATCTGGAAGGCTGCAATGGTGGGCCTCGCTGACCACTGGACAGGGCCTTCGCTGTGGGCACAGGGACGTGCACAGGTTCACAGAATGTGTCTCCCTTTCTGAGAACCATGGTCCTGCGTGCTCCTTCCCCAAGTAAAGCAGGAGAAAGAAAACCCACAGTCCTGAGTGGGATTCTCCCCAAACATCTATAAAGCTTCTTTAAAGAAGTCAAGTTATCATAATTAAACTCACATATGGAATGCCTGTAGACAACGCGTTGCTGTTCCAATCCCAGGGAGTTAGGGCACCTAAAGCTCACCTCCCAGACGGAGCTAGGATTTGAGATACTGGATTCCACATTACTTAAAGCTGTTCAAGCTTTTCATCAGGAATGGAAAGCATTAATGCATCTCACACGTCACTCTCTGTTTTATGGAATTCTTACACTGGGGAGCTCTTTTATTTTACTATTTTCTTTAACAGCCAGAACACTGAGAAGTTCGCAAAGAAATTTTTCAGCTGCCTTTAGTGACCCTTAACTCAAGAGGTTTTGCCTAATCTGTAAATTGGAGTTGAAAATATTTCTCTACCTTTGGAGTGGGGAGTTTTTTGTCTTTAAAAGAGTAGAACGACACTAACAATAGGGCTATACATATATTGTGCTTCTTTGTCAGTTACTGCAAACCAAAACCAGATGTGAAGTATCAGCAGCTACCTCATAGTGACCCATGGAAGCTGGGGCTAATCCAGATCATTCTTAATAACTCAAAACTGCCACCTTTTAACCACCTAATTTTTTTCTCACTTACAAATGCAAAAAAAGGAATTGACAGTACACACTGAAATCCATTTTCCCCTGACCACTTACAGATTTTCTCCAATAAGAGCCAAGAATAAAAGCTCACTCCATTAAATCAAGCAGCCGTCGTCTGAATACGCTTTAGTTTAGGTGACCATCACCTTTAACAAACCAAGATCTGGAAGGAAGGTTTCTGATCTTTAACAAACCAAGATTTGAAAACTAGA
Source organism: Rhinopithecus bieti (assembly GCF_001698545.2). Lineage (NCBI taxonomy): Eukaryota > Metazoa > Chordata > Mammalia > Primates > Cercopithecidae > Rhinopithecus > Rhinopithecus bieti. The sequence goes on along the minus strand of NW_016807233.1, from coordinate 1,524,602 downwards.
TATTCCTGTCATAACCCTTCCCCAACATTCAGTATGTAAGGGATTCACTGGATCATTAGACTGCTTGTAAATGTAAGAAAACACAGAAGGCTTACTGTGAAGAAGTTAGAAACCTAACAAATGTTTCCCTAACATTGAAACCCCCTGAATTTTAAATAATTTTGCTGAATTTAAAGGTAGTGAATATAAATGAAGAACAAAATCAATAGATACAGGAATGATTCATAACCTTCCAAATGAATACATCAATCATTCCACCCTAAATTTGAACATTCAATCAATATTTTGTCTATTTACTAAATCTAAGAGGAACTACTTTAACATAAAACTAAATATGAAATTATTTCCAGCACTGGATATTGTGTTTTACCTTACAGCGGGCTCAAAGTGGAATGCCTATGGGTGCAAAGCTAGGCATTGATTGATTTTTAATACCTACAAATATAGCAGTTACACTGTCATGCTACACGAGACTTCCTACACTGAAATTAGACTATACATATGTAGAGATAAAAGATAAGACATAATCATATCATATTTCCTCAAATCTAATACTTTGGATGGTAAGATGTAAAGCACATCATGATTTAAAGTATCACTAGGAAAGAAAAAACAATTCTGCCAATCAAAATTCACCATAATACTTTCTAATCAATCAATTGTAAGACACATCCCAATTTTTGAGCAAGAATAAACATGTTAAAGTTAACACAAATTGGTACACTTGTGATGCAACAAATCATAAAAGCACTAAAATGTCACTGCAATAGACCACAAGGTTTCTCAACCTTGGCAGCATCGACATTTTGGGTTAATTATCTGTTGTGGGGGCTGCCCTGTGCATGGCAGGATGTTTGCTAGCATTCCTAGCCTCTACCCACTAGATGCCAGTAACACCTCACTGACTCCAATTATGACACCCAAAACTGTCTTTAGACATGGCCAACTGTCCCTGAAGGTGCAACCAAAAACTGTCCCAGTTGAGAACCACTGGAATAGAGCAATTCAGTTTTACCAGCCTTGTAATATAATTGTGTGTGGGCAGTGTGTGCATGACACACTGTCAGCCAAATGGAAGGTATACTGTCACATGGAATATATTGACCTGAAAAACATCACATAAACCAACAGCTGGTACATATACAAGAGTGTGTCTTGCCCATCCTAACCCACACAATGCAAAAGATCCTGGATGACCACAAGTCACCATCACAGGAGTTTACTATCCATAAGTGTAAACCATCCAAGAAAAGTGAAAACAGATTAAAGAAAATAAAAATAAATAAACCACCACACAATATTTGGGCCTAGACAGATAACAACAATGAAAAAATGTAATATTTTGCAGCATTGGCAAGAATGTGAAGGAAAGAGCATTGACATTCATGTATAATGGGAATAAAATAATTTACCCTTTGACTCCGTGATTGATATTCTAGAAATCCATTTTTAAAGAAATACTCACAATAAACAGTTATAAGTACAAAGAATGTCCGCTATTACACACTCAGTAACAGTAAAATATGAAAATAAACTATGTCTTTCAATCAGATATTGGATAATTATACTACACAGTAGTAAGAAGGATGAGATAGATATTAATGTACTGCATAGAAAATATTCAAAGTATAATAAGTTTTAGAAAATTATCACATATGTATATTAGTATAAACAGAGAAAACATCGTAAAATACAAATTTCAGTTTTGAGATCTGGATCATGGAGTAACTGCCCCCTTTTCAAGTTAAACAGTTGAGAAAATTTGGTATAAAACAAGTGTGTGCTACCTTTGTAATCAGATGAAGTATTTTAAAATAATTCATATTTCAACATAGAAATACTGAAATGCCAAGAAAATTCAAATATATTAATTAAAACTTACGGGCCGAGTGCAGTGGCTCACGCCTGTAATCCCAGCACTTTGGGAGGCCGAGGCAGGCAGATCACAAGGTTAGGAGATCGAGACCATCCTGGGCAATATGGTGAAACCCCGTCTCTACTAAAAATACAAAAATTAGCTGGGCATGGTGGCGTGTGCCTGTAATCCCAGCTACTCGGGAGGCTGAGGCAGGAGAATCGCTTGAACCAGGGAGTCGGAGGGTGCAGAGATCACGCCACTGCACTCGAGCCTGGCGACAGAGTAGGACTCCGTCTCAAAAAAAAAAAAAAACCCTAAAAAAAAACTTATGATAGGCTGCCAATTAGACTTTATAGGATACATAAATATATTAATATAGCTACAAAGACGCTGAAGCTTATTCATTGAGACAAGAGTATTTATTGAGCATCAACTTTATTAAATACACTGTTAGTAAGATAACAAGTGAAACTTGTTAAAAAAAAATTAGGAAAAGGAAATTTGAGTTGAGTCCCCAAAAAACAGGGAATATTCAGATCGTAGGCGAAATTGGGTAAAGGATCTGTTTCATCATGAAAGGAGCAAATAAATTAAAGGGGAGGTTATGCTGAGAAATATATCAGTATGAGGAAATATCCTGACATCTACAGACAAATATTTGTTGCTAATTCATCTGGGCACTGAGGATTCACAAGAATAATTAAAAACACATAATATAAAATCCTTCTGATTAGAGCACATTTTATGGCACTGCATAAAGAGCTGGCTGTAGGAGTCATTTATATTTTAATACTAACTTGAACAAGGCTTGGTTCTGCAAATAAAACAGAAGAGTAAATATGAAGTGGGGCAAATAATAATGTTACTGTTTCTGTTGGTGAGCTTCCATAGGAAAGAGGCAAAGGCATCAATTGCAAAAAAGTTAGAAAAACCCAAAGAAAGAAGAAGAAAAATAACAAAGATGAGAACAAAATTAAGAAAATTGTAAATAAGCATATGGTAGAGAAGATAAACAAAGCCAAATCTGGTTCTCTGAAAAGATTAGCTATGCATAAGTCACTGGTTATTATAGAGAAAAGAGAGGGAAGGTTAAAATAACCGAAGTCAACAATAAAAAGGGGACTATTAGTACAGATGCTATAGACATTGGAAGAATAATAGAATATTATGATCAATTTCCTATCAATAAATGTGAAAAATTAGTTGAAATAGATAATATCCTTGCAAAATATAATTTACCAAAACTGACAAAAGAAAAAACACAAAACCTGAACTCCTATAATTATTAAAGACATTGACTGAAAAATCTCAGACCTCTTAAAGGACAACTACAAAAATAAAAAAGAAAGAAAGAAAGAAAGTTTCAGGCCAGACTGCTTTATCAACAAATTCTAATATGCATTAAAAAAAATGGTGCCAGTCTTACATAAGCTTTTCAGATAAAACAAAAGAAAGCTTAATATCAAACTGTAACTAGAAAATAATTTAAAAGGGAAAATTATAGACCAATTTCATACATAAACACAGATGCAAAATCCTAAACAAAATTCTAGAAAACAAACCCAAAAGTATATAAAACAATAATATATATTGTGAACAAACTGGATTTATTTTAAGAATGAAAACTTGTTTCAAACAATACAAATAATCAAATTTACATTGTAAAGAAAATTTATATTATTTTAAACAAAACAAGAAAAGCATTTAATAAAATTCAATATCTATTCATATTAAAAATTATTAGTAAATTAGAAATAAAGAGGAAGCTTATAAATCCTATGAATTGATAAAGGGAATCTACCAAAACCTACAGTAAACCATGCATTTTCATGTCAACACTTTAAAATTTAATCCTTTGAAGTCGGGGGAAAAGACAAAAAAAAACCCACATATTACCACATTTGTCTGAAATTGAATTGGAGGTCCTGGTTAGTAAATAAGGCAAGGAAATGAAATGAAAAGCAAATAAAACTTTATTTACAGATGACACCATTTTTTTACAGAGAATTTCTAAGATAATTTGGAAATAAATCATTAGAATTAATATTTGAGTTTGAAAACTTTGCTAGATACAAGGTCAATATAGAATTTTGGTTCTATATATCAGCATAAACGTCAATAGAAATCAAAATCTCTAAGTGATACTATTTTCATTAGCATTAAAAATACCTTACAATATGGAAATAAATCTAACATAATATGTGCAGAACCTTTACACCAAAAACTACAAAATATTGTTAAAAGAAGACCAAAATAAATGGACAGATATATTCATAGATTGAAAAACTTAATAATCAAAGATATAATTTTCTTCAAATTGATCAATAGATTCAATGTAGATGCAATCAACATTTCAACAACATTTTTGTGAAACTTGAGTGATTCTAAAATATGTATGGAAATGCAGAGTCAAAAACAGACAACATGCTCTTAAAGAAGAGTGAGACATACAAAATATTATCAGAGACTATTACAAACTAGAAAACCTAGAGGAAATGGATACATTTCAGAACTCATACAACCTGTGAAGATTGAATCAGAAAGAAAATGAAAATCTAAACAGACCAATAACAAGTAATAAGATTGGATAGGAAAAAAAATCTCCCAACAAAGAAAAGTCAAGGACCAGATGGTTTCACCGCTGAATTCTACCAAACTTAGAAAGAAGAACTAATACCAATCCTCACCAAGCTATTCCAAAAAATTAAAGAGGAGGGAATTCTTCCTAATTCATTCTATGAGGCCAACATTACCCTCATACCAAAATAAGACAAGGACACAACCCAAAGGAAAACTATGGGCCAGTATTCCTGATGAACATCACTTCAGTTCAGCAGGGATACAAGTCAATATTTCTGGTGAATATCAGTTTTCTAGTATTTTGCTCAGCAAAAGTTATTAACAAAATGTTAGCAGATTGAAACCAACAGCACATCAAAAAGATAATGCACCATGGTCAAGTGGGATGTATCCCAGGGATGCAAGGATGGTTCAACATACAAAAATCAATAAATATGATACATCACATCAATAGAAAAAAACTAAAACCATATGATCATATCAATAAATGCATAAAAACCATTTGATAAAATTTAATATTGCTTCATAATAAAAACTCTCAACAAACTAGGTACAGAAGAAACATACCTCAATATAATAAAGTCCATACATGATTAACCCACAGCTAGCATTATACTGAATGGGAAAAGGCTGAGAGTCTTTCCTCTAAGAACTGGAACAAGACAAGGATCCTTATTTTTATCATTTCTATTCAATATAGGACTGGAAGTCTTAGCCAGAGCAATCAGGCAACAGAAAGAAATAAAAGTCATCCAAACTGGAAAAGAAGTCAAATTGTCCCTCGTTGTAGATGACATGATCTTACATCTAGGAAAACCTACAGACTCCACCAAAAAACTCTTAGGTTTACTAAACAAATTCAGTAAAGTTGTAGGATATAAAATCAACATTTAAAAAAAAAAGTAGCATTTATATACCCAATAATGCCCTGGCTAAGAAGAAAATCAAGAAGAAAATCCCATTTACAATAGCTGTAAGGAAAAAAAAAAATCTCGGAAAAAAATTAACCAAGCAAGCGAAAAATCTCTACAAAAAAACTACAAAACACTAATGAAAGGAATGGAAAAGGACACAAACAAATGAAAAGACATTGCATGGTCATGGATCAGAAGAACTAATACCATTAAAATGACCATACCACCCAAATAAATCTAGAGATTCAATGCAATCCCTGTTAAAATATTAAAGTCATTTTTCATAGGAATAGGAAAAAAAATCTTAAAATTTGTATGAAAGCAAAAAGGAGGCTGAATAGCTAAAGGAACCCTGAACAAAAACAACAAAACTGGCAGCATCACATGACCTGACTTCAAAAGATATTACAAGGCTCTAGTAACCAAAAGAGCATGATACTGGTATAAAAAACAGACACATAGACCAATGGAACAGAATTGATAACCCAGAAATAAATCCACATATTCACAGCCAGCTGATTTTCAACAAAGGCATCAACAACGTACATTGGGAAAAGGACACCCTCTTCAATAAATGGTGCTGGATTAATTGGATATCCATAGGCAAAAGAGTAAAACTGGACCTCTATCTCTTGCCATATATAAAAAATCAACTCAAGGTAGATGAAAGATTTAAACATAAGACCCAAAATTATAAAACTATCAAAAGAAAACAGAGAAAACATTTCAGGACAGCGATCTAAGCAAAGATTTCATGGCTAAGACCTCAAAAGCACAGGCAACAAAAAAACAGACAAATGAGACTGTATTAAACTAAAACACTTCTGCACAGCAAAGGAAACAAAACATCAGCAGAGTGAAGAGACAAGCTGTTGAATGGGATAAAATATTTGCAAACTGTTCATCTAGTAATAGAAAATCCAGAATATACACAAACTCAAACAACTCAACAATTAAAAAAAAAATCTTTTATAAGGTGGGTAAAGAACATCAATAGACATTTCTCAAAAGGAGACACAGAAATGGCCCTGAAGTATATGAAAAAAAATACTCAACATCACTAATCATCAGGGAAATGCAAAATCAAAGCTACAATGAGATATCATCGTACCCTAGTTAGAATGCCAATTATTAAAAAGACAAAAAATAACAGATGCTGGCCAGAATGCAGAGGAAAGGGAACTCTTCTACACTGTGGGTAGGGATGTAAATTAGTACAGCCACTATAGAAAACAGTAGAGAGATTTCTCAAAAAACTAAAAATAAGACTTCAATATAATCCAGAGATCTCACTACTGAGTATTTAACTAATGAAAAAGAAATCAGTATATCCAAAAGATACTTGCATCCCCATGTTTATTGCAGCACTATCCACAATAGCAAAGACATGAAATCAACCTAAATGTCCATCAAGTGATGAAAAGGTAAACAAAATGTGGTGCATATACACAATGGAATACTATTTGGCCATACAAATAAGGAAATCATGTCACTTGCAGCAACATGGATGGAACCAGAGGTCATTATGTTAAGTAAAATAAACCAAGCACAAAGAGACAAATAACATGTGTTCTCACACCTATGTGGGAACTAAAAAAGTTAATCTCATGGAGATAGAAAGTGAATGATGGTTACCAGAGGCTGAGCAGAGAGAGGGAGTGGGGATCAAGAGAGCTTGGACAATGGGTACAAGCATACAGTTAGATAGAAGGAGTAAGTTCTGATATTGTATAGCAGAGTAGGCTGACTATACTTAACAATAATGCATTGTATAGTTCAAATCAGCTAGTAAAGAAGACTTGCAATGTTCCCAACACACAGAAATGGGAAATACCCAAGGTGACAGGCACCCTAAAACCCTGACTTGATCATTACACATTCTATGCATGTAACAAACTATCATGTGTACCCCATAACTATGTGTGTGTGTATATGCATGTGTTACACACACACACATAATGTATCAATTTTTAAAAGGCAAATCCTAAAAAAAAAAAAAGAGTGAGGTAGGACAACCTGCTCTACTAAACATTTTTATCAAGGCGCAGCAATTAGGTCAGAATGGTGTTCATGCAGGTAGAAACAAATCAGACCATGGAAAAGAAAGGAAAGTCCAGAAACACGTTCATACATATATGGACACACTTGATTTTTGACAAAGGTGACAGCAGATCTTTTACAAATGTGCAGAGCAGTTAAGAAAGGGAGAAACTGTTGGCAAATGATGCTGGAAAATGAGAAATTCACATGAGAAACAGAAACTTGAAAAGTAACTCATAACATCACAAAAGTTGATGTCAGACAAACTATAAATCTAAATATGACAGGCAAAAACTATGAAGTTTCTGGAACATAATATAGAAGACTATGTTGCTGCCTTGAGAAGGGAAAGATTCTATAAACAAAGCACAGAATAAGCGTAAAGGAAAGACTAATAAACTGAACTGCATTAAAATAAGAAAAATATTAGAAACTTATTTTCATCAAAAGACACTATTAAGAGAATCAAAAGGCAGTGCATGAACTGGAAGATGATATCTTTAACACATCTATTCTACTATTCATATCCAAAATATGTAAAGAACCCCCATAAATAAATAAGACACACAAGTCAATGGAAAAACAGGGAAGAAACTGCACAGGCAATCATAAAAGAGGATCTCCAACTGCTCATTAAATATATTAAAAGGTCTTCTACTTCATTAGTAAAGCAGGAAGTACAAATTAAACCCTGAATGAAATAACACCGCAGATACATCAGAATGTCTAAAACAAAGACTAACAGTTTTGGTGAAGATTTGGAGCAATAAGAACTCTCACACACAGCTACAGTTTAGAAAACACCCGTATTTATCCAGCAGGGCTGTAATAAGAGGCATATAGCATATTCAAATACATAAGTGAACAAAATTTAATGAAAGAATTTACAATGGTAAAGGTAGAATTTAGTAAAAACCAAAGGACGAGGAAGTCACCCGGGCTAGCAAAAACAGGAAGCCATTACTACTTTCAGGCCTACAAAGGCAACGGAGGTAGCAGTCACGCAGCAGCAGTAGCTGTGAACACAGGCGAGGATAAACTGTAGGAGCTGTGGCCTTCCAGGGAGAGAAAAAGTCACTGCCAACCCATGACCAAAGAGAGAAAGCTGGAGAAAAAACTGCCCAAGCTCTCTCCTCCTACTCTCAGGCTTCCTTGTGGTGACCCTCATTTGCTGAACCCAACAGAAGACAAAGGAGCCCATTTGATGTAGTCGACAGAAGTCAAACTTCCAGGACAAGAAGAGCAGAGAAGGATGGAGAATGAATTAGAGAAGTAAACAACAGAAGTCAGCACATCTACTGTCATCAAAGACTGTGTAATTCCACTATTTAATACACGTACAATAGAGATGTGTGTATATGTGCACCAGAAGTCACCTACAAGAATGTCCACTGCAGTATTGTTCTCTCCGTTAAATGCTGTATCTGGCTACACAACCAAATTAGGACTGAGACCCTAACCACACATGTAGAAGCAGGGAGAAAGCCTTTGTCATCTGATTAGCTTCCAAATAAGGGAAACTCAGCTTGGACATTGAAAGTATTTTTGTATAAAATACTCTTTGCATGATAACCCCCACCCCACCACACACACATACAGACACACACATAAACATACACAAATACACACAACAAAAACAAAATCAAAAAACTTCCAGGGTTACTTTTCTCCTCAGTTAGCAGGTCAAAACTTTTCATGTGTGAAATACTTTTGCAAGGAGGCAGATGAAACGGGGGAGATGGGATAACCTTGCCTTGAAGTCATTTATCAATTCGCTGCAAGGAAGGAACAGAGAGTTTGGATATGAAGTGTCAGGAGTTCTTCCCAAGACCCTTATTGTCCCTTGGGAAGAGCCAGGAGCTGGAGGGGGTGGCCCTCACTGAGAAGTGGCATCAAATTAGAACCTGCACAACAAATAGGAACCAGCCACTTAAAGATCCAGAGAAGCAGCCCTCTAGACTGAAGGACCAGCTCCTCAAATATCCTTGAGCCACTCACAAGTTCAGGGGCATCCAAGGAACAGACACAAGCCAGGGCTGAACGATCTCATCTGTGTCCATGAGGTGGGCAAGAGCCAGATCCAACTGAGGAGTTTGAACTTAATCCCCAATATGGCAGGAAGCCACTGGGGCCAAAGATGAATTAGGGATTGTCTGATCTCCTTGACACGTTCTGAAGGTTTTGTGTACAGAAAAGGTTTGTTAACATGCACAAAGGAAAGCTAGGATAGCCAAGCTAAGATGCTACTGCATCATTCTAGGGGAGGGGTGATGGACCAGGGGTTTCTGCAGGAAGAGCTGTTAGGACTGGTGATTGACTGGAGGTAGAGAGCACAAAAAAAGAAGAATCAGAGATGACTTGTGGTTTGTGGTTGTTGTGTAATGTTAGGGATTAACAACTGTGAAAATAGTGTTTCTACTTTACAGAGAAGAAGACTTGAAGAATACAAAATTGGGGAGGGCAGATCGGGATTTGGACTTTATGTCAGAGGTGCTCATAGATACACATGTTGAGATATCAGTTGGGAGCTGGATATATCAGGATTCGAGATTGGGAATCACCAGTTTATAGATGGTTTTTAAGCCATGTGATTGGATCTCATTTCTTAGTGGGGAGAAGTGAGATAACAAATAAAAGGCAAGATTAAAGCTGAGCCTTCAGGCCGGGCGCAGTGGCTCAAGCCTGTAATCCCCAGCACTTTGGGAGGCCGAGACGGGCGGATCATGAGGACCTCCGGGCGAACCGGTGAACGTCTCTACTATCCTGCGAGCAAGGTGGCGGCGCTGTAGTCGCTACTCGGGAGGCTGAGGAGAGAGGGCGGACCCGGGAGGCGGGAGCTTGCAGTGAGCTGAGATCTGGCCACTGCCACTCCGCCTGGTGACAGAAGCGAGACTCTGTCTCAAAAAAAAAAAAGCTGAGCCTTCAGCCTGCCCATCACTTAGAAGCCCAGCAGGGACAGCACTGCCAGACGACAGCACGGGGTCGACGAGGAGGATTTCCAGGCTTTGGTGAGTGTGCACAGGAGATTCATGGACACAATTTAAAGTGAGACCAGCCACATAGTTCCCTTCATTTTCTCAAGCGACATTCAGCAGCTCAAAGTGCAGCTACTACATATGGAGCCAAGCCCTGGTCCAGCTGTCACAAAACCTTACTAGGTATGTCTTATTAACTACATTTTATAGCTAAAGGTGGGAGGCACAGAGAAGTTAAGTCTCTTGCCCACAGTCACAGCAAGCAAACAGAAAGACCTCAGACCAAAGTCTTTCTAACTCCTCATTTCACATCTAAAACACTACGTGACGCCACCTCCAAAAAATGTGGGGGTTACTCTAGGACAAAAAAAAGCTCATGAAAACAAACAAAGAGACGAGCACAGAGCTTAAATTTAGAACAATATTCCGGGCCATTGGGAAAGTTAGCCTCCATACAAATATAATACGGTTCATCACCATGTGAATAAAATGAGAGAGGAACCTGGCACAAGTGAAGCTCACTGAATTTGTTTGCAAAAAAACACAATTCGAGTGTGGAAGTTTGGAAGCTAAAATAGTAATCAGCTTAAGAAATTTTCAGGCCAACCTACACACAATGGTGACAAAGCTTCCCTGAGGAGACAGGAACTATACTACTTGTAACTCTAACTGAATGGACTTAACTTGTCAACTAAGATCACCATAAGTTTGACCAGATATGTGTTTGGACGAACGGAGGCAAGATGGTGCACTTCCGGGTTCTTCTTAACCAACTTTTCCCGCGCGCGCGAAAATGCAGCCGGCGACCCAGGAAGGTGCAGACCAACTGGGCATGCGCCAGGTGACGTCAATCCAAAGAGACCAAGATTTACCTGGTCGCACCTGCGGAACGCCCCCTGACACGCCCGTGCCCCACCTATTGCCCTCCCACTCCTAGAAAAGCTGCTCCGGAGGCACCAGGCACGGCCTTCCTCGGTCCTCCACTTCTGTCGGGATGTCAGGACTGCGGGAACTCCGTCCGAGAGCCCCAACCGGGGGGCTCTGTCGGCCTTCTTTGCCGGAGGCCGACAGACCTCTTCCCCACACCTTAGGTGACCAAAATAAACTTGCAGTTTTGCTCCTACACTTGCCTAGTCGCTGGTTCTTTTGTGCCCGCTCTGGTGGTCTTAGAAAAACAAATCAGTTGGTGCCGAAGACCCGGGAGGAGACCCCTCCTCAGGCCTCTAAGGGTTGAGGAACCTCCTCCTGCTCCCACGCGGCAGACGGACCAGGACCTGAGACCCACTTCCCTCACTCTCACGGCCTCTCTGGGGTAAGTGCCCTTGTCTCCTCTTTACCTCCCTCGGCCAGAAATCCTGCGCAGGTCCGGGGTCCATTTGGAGCCACCA
>NW_016807233.1:1486869-1510414 GCF_001698545.2 Rhinopithecus bieti | reverse complement strand
TCAATCTGAAGAGACCAAGATTTACCTGGTCGCACCTGTGGAACGCCCCCTGACACGCCCGTGCCCCGCCTATTGCCCTCCCACTCCTAGAAAAGCCGCTCCGGAGGCACGCCACGCGCGGCCTTCCTCAGTCCTCCACTTCTGTCGGGATGTCAGGACTGCGGGAACTCCCTCCGAGAGCCCCACCGGGGGGCTCTGTCGGCCTTCTTTGCCGGAGGCCGACAGACCTCTTCCCCACACCTTAGGTGACCAAAATAAACTTGCAGTTTTGCTCCTACCCTTGCCTAGTCGCTGGTTCTTTTGTACCCGCTCTGGTGGTCTTAGAAAAACAAATCAATATGTATTAAAGGGTGTCTTGGGTACATTTGCAGATTCAGACACTCTTAGTTGGTGAAATTCTTCACCAAAAATTTGCAACTTATGGCTTGCATATTAAAAACATGATATGAATGAAATTCAGATATCTCTTGGTAAATTTTATAATTATTCCTCCCATCAGCTAAAGTTCTCAGTATGAAGGGTTATAACTGATGTTATGTACAATAACTACAAGCTGTATCATGCAAAAATTGAGAGTTTTCTATTATAGAAAGAATTGTTTTAATCTAAACCTAAAGTAGCATCAATAATTTTTCATAAGTGGTTCCCTTCCTATGAATAAGCCCCCAGGAAAAATAAATTGCTTTTAAGAAATGCTATAAGTAAGCTATTTCATATATAAGTTTTGACAAGATTTGGCTAATTAAATTACAAGATATAAAATGAGATTTGTACTTTTTCTCAAATGTAAGAAAAAAAAAGATTTACTTCTGAAATAATGGTCTTTATAAAATATGCGTTTTGTTCCTTTTCTTTAATAAAAGGTTCTCATCGTGATTTACTAACATTTGAAAAGATTGATTATATTGGTATTGCAAGAAGAGGATACCATAAATTCAAAATCCATATATTAACCATACGCTCTTATTTGCAATATGACAAATGATTGTGTAAAGTTATAATCAATAAAAGCTATTTGAAAGTCATAATGTGGATATTGCCATAACTGCCTTCTTAGCAAGGTTAAAACACTTTAACTATTTTTAATCATCAACTTACAGTGTAGTAGATCAAGCATATCTAAATATTATATTTTAATCAAGCAAATATATTTTTGTTGTTTCCTATTACAGTATGAAAGTTTGGTCCAAAATATTTCCAAGGTATTTAACACAGTTCAATAGAGGTCCTGTGTCATAAACCAGTTTCAGATTACACAAAAGGAAAAAGCAAATTCTTGTTCACTTCAGAATTTTTCAAACCAGTTCCAAAGACAGAGTTGTTACAGTAGATAGTTGAACAACGTTGCTCTGACAACCTTTTTAAATACTATATGACAGAGACAGAATAACAAAAATAAAGTAGGTATAAGCTCTATGAAAATTATTTCTCTTGGACATAAAATACGTTTGGGGAAGAAATGCATTGTTCCATATGGACTAGGGTAGTTATTTCTCAAAGTGGGAGCAACTTAGACTCAGAAAAATGGCTTCTCAAAGGAGGCACTGTGTCTGGGTAAGGCTAGTTTTCCACTCAAAATCATTTTATTAAATGCCATTGGATTGAATACTTCCAGGTTTGCTCCCTGAAATATATGCCCTATCATTCTTAAAAAAACACACTAAGGTAGCAAAAAGGGCACACTAAAAATAATGTGGGTTAATGTTTCTATCCTACCCATGTTTTGTAAGTAGCCCCTGCCTGAGCTTTTGACTTTTTTAAATGAACCATCAAATAGTTGGTTGTCTATCACAAATAAGCCAGCTATTTTGTTATTCCTGTACCTTTTCATAGAATCCAGAAAACAACATTCTTGTTGACATATCTTATATAACACCAAGTCCATTTTTTAAATGAGCATTCCAGTAAGTATTCATCACCAGCATCTCCCTGAAAAATATTTAGCAAAAAAAAAGACTAAATCTTGTATCCAAAGTCAGTGAGTAAAAGGCGGGGCCAGGGTTGGACAAAAACCTCTTTGGCCAGGAAGCCGGTGATCGTCCTGATCTACTTCTCTAAGCTTCCAGCCCTGATGAATGTTCAATATCTGAGTCTCACCCCACTCATTATTGTAATTCTCCGTAAAACTCTAGTTACCCACATGGAATTCTCATCTACATCTAGCCCAATTTGCTACTGGATTTCAATGTTATTTCATATGAAAACAATCACTAACAGAAAGAACCTGGATCTGGTTTCGAAAACAGAATTTGAAAGGAATTCATTCTGAAGGCTGCAAAATCCCGGTGATGGCCCATCGGCACCCTGAAAGGGCTTCTCAGGTACCTCCACTCTCCTCTGCATGCCTCCATCCATCTCAAAATACATGTCTGGCTCTTCCTGCGCGTAAACAGAAACAGAGAGTTCCGGGATCCAAAGGCAAGGCTGCGATTTAAGAGACACTTTGTTTTTGTAGGTGTTCAAGGATTTGGAATCAAAGCAGCAGAATTATTAAAATTAATCCAATTTTCTTGCATTTATTTTGTTAGTTCATACCTCTAAAAGATATATTTTGGAAGGCACCCTTCAACCCACCCATTTACAAATCAAAGCTTTCTTTGGAATCCCTGAGACCAAACCCAAGCTAGACAGTGACACACTGCCAGCTCCAGAGCCCTGCCCACCTGGAAGGGGTATGGAATGCACTATTTGACTGGAGCTCACATTTAATTACAGTGTCAAAAATCGAACTTAAATTGCTTTAATCAGCTGCCAACACTATGAGCCTTTCTGGCTTGAATTTCTATAAACAAAGAATAAATTCAAATATGTCACAAAGTGGCAGCAACTCGTTGACCACTGGACTAGGAATCGTTATGCAACCGTGGCTCACTGTGGAAAAAGTCAACATCTTCCTGTATGTGACTCTTTGCTGATCTTTTTGGATTATCAGTCAACAGAATCATCATAAAGCTAAATAATCTGCACTGAAATTACTCAGCCTCAGACATCCAAACCAGTAGCTGTTCACCAATACTGCCTGAATAAAGCTGTCGCTGACTTTCCCTGCTTCAATTCAGAGTATTTTTGGAAACATCATTGCACGTTTAAAATGTAATAAGCAAAAGGACCTTTGGTAATTAAACATTCTGTAATTTAAAACTCCAAAAGACAGGAGCAGTGATAAGACATGAAATTTTCTTTGCTGGGGTGAAAAAAGACAGAAAGCACTTAGCTGTTTAAAAAAAGAAAGAAAAAAAAAAAAAGCAAGGATTTTTAGAGCCAGAAACAGTAACAGTGTCCTTTATTCTGGAAATGTTTAAAAGCCTGTAAGCAGAGATCACCCAGTTCATCCTGAGCATTGGTGAGCAAATAACTTCTGAAACGCTCCTGAAAGAGAATTCTCCAGCCTCCTCTGTTTGAAACGCTTCCTAAAGCAAACACAAAAGTGAGCAAAACACAAGAGCTCATGTTAATTCCAAACGAAGACCAACAGTCACAAATTAAGAGTCCGTCTTAGAAAGGGGTGCTGCTTCCACATCAAGCAACTATTGGAAAGAGTAGGGGTAGATGCAGAATTAAGATCATTTGTGATTACAGAAAGAGACCAGAACATTAATTTTTATAACTAAAAGAGAAATTTATTTCAGATAATCCAAGGAAATGAGTACAGACAACCTAACAGGATTCTCAAGCCCTGTCCCTGCTGGTGTGGTGTGAAGATCACAGGCAGTGTAGCTGACACCCCGCACATCTTTCCCAGGCCCCTCCTGCCACCTCTTTTTGTCATTCACCCTCTCTCAGGTTCCATATCCCTGCCCATGTTCTCCATGAAAGGCCACATGAATGCCCATGGTCTTTCCTGCCTCTAACAGACTGATACCTTCCACAGTGACTCAAGCTTTAACCCTCTTCTGGATTCGGACCTGTACATCCAAAAGCCTGCCAGACATCTCTTCTGGATGCTCTCGAGGGCACATGACCAGAAGCACATGCAAAGCTCTCCTAAGCCTCAGTGCTTTCCTCCCTCCAACATTCCTTCCACCCTCTCAGTTATCCGAGCCAAGACACAGAGCCGCTTGGGAGTCATTTCTCTACCTCATCCCCACCACCCAACCTTCCCGTGAGATCCTGCTCACATTACCTCCTAAATGCTGTTACGTGACTTCAACCATGTCCGCTTTTTATGGGGGAGGACAGGCACCTGCACATCAGTGGGCGCACCGACCTCTAGACATCTTCTGCTAAGTTACTGCGATGGGCAGAAAAGAGGAAGAAAGCAAGCCCAAGTCGCAAAGTCTTTGCCAGTCCTTCCACCAAGCACACCTTCGGTGGAGATGTGGGTCTGTGGAGCATAGATGGACCGAAAGCCAAATGGGCCAATCAGGGATCTGAACAAAACATTAAGCCTTTTTTTTTTTTTTTTTAGACAGAGTCTCGCTCTGTCGCCCAGGCTGGAGTGCAGTGTCATCCCGGCTCACTGCAAACTCTACCTCCCGGGTTCACACCATTCTCCTGCCTCAGTCTCCCGAGTAGCTAAGACTACAGGTGCCCCTCACCACACCCAGCTAATTTTTTGTATTTTTAGTAGAGATGGGGTTTCACTGTGTTAGCCAGGATGGTCTCAATCTCCTGACCTTGTGATCCGCCTGCCTCGGCCTCCCAAAGTGCTGAGATTACCTTGTTTTTCTTTAAGGCAGTAAAGTTGACAGTAGTCCATTAAGAATCCACTTATAATAATAATAGTCTTTCTGACTATTGTGGGGGAAGAATAACTCCAATACGGGCAATATGAATTCAAAGACATTAAATTGTAAAGGAGGCCTTGAAGAAGAGAGGAACTAAGAAATGTGACGACGTGGTCTGTTACATGTGCAGGTGCTGTGTGTGAGGGAAGCACTGATGGCCACTGGAGGATGAGGGATGCTCTGTCCTTCTGAGGTATGGTTGAAGGACAAAGATTGACCATCAAGGAGTAAATAATCCATGAGTGGACCAAATTCTTTAGAAACAGGAACTCAAATCCAGTGGGGATTCACATAAAAATGTAAACTCCACTTTGTACCTCTCCCTCTCTCCCCATTAAGTCCATTTCTATAACTGCATACTAAATCAATTAAATGTATCTGCTATAACATTAATCATATTTTTGTCTGTAATAGTAACAANTTTTTTTTTTTTTTTTTTTAGACAGAGTCTCGCTCTGTCGCCCAGGCTGGAGTGCAGTGTCATCCCGGCTCACTGCAAACTCTACCTCCCGGGTTCACACCATTCTCCTGCCTCAGTCTCCCGAGTAGCTAAGACTACAGGTGCCCCTCACCACACCCAGCTAATTTTTTGTATTTTAGTAGAGATGGGGTTTCACTGTGTTAGCCAGGATGGTCTCAATCTCCTGACCTTGTGATCCGCCTGCCTCGGCCTCCCAAAGTGCTGAGATTACCTTGTTTTCTTTAAGGCAGTAAAGTTGACAGTAGTCCATTAAGAATCCACTTATAATAATAATAGTCTTTCTGACTATTGTGGGGAAGAATAACTCCAATACGGGCAATATGAATTCAAAGACATTAAATTGTAAAGGAGGCCTTGAAGAAGAGAGGAACTAAGAAATGTGACGACGTGGTCTGTTACATGTGCAGGTGCTGTGTGTGAGGGAAGCACTGATGGCCACTGGAGGATGAGGGATGCTCTGTCCTTCTGAGGTATGGTTGAAGGACAAAGATTGACCATCAAGGAGTAAATAATCCATGAGTGGACCAAATTCTTTAGAAACAGGAACTCAAATCCAGTGGGGATTCACATAAAATGTAAACTCCACTTTGTACCTCTCCCTCTCTCCCCATTAAGTCCATTTCTATAACTGCATACTAAATCAATTAAATGTATCTGCTATAACATTAATCATATTTTTGTCTGTAATAGTAACAACTGGAAACTACCTAAAAGAGTCAGAGTAGGACTGTAAGACTATATTGTAGTCGACACTATGTCATAGCAGACTGCATCATGATAGAGAATGACACTCGTGATTTAACTGGTAAACACAAATGGCAATGAATATGACTGTGAGTAAGACATCTTCAATGTTAGCCAAATTATCTTCATTCTAATTTTCAAGTAAATTTATAGATTTATATATAAATGCACATAATTTAATTAAAATACATGTATGTATTAACTAGAAGGCTAATCCCCCAAAATGTCAATAGATGTTATTTCTGAGTAAGGAGGGTCAGGAGGGTTTTAATTTTCTTTTTACTAATTCTATTTGCTAAAATGTCTACCTGGATAAACTTTATAATAAAAACATTACTGTTTAAAATAAAATGAATAAAATATACAGGTATGAAGGTATTATTAGAACATATGAAAGTACAAAATCAAGCAACAAAAGGAGGAAATATATATTAAGAATTGAAAAAAGTATGTTGAGAATTCTGTCTGAGAAAAGCTGTAGCAATTAAGAAAAATCCCAGTTCTGGAAGCAATGGGAGAAAGATGATGACTTCCAGAACTTTCACCATCTACTAAGACATCCACCAATTTCTAAGAAGGGATTGAATATGTCTGCATCCTCAGATCTGAGAGTAATTTTCCATGATGAATACTGAGCACCATAATGAGTGAAGTCTCTGAGGTGACCTCTATGACCTCTCTAAAACAATCACAGGCACCGCAAACATGGCCTATCCCACCCTGGCCCTTGGTGAAATCCAAGGGCATAATATTAGACTGAAACAGTGAGAAGAAGATTCGACATGGAGTGCTGCAAGAATGTGTTCTAGTCCTTGAGGCCAGCGCTATCCCAAGTGTGGTCTCAGACCAGCAGCCTCAGCTGCAGCTGGGGACTTGGAAATGGAAATGTATGTGCTACCTCTTGGACCTGTGGAATCAGAATCTCTGAGGTGGACCAGGAATCTGTGTTTTTAAAATCCTGTGGTTGGTAACTTCCTGCTGGCTGAGGGTAGAGAGAATGCTTAGTGAACGCTGAAGAATGGCAGGTTAAATAATCCCTGAATGATTCCTGAGCGGATCAGTTTCTCAGCCAGAGTTTTGACCACAGCTGATAACGAACAGGGCTGTGACCACCAGGAAGGGTCTGAAGGGGAAGCGTTGGTTGCAGTTTTCTGCCTCTGGTCCTCACGGATGGAGCCCCACCTCCAACTCTCTTACATTGAGGCCAAAGAAAAAGCTGGAATTCTCCAGGAGAGTAGGACCTGTTAAAGAGCAAAGGGCAACCCAAAATTGTATGAGCGGCCTTGCCCTGAGAAGCTTTGAGGCCAGAGGTTACTGAACAACTACCCTGGTAAAACCCTAACATGAATGATAACGTGTGATTGGATGTGACTGTCTTCAAAACAGCAATGATTGAGGCACAACGTGGATCTCAGATTGTTCTCTGAGTTTGGTCTGATAAGACCGTATGCATTTCCCAGGGGTGCCATAACAAAGTGCCACACCCTGGGCAGCTTCCGCAACCGAAATGTATTTTCTCACAGTTCTGAGGCCGAAAGTCCAAGATCAAGGTGTCAGCACGGCTGCTTCCTTTTGAAGCTGTGAGGGAGGATCTGTTCTAGGTTCTCTCTCCCCCAGCTTCTGGGGTCTGCTGCAATCTCTGGTGTTCCTTGGTTTAGAGAAGCATCATCCCAATCTCTGCTTTTGCATTCACATGGCCTTCTCCTTGTATACCTGTCTGTTTCCAAATTTCCTCTTCTCATAAGGACATCAACCATTGGATTAGGGGTTGATCCTACTACATCTGCAATTACCCGATTTCCAAATAAGGTCACATTCTGAGGGACCAGCTAAATACAAAATATTAGCCGGGCATGGTGGTGGGCACCTGTAGTTCCAGCTACTCAGGAGAACCACTTGAATCCGGATTAGAACTTCACAATTACTGACACAATTCAACCCATATTAGGTTGTTTAGTATTATACATTAGGAAGTCACAGCAAACCTTTGTAAAAATAACTGTTTATTAAAATTTGGTATAATTAATATTAAATATCCTTTCTGGCAAGATTTAGCCAGTTTTTTAAGCTTCATTGAGAGTACCACGATATTAGCATTAATAATAGAATGAATGGTCTATTAATTTTTTTAAAAGATACTATGTCTGCATTTCCAATAAAATTCACAGCGATGATTCAGGTAGATTAAATGAGAATGTCATTGTCAACCTTTTCAATTATATTACAGGAGCAGGGAGCACATGGACCCTAAGGTAGAAATGAATATGGAATATTCTAGAACATGCAAGAAGCCAGTGTGGCCACAGCAGAGTGAACCCATGGTGCTGGAGGCAGGTGAGATCTTGAAGGGCCTTAAGAACATGAACAGGAGCTTGGATTTTATCCACATTGCCAAGGGAAGTATGAGGTGGTGTTTAGCAGGGCATAAATCTCATCTGCTCTGTACTTTGAGGAAAACACTCTGACTTCTGTGTGGAGAACAATCTATAGGAAGCCAAGAGGAGAGGCAGGGGGATGAGGGAGGGGTGACTTCAGTCTCCAGGAGAATGAGCTAGTGACATGAATTAAGGTACTGGTGGTGGAGCAGGTAGGTGGAGAACTGGACACTGAGATCTATTTTGAAGAGGGAGCCTACAGAACTGGTTGGTGGATGGGCTATGAGGGAAAGAGGATTGAACAATGATGCTAGGGATTTTAAACAAATCCCTGGGTAAATGGTTATCCTAGTATTAATACTAAGACAGGTAATGCTAGGGAAGGAGTAGCCTTGGGGGGCAGTGATCAGTTATTTTCTTAGACAGAAGCCATGTTACCTATAGGAGGCTCAACAGAGTATCAAATTAAAATCAAATATCTAATGTCTTGATTTGTGTCTTTATTTTTTCCATTAAGACACACATGGCTGGCCGAGCATGGTGGCTCACACCTGTAATCCCAGCACTTTGGGAGGCTGAGACAGGCTGATCACCTGAGGTCAGGAGTTCAAGACTAGCCTAGACAACATGGTGTTACCCCGTCTGTATTAAAAATACAAAATATTAGCCAGGCGTCATGGTGGGCACCTGTAGTTCCAGCTACTCAGGAGGCTGAGGCAGGAGTATCACTTGAACCTGAGAGGCAGAGGTTGCAGTGAACCGAGATCATGCCATTGCACTCCAGCCTGGGTGACAAGAGTGAAACTCCGTCTCAAAATAAAATAAATAAAACCATGGGAAAGAACAATTGAGGAAACTGGGGACTTGTCCTGGAACAGAAAACAATGAGGATTTTGGTTTTTTAGTTTAGTTTTGTTTTGAGACAGAGTCTTGCTCTGTCGCCTGAGATGGAGTACAATGGTGCAAACTCAGCTCACTGCAACCTCCGTCTCCTGGGTTCAAGCGATTCTCCCACCTCTGCCTCCTGAGTAGCTGAGACTATAGGCGCACATCACCACGCCCAGCTATTTTTTGTATTTTTAGTAGAGAAAGGGTTTCACCATGTTGGCCAGGCTGGCCTCAAATTCCTGACCTCAAGTGATCTACCCGCCTCAGCCTCTCAAAGTGCTGGGATTGCAGAAGTGAGCCACTGCGCCCAGCAAGAATGAGGTCTGAAGGGAGGTATGATTGTGTTCTCTTCAAATAGTTGAAAGGTTCCATTTGGAAAAGGGATTTACTTATTCCTGTGGTTCTAGTAGTTGCAGAGGGTAGATCTAAGACCATCGGGTGAACGTTACAGAGAGGCCAGAAAGCCTTCTCCAGGGGAAGAAAGAGTCAAGAAAAGGTCTCAAAACTGTCTGGCAGAATTCTGCACAGGAGAGTCCTCAATTAGGTGCAGAACTGGCAAGTATAATAACCGTAAATCCCTCTCAATCTACCGTCTACACTGTTAGGCGACATCTTCATTTCCTGAAGATTCCCACACCTGAAGGCTTACATACTCTCAGGACGAGCAAGTTTGTGCTACCCAGTGAATCTGACTTCTATAGGACACATTTTATAACTTTTAAGAGTCTTTAAAAAGTTGAAAATGTAGCCGGGCGCAGTGGCTCATGCCTGTAATCCCAGCACTTTGGGAGGCCAAGGCGGGCGGATCACAAGGTTAGGAGATCAAGACCACCCTGGCTAACACTGTGACACCCTGTCTGTACTAAAAATGCAAAAACTAGCCAGCCGAGGTGGTGGGCACCTATAGTCCCAGCTACTCAGGAGGCTGAGGCAGGAGAATGGCGTGAACCCGGGAGGCGGAGCTTGCAGTGAGCCAAGACTGTGCCACTGCCCTCCAGCCAGGGCGACAGAGCAAAACTCCATCTCAAAAAAAAAAAAAAAAGTTGAAAATGTAAAGATCTGCAAGAGCAACTGATCTTCAAAGTCCTATCGAGTCACAGGGTTTTGTAATGATGTCTAAACAGGAAAATTCCCATTTCAGAAAAGGCTCAATAGTATTTAATAGTTAGCTCAAAAGGACCAATCAAGTTCTACACAGGAAGCTGCTTAACTACAGTCAGGCCAAACCTTCATGCCCAGAGAAGATGACTGGGCCTGTAGACACAGATATTGATCATAAATCATCACAAACCACAGCTTTCCTTAATTGGGGTGGTAGGCAGGGAGAGCAGGCTTCAGGTTGGCCTTCCTCCAGCAAGGGCACACACGCCAAGGGGACCTGAACACGTGGAGCTTATGGTCAGGAAGCCTGAAGTGCCTGACCCAGCACATCTGGTGACTAGTAGTGTAGATTCCCCACGGAATGGATGTCAAGGTGTCATTATTCAAAGTGACCTTCCCTCCATCAGAATAATCAGAAACAGCTCACAAATAATCTGTAAGACGCTTCATCTTCTCTAGGTAACCTCCCCCCAGCATGATGACATCACTTCACATGAGGTGACATGGTTTTGTGACGACTTTTTTTTCCCTTCCAAGTTGGGAATCTCGCTGAAGGCTAAAATTGCCATTTACAACGTTTGAGCCCTCCTTGACACTTCGAAGAAGGGTCTGTGTAAACAGCCATTCCTACTTCTCAGACTCGCCAGAGGCAAAACCTGTTTTGCTTTGGTAGTACACGCTCTTCCTTAACTGGTAAAAGACTTTTAAAAAAATAATAAGATGCTATTTTTAATTGTTTCATAAATCTGGCTTAGATATATTAAGGAAATTGCTATTTTATATGTAGAACAGCGGCAAACAAATCTCAAGAGATTAAAAATCATGTTCTTGTGGTTTTCTTTTAAAAGCTGCAAATTTGAATTCAATTTAAAAAATCATGGCACAGGAACAAAATAAGAATGAACAAAGATGGGAAAAATGTCCGCAGCCTTCTGCAGAGTCAAGTGCTGCTGTGAGTATGCATGTTTCCAATTACACATCAGGGCTCGGTGAGCTCCAGGAGTCAAATTCAGACAGAACGAACGTGCAGTGCGTTACACAGAACCCAGGCCAGGAAAAGCTTCACAAAGTCTTTCTTTCAACTGAGGCAATTGCATAGACAATTTGGTTCATTTCAAGAAACAAATAAAACGTGACGTAAGACAGAAAAATATTATTATATGATTTCTCTCTTTTGCCTCCCAAAACAAAGTCAAATTGTGTTGGTGTATAAATCAAGATTTAGTATTTCCTTGGTTGCTTCCAGAATAATAGTAGATCACAAAGAGAGTAAGAACAAGAGAGAAAGTTCAGTTCTCAGCCAGATGATCTAAGCTAACAAAGGGTAAGACCCTCATTCCATTACTCACAGGAGACAACCAATAATAATTGGGCACATGGGGGTTTTGACAAGATAAACTGCTATGTGAGTCCAGGATGCTAATTTCTGGATTCTTTTGAGTTGCAAGAAAAATATACACCGACTCCCCCCGCCCACCCACATAACAAGACACAATAGTTAACAGCTGGAAGAGTGTGATTAGGGGTAAATGTGATGGTAGGCTTCCATCTCAAATGATCGAAAATCATTGCAGAAGTCACCACAAAAGTTACTTCACAAAACTAAAAGAAGCCTTGACACCTGTGTTATCCCATCATCTAAAGCAACTCTAATTTGGAAACACTTGATTCTTGGCAGGGATTCTAAAGAAGGTGCCATATCTGAAAGGCTGATGTGTCAGAAGGAGCTTTAAGGAACTAGCAAGAGAACAGCCAAAAGCTAAGATTTCTGATTGTAATCACAGGTCTGGATGTGTTCAAGGTAAGAAGAGATCATCCCGTCATGTGCAATATTTTCAAGAGAATGGGGCTTTGGTGACATTGATCAAAGTCTGATACAGACTTTTAGCTGCCTTCCAACTCCACATACCTACAATTCAATGATCTCTATGGATAGTAGAAGTAACTGCCACCCTGATGTTCTCATGGGTGATTTATATGTGAAGTGGACTCAAAAGAAATACAAAGAAACCCCTTAATAAAAACTATGTCCATTGACCCAACAATCTTCCCAGTGCTCTATCAGTCCTCAATCGAGTTTAGAGACATTTGGTCAAAAATGATCTACTTGTAATAAAGCCATCTGAGGGTACTAGCTCTTCTTCACTTCTGTGTTCCTTGAAGCAGGAAGTCAGTAAGATCGCTGTTGAATTAAAATGAAGTAAAGCATTTTGAGATTTCGGATTTCTAAATTAAGGAACACACAATATACGGTACTTTATTCAGACAAGAATTATTAGAACCCAGGGCTAACACCCCAGTGAGGTGACAGGTAAATGAAAATCTGTCTCAGTTATTTGAACTCAGGTCAACACACAGCCAGAGCAAAGCACCAGCTGACCTCAGATGCACAACCCAGTGTTCTTACCGTAGAATTCCAGAAGGCATCTAGTCATTCTCTTACGTAAATACAAAGACGTCAACTGGTTTAAAATTCATTTATTTTATTTTAGCTTCTTTGTGTCAAACTCAAATAAGCCTCACATAAATGATCAAAGACTTTTTGGTGGATCTTCCAAACGTACATGCCGGGAAGGGCTGCTTGCGCTTTTTCCTCTAAAATGAAGGTTTTGAAGACGCTTGCCAATGGAACGTTGTGCCTTACAGCTATAATATTTTTTAAAAGGCATTCAGTTTAAATTAATATATTTGGCCAGACAACTGTATTAAAATTCTTGTTGTTTTTTCTGTTATAATGGTAGCCTGTGGTATGACTAGTCTTCTTCAAAAATATGTACAGTTATTGCTTCTCTCTTGCCTGGGGTATATCATGTGCTTTTCATTTGAGTGTACATTGCAATACCTCATTAAAACCAACACTTAGGCTACACAAAAGTCTTCATATCATGCCGCAAAGGGAGCAAACTAACGTGTAAAGTTTCAGAGCTTCATAACTCATGGCAAGCAGCTCTTATACTAGCTGCTCAACTGATATTTAGCTCTCCTGGATGATGTCACAGTTTTCATGCTCTTAAAATTGCCTGCCTTCAGAAAATATATAGTTTTCTTCACGCACTAAGCATGGGGAGTTATGGTGTAAACAGAGACATTTTTTTCTCATACAAGGAACAACTGCTCCTCACCCTCCTCCCTTCTCCCCCTCCCCACTAAACACTTCACTTATACTTACACTGCAACAAAGAGTTGCAAATATGTGCAAATAAAGCCTTTATAACTCGCCTCTCTCCTGCTGGACAGCTCCTTGACTCAAGTATTTCTGAAGACAGACACTCTGATAAGGGTCTGCTCTGAGCTTCACTCTCAGTACACAGTTTACCTACCAGTATTATTCACCGCTGCATGAACCAGTAAGTCATCACTGACAGGAAAAAAACAATTTGTGATTTTTTTTTTAATGTCACAATTTTTCTTTGTAAGGTTTGGGAGAGAAAGTTGTTTTGAATGTTTCATCAATTTCTGTTGCCAAATGAACACCTGATTCAAACAGTCCCTGAAAGTCACACACAAGAAGCCTCCGACTTCAACATAGAGTCTGCTTTGAAGCATTATTTTTAAAAGGCATTGACTGCTTGAAGATAAGCAAGTGACACTCAATAGCTTCACTCTTTAGTCTTGAAAAATAATTTTTACACCTCGCACCTATTAGGATGGCTACTATGAAATAGAAAAACATTGAAAATAACAATGGTGGCAAAAATGCAAAGAAATCAGAACCCTTGTGCACTGCTGGTGGGAATATAAAATGGTACAGCCTCTATGGAAAACAGTACGGTGGTTCCTCAAAAGGCTAAAAATAGAATTACCATATGATCCAGCAATTCCACTTCTGGGTATATCTTCAAAAAATTTAAAGCAGGATCTCAAAGAGATATTTGTACACCCATGTTCATGGCAGTATTACTCACAATAGCCAAAAGGTCAAAGCAACCCAGTTATCCATCAACAGCTGAATGAATGAACAAAATGTGGTAAACAATAAAATATCATTCAGTCTTTAAAAAGAAGAAAATTTGGACACCTTCTACAATATAGATGAATCTTTTTTAAAATTAAATTGGTTTTAAAATTGCTTTATTTTAAAATTCCGAGGGACATGTGCAGGATGTGCAGCTGTGTTACACAGGTAAACGTGTGCCATGGTGGTTTGCTGCACCTATCAACCCATCACCTAGGTATTAAGCCCAGTAGGCATTAGCTGTTTTCCCTAATGCTCTCCCACCCCACCATCCCCAACATACACCATAGATGAATCTTAAGGGTATTATGCTGAGTGAAATAAACCAGTCACAAAAAGACAAACAATGTATGATTCTACTTATTTGAGGTACCAAGAGTAGCCCAAATTCAGAAAGTACTAATAATGGTTGCCAAAAGGTGGGGGTATGGGGAATATAGGGAGTGTTGATTGACATCAAGTTTCAGTTTTGCAAGGTAAATAAGTTCCGGAGATTGGCTGCACCAACAACGTGAATATACTTAACATTACTGAACTGTAAAGTGGTTGTGACTATAAATTTTATGTTTCATGTATTTACCACAACCAAAATAAAATTAAATTAAAATAAAAGATTTTATAGCACCTATAACATACCAAACCCACTGTATATCTTACACTCATGAATATTTTATGTTTTCAAAACACCTTTATTTTTTCCCTTATTCATTCATTCCTTCATGTATAACCCACAATGTGTTAGGCTACGTGCTGGGCAACCTGGAAGACCCAAAGATAAATTAGGGGAGTACCCTATATTTAAAGACCTGTGATGACATCAATATCAGTAATATAAAGTAAAATGTGTTCACTGATGAAAACTGCTCTACTTCCTAGATTCTTCAATTCAATTGCAGTTTCTGATATTCTGCCACGTTGATCCCACAAATTCACTTGTGTTTAAAAGTTAATGTGCTTGATTATCATACAGCTGCTTCTTTCGTAAGAGGAATATAGACAAAATGCTATGGGATTTCGGGGGGAGAAAGAACTTTTTATTAAATGTACATTTTCAATCAATAAGAAAATACAATTTTTTAAAAATCAACACTATCTCCTTGGTGCTTTTTTTCACATCTCATCCTCTTTGCTTCCTTACTGTGCCTCAGCAACCATTTCTGGACCCAATCTTGGGTTATTGCATCTGATAGCAAGTGTTATGTGGGCCATGGGTCATGAGCCATTAGCTCCCTCTCTGCTCCTAGGGATGGAGTACATGTGATGGCTTCCATCAAACTCAGATTACATATCTTGCTGGTAAGTTACCCCTAAAAATTGACAAATGGACTCTCCAGGTAGACACTGAGGTAATCTGCAACCAAACCTAACTTATACTTAGGGGCTTTGGGAGCCCACCAGAGCCATAAAGCCATATCTCCACCTAGACTCTACACTGGAAAGCTGGTCATTAACACAAAGGACAAGCCATTTGGGAAAGCAGTCCACATGAAAAGGATTGTGGTTTCAAGAACAGTCATTCTATTCCAGGTTTAAAATACTCTTCTCCTCTTTATCTACCTTGAGGACTCCTATCCATCCTTCCATAGCAGATCCAGCCTCATCTTCTAAGTGAAGCCCTCCTCTGGGACGTCAGCCTCTCCTCTGCATCCCCTAGCATTTTATGCCTCTTCTGTTAAAGCACCTGTTTGCACAGCTGTATCCACCACTAAATTTAGAGGCAACAGACCATGGTTTTGAATGTGTAGAACCCAACACAAAGCCTGAGACCTAGTGGGTTTTCACTGCATGAAAGAGGGAAGAATGAATGCATGAACAAACAAGACAATAGGAGTCTATCATCAGTATTTACATTTCAAAATGCTAAGTGAAAATTGTGCAAATCTCTAATCAAGCTGTACTTTAAAATGCTAAATTGATTTGGCTAAAAAATTTCAACACTGAAATTTCTTTTTGCAAGTTAAGTCTTTGCATAACCAAAACAGAAAAGAACACATCAATGAACTAAACAGATAAATTTATGGCTGCAAGATTTAGTGTGTGAGAGGAAAGTAAAATTAAATGTGTCCCTGAAAGTTCCGGGGTCTCAGATACATAGGCCAGTGGAATAGAATAGAGACTTCAGAAATAAACTATTGCATATATGGTCCAATGATTTTTGAAAGTGGTTCAAAGATCATTTAATCAGAAAAAGAGCAGTCTTTTCAACAAATGGTGTTGGGAAAACTGGGTATACATATGCAAAAGAAAAAAGTTGGGCTTTTACTTTATACTAGATAAAAAATTAACTCAAAATAGAACAAAGACCAAAAAATAAAAGCTAAAACTCTAAAATTCTTATGAGAAAACTCTAAAACGCCTAGGGAGTAACTTCATGGCATTGGATTTCACAAGCCCGTCTTGAATATGACACCAAAAGCACAGGCAACATAAATAAAATAGACAGATTTGCCTGCATTAAAATTAAAGTTTTGTGAATCAAACAAGCTATCAACAAAGTCAAAAGACAACTATAAAATAAAAGAAAATATTTGGGCCGGGCGCAGTGGCTCAGGCCTGTAATCCCAGCACTTTGAGAGGCCGAGACAGGCGGATCACGAGGTCAGGAGATCGAGACCATCCTGGCTAATACAGTGAAACCCCATCTCTACTAAAAATACAAAAAAATTAACTGGGCGTGGTGGTGGGCGCCTGTAGTCCCAGCTACTTGGGAGGCTGAGGCAGGAGAATGGCGTGAACCCGGGAGGCAGAGCTTGTAGTGAGCCGAGATCACGCCACTGAACTTGATACAGAGTGAGACTCCCTCTCAAAAAAAAAAAAAAAAACAATATATATATATATATATATACACACACACACACACACATATATTTGAAAATAATTTATCTAATAAGAGATTAATATCCAGAAAAAAATATATATATATCACCTACAACTCAACAACAACAACAACATAAACAACCCAATTTAAAAATGGGCAAAGGACTTGAACAGAATTTTTTCCCAAGATAACACTAATGGCCAATAAGTACATGAAATTATGCTCAATATCACTAATCATTGGGAAAATGCAACTCAAAACCACAATGAAATACTTCATAGCCACTAGTATGACTATTACCAAAAAATTAGAAAATTATAAGTGCTGGTGTAGATATGAAAAAATTGCAAATCTTATGCACTGTTGGTGGGAGAGTAAAATGGGAAAGTTACTATAAAAAACAGTATAGTGATTCAAAAATTAAAAATAGAAATACCATATGATTCACCAATTCCACTTGAAGATAGCAGGAAATTGAACTGACATTTGCACATCCATGTTCATGGCAGCATTATTTTCAATAACCAAAAGGTGGAGGCAACCCAAGTGTCCATCCACAGACGAGTGGGTAAACAAATTGTGATATACACATATCATGAGATATTCTTCAGCCTTAGGAAAGGAGGGAAATTCTGACACATACGATAACACAGATGGACCTTCAGAACATAAGAGATTATCTTATTTATCTTATGCTAAGGGATAAGCCATCCACAAAAGGACAAACGCTGTATGATTCCACTTATGTGAGTTACCTAGAGCAGTCAAATTCACAGAAACAGAAAGTAAAATGATGGTTTCCAGG
The DNA here is from genome assembly GCF_001698545.2 of Rhinopithecus bieti. Taxonomy (NCBI): domain Eukaryota; kingdom Metazoa; phylum Chordata; class Mammalia; order Primates; family Cercopithecidae; genus Rhinopithecus; species Rhinopithecus bieti. The sequence continues at coordinate 1,492,520 of NW_016807233.1, read as the reverse complement.
GGCTGAGAGAAGGATAGAGTGGAAAGCTATTGTTTAATGGGTTGGAGCGTCAATGTGAGAAAATGAAAAAAGTTCTGGAGATGGATGATGGTGATTTTTGCACCACAAGGTGAATGTATTTAATATCACTCAACTGTACACTAAAACATGGTTAAGATGATAAATTTTATGTATATTTTACTATAACAAAAGTCATAAAATCAAACATGGTTCTTCTCATTAAAAACAGAGAAAGTTCCTGGGTCTAGTTGGTTCTCCTTCCTTCTTAGTTCTTGGATCAAGGAGATAGAATTGTGTCCAAAGTGACCGAGTGACCTAAGGAGTAATGGGCTTCCATCCAGCCACTCCCTGCTTTATGACTGAGCTGTACTGGGAGAGGCATTGTCAGGGGAAATTCCAGGTTTCTAGAATTGGTATCTAGCCAGAATTTGTCCCAGGGCTAAGTGGCTAAGACAGTGAACTAGTCTGTTAAATGGAGTCATGCAATTCCATTACATACCCTTTTCCTTCAACTATATGGCCAGGCATGACCAGCCAGGAGCCTAGCAGACAGAAGACATGTGGGCTTGTACTTGTTACCTGGAATTGAAAGGAGCTCTTGGCGTGGCTCTTGTTCAAGCTCCATGGTTGACTAGCACATGACCACCAAGAGAGCTACTGTACTTCTCCAAGACTCATTTTCTCTTCTGTAAAATAAGCCTGAGTTCCTTTCACAGTGCATAAATCTTTTCCTCCAGGAACAGAGACGGCCCAGGGCCTGTCCAAGACAACTAGGAAACCAGAGCAGCAGTTAAGTCGTTTCTAGGCAGGAATAAATGAGCATATGTCAGCTCTCAGAATCTCAGTTTTCTCACCCATAAAATGGAAAAGAATACTACTTCTTTTATGTCATTCACAGTATTGTGAGCTAAAGGCACGTTAATGATGCTGAGGCTGTAAACTAATGCATAATGTGATGTTTATCATTCTTCACCTACATTTGAGTTACTGACCATCTCCTGAGACCACAGAGGACTCAACAAAAATCATAACTCCTAGAACGGCAAGGTCTAAATGGCAACCACTAGCCCGTGTGACAACTGATCACATGAGAAGTGAGTAGTCCAAATTAAGATGTGCTGTGAGGGCAAAATATCTGCTGGATTTTGAAGACTTTCTATGAAAAAGGTATCTCATTAGTCATTTTTATATTGATTACATATTGAAAAGATTCCATTTTGGCTATGCTGGACTCTTCAGATACATCCTGGGAGACTGTATTAAAAGAAAATACATGATGGAAATTAGTGTAGGTAGCTACTAGAAAACGTAAAATTACATGATTCACATCCTATCTTTACTGTTCTAGACATATAAATGTGACTTTCGAGTTACTTTTCAGCATGAGAAGATAGAAAGAAATCAATGAATAAAGTGAAAAAGCTAAAGATTAAAGATACTTACAAATCACCGCTGTATTTTTGAAGAAGTCATTTTGAGCATATTCCTCACCATTGAAGCCCCTGCCTGCCTGGCTCCTCTGCCCACCTTGTTTTGCTAGTGGGTCATGTTCCTATATGTGCATAGACGAGGAATGGCTCTCAGGGACCGACCGTAAGCATACTCAGCACAGCCCGTATACCCATGTTCTCACCCCAGGTTGGTGTCTTGGAGGGAGAAGCATTTTTCCACTCCTTCTGTGACTCATCACAGAGGTATAAAACAGCGTCTCCATCACGCGATTTTTTGTTTGTTTGTTTGTTTTTTGAGACAGAGTCTTGCTCTGTCGCCCAGGCTGGAGTACAGTGGCGCGATCTTGGTGCACTGTAACCTCCAGCTCCCAGGTTCAAGCAATTCTCCTGCCTCAGTCTCCCAAGTAGCTGAAATTACAGGCACACGCCACCACGCCTGGCTAATTTTTGTATTTTAGTAGATATGGGGTTTCACAATGTTGGCCAGGCTGGTCTCAAACTCCCAACCTCAAGTGATCCACCCATCTTGGCCTCCCAAAGTGCTGGGATTACAGGCTGAGCCACTGTGCCAGATTTAAAAGAAAAAAAACTATTCAAACATATTTGGTTTCTTATTGAGGTGAAGTTCACATAACATGAAACTAACAGTTTTAAAGTGAACAATTCAGTAGCGTTTAGTTAACACTGTTGTGCAACCAACACCTCTTTCTAGTTCCAAACATTTTTGTCACCCCGAAACCCTGTGCCCATTAAGCAATCACTCCACATCACCCCTCTTCCTAGTCCTGTGCTTTGCACACAACTGACTCACCCTGATAGTTATAACCTAAAAGTTAAATCAAATTGTTAGTAAACTGCAAACCCCTGGCAAGTGAATTACTTAATATCTCTTAAAATCCTGACATCAAATGATTCCCCTGTAAGGCCATGAGATGAAAAGAACATCTGCCCCCGTCTCTTGCTCCAGTGGATGAAACCCCCTCCTCAAGGAGGGTTACACTCAGGCATCAGGCCTCGCAACCATTAGTTAGGCCCAATCACTCGTCATACATTGACAGACGTGCAGGCCTGAGACTCTGCCTTCTGGAGCTTTCTAATGCTCCTTGTTATCTCAGTCCAATCCCTGCTAGGAATCAGGCTCTTCTGCTGAATGTAAAATTTTTCCATCTGCCTCCATAAAGTATGTGCCACCTGTCAGCTGACTGGTCAACCCCAAGCTCAAAGTACACGGACATTTCGGGGGTGACAATGGTGGACATACATCTTTAGCAAAGATTAAGAAGGTACCAGAAGAGGACCAGCACGACCCAGCAATACAGCAGAATTCATCAGAAAAGCTTTGGCTCTGGGTGGAGCTCCTTGCTTTAGCTCTGCCTTTGAGCACTTGGGTGGCTGGGGAGGCACTGGGGTGGAAGGGAGAGAAGCAGGAATTCATACACTGCAAATTTCACTGCACTTGACCACAACTTTGAGTGGAAAGGGCACTGTTGTGCATCTATCTGGCTTTTCTTTATAAGGCCTTAAAATGCTGTGGAATCCATCTGGATGAAAGATGCCATCCAATTATAAATGCTTAGGACACTTTTTATTGCCCTTTAAGAGTTCTGATGCTCGCTCTTCCATGCCCATATGTTTCTGCTTAAGAGGCTTCATTCAAATCAAATTTGAAGAAAAGTCCAGATTACCCAACCACAATTACCTGAGCAAAAATCCCCTCAATTATCTCGGTACTCCAAATAAATTTGGAGTACAAAGGTGGTCTGCCCGGATAGCACTGGCTAAAAACTGTTTCGTCTCCCACTTCACCCTGCATTATTATAATCTACTTGACTGCACTTCATTTATAACAATAGGGAGGACTTGTTTGATGCCATACATTGCCACTTGCTCAAGTGTAAAATAAACTTTAAATGACTGACATGCTGCTAAATTTATGTTAGAAAGCATTCATAACAGGAATCTTAAGGCAATAAAGTCATAGAATCTTACAGAATTTAAAAATTATTTTGTGAATGATTTACACTAAAATACCTCAAATTTATTTCAAAAACAGCCTTACTTAAAACTGACTTAAAATATATGTAGGATAAATAATTTGTAGTGAATTTAACAAAACTTCAGCAATTCAAATGAATGTATGTTATTCTTCTTAAAAACAGATACTCTGAAAATATCCATTAGGATAAATAGCTAATGCACATGTGGCCAAACATCTAGGTGATGGGTTGATAGGTGCAGCAAACCACCATGGCACACATTTACCTGTGTAACAAACCTACACATCCTGCACATATATCCTGGAATGTAAAATTAAATTAAATTTTTAAAAAGCAGATATTTGGCAAATATCAATAGTTTCAAAGTAAAAATACTCTATGCACTGTTTTTTTGTTTGTTTTGTTTTGTTTTAATTTTAATTTTCTTTTTTCTTTTTTGAGATGGAGTCTTGCTCTTTTGCCCAGGCTGGAGTGCAGTGGCACGTTCTCAGCTCACCACAACCTCCGCCTTCTGAGTTCAAGCGATTCTCCTGACTCGGCCGTGCCACCATGCCCAGCTAATTTTTTTGCATTTTTAGTAGAGATGATGGTGTTTCACTGTGTTGGTCAGGCTGGTCTCGAACTCCTGACCTCGTGATCCGCCCGCCTCGGCCTCCCAAAGTACTGGAATTACAGGCGTGAGTCACAGCGCCCGGCCTATGCATTGTTAATTTTATCACGACAGTTATAAATCCATCAAGATGTCCTGTGATTTTTCAACACAAATTACTCAAATTATGAACTTCTCTGTGTGTATTTTCCACTGGCTTGTTTATGAATCCTGCTGATATGTCTGCTACAATTTCTCCAAAGGCTAAAAGATGTTTACAGGACAAATGACATCATGACCATGACAAGCTCAAATGTGTTTATATCAGTTGGGTTTAGAGGGTCTTCAAAACATGGCTTTAAAATCCCAGTTATTATGTAGCTTAATGTGTTCCTGATGTTTCTGGAGTAATGTATTTCTAAAAATAGAGAAATAGATTGGTTAAAAGAAAATGAATTATTGGTCTAATCTGTCTTAGGCATGGCTGATGAAATGCATTTTCACAGTCTTCCACGATAATATGACACTTAAACTGTGAGGACCAATAAGGTGATAAGAGAGAAAATAAACAGTAAATAGATACGCCATGTAAGTTACTACTCTAATAAACAGAAAAGATATTTTATAGAAAAAGGAAAATACCCACAGGCATATAAGAAATGTCCTATTGTTGTTATCAAATTTACTGTTACCTGCTTAAAACTGCCTTAAAGGTGTTTTAAATGTGTCTTTTCTACCTTAGATTCTTTGGAGGAAAGCCATCAAGCAGCAAATACCTAGCAGGAGGCCATCGCGTTTCTATTTGAACTTCTATGAATGTCAAGCTCTGTTCTTCAAAATGTAGCCCTATGGATGGGTGGCCCACTGGAGAGAATCAATCTCACTATGCAGCCAACATTGCCCTTTCTGGATCTTTCCCCAGTAGTGAGGGTTCTGCTCTAGTTCAGAATTATGCAGAATAAGTACACTTTGTCTTACACACCATAATTCTTCAAATATCTAAAATGTATATTATGCTCTCCAAAGCCTGGTCATCTCCAGGTTAAGTATCTCTCAAAAACACCCCATCAGATAATGTGATTTTAAATCTTTATCCCCTTGGTCATATACCCACAATCTCATTCTATTTACCAATATCCCAACTGATGCATCAACTATATATGTATATGTGTTGTTTTTTATTTTTATTTTTTAAAAAGCAATTCCACTGTAATTTTAGCAGAGGTTATTTCCACATAGAACTATGTATATATGTATATATACATATCTTCATATTATATATAAATTTTCTGTGCTTTTCCAGTTATCTATAACGGGCATATATGACTTTTATAGCCAGGTAATTCAATATTCATTCATTCAATGCACATCATCTAACATACACCTGGGAAGTGTGCTGGGAAGTGAGGATGGAGCCACAAACAAGCAAAATAAAAACCCTGCCGTTGTGGAGTTACCTTCTCATTGGAGGAGACGTACAGTAAAGGAAAAAAAATAGAACAGTAAAGTTAATAGCCTGTGAGAAGGGGATAAAAAACTGGGAAGGAAGACAGGATGATGTGTGAGGAACACCATATATATATATATATATATACACACACACACACACACATA
>NW_016807233.1:1470156-1486499 GCF_001698545.2 Rhinopithecus bieti | reverse complement strand
TTTTTTTCAAATGAAGTCTCACTTTGTTGCCCAGGCTGGAGGGCAGTGGCTCGATCTCGGCTCACTGCAACCTCCACCTCCTGGTTTCAAGTGATTCTCCTGCCTCAGCCTCCCAAGTAGCTGGGACTGCAGGCATATACCACCATGCCTGGCTAATTTTTATATTTTTAGTAGAGACAGGATTTCACCATGTTGGCCAGGCTGGTCTCAAACTTCTGGCCTCAAGTGATCTGCCCACCTCGACCTCCCAAAGTGCTGGGATTACAGGAATGAACTACCAAGCTCGGCCTGGGGAACACTATTGAATAGTGTGGTCAGGGAAAGCTTTACTGTGAAAGTGATGAAGGCCCAAAGAAAGTGAGTTACTAAGTCATAAATGATGGGTAGAACATTCCAGATTGCAGGACCAGCAAGTGCAAAGGCCCTGGGGTGAGGAATACCAAGAACGCTTGTGTGGGCAGAGCAGAAAGAACCAAAGGTAAAGCATTAGGAGATGAGGCCGAAGAAGTAACCCGGATCAGGTGGTTAGGGTCCTCAGGCCCTGGAGGAAGGCCAGCAGCACTGGAGCCACAGGGACTGACAATGTTTAGCAGTCATCCTGACTCCCTGTGAAGAATAGACCCACAGAAGCTTAGACAGAAGCGAGGACAATTAGGAAAGCAGAGTCATGATCCACGCACAGGATCATGGTGACTTGGAACAGAGAGACAGCAGTGGAGCTGGGGAGTGACTCTTTTCAGTATTTCTCAGATTGTACCAGTGGGATCTGCAGAGAATACATAGTTAAAGGAAATGTCTGTAACTAAACATGACTCTTCAAACGTGATCCTACTGTGGCAGAAGAGAGACAATTTTACATTTCCTTTCCCAGGGTATCTTATTCTAACAAACACAGAAACCCTAAAAACAAGCCAACCAACATGATGAAAATGATTATATAATGTACACAGCCCAGGCTGGATTTGAACTGATGAGGGCAAAAATATCTCTAGCGAAAATTCCTCTCTCTAACCACAGCCTTCTCTCCTTCCATCTCTGCCTCGCCCTTGCTCTTTCTGAAGGCTTCCTGGATGCTCATGAAGCTTCCTCCTTCTTTGACTCATCCTATTTTCCCAGGACCTTTATCAACTCAGGGCTCTGCTCCCCTCCCCACAGTCAGCTCACTGTGCTCTGACTAGTTCCCTGAAATTGCTCATCCTCTTACTAACCAGGAAGCTTCTACCAGCTCTTCGTCTTCTGTCTCCACCCTAGTGCCAGAGAACTGAGCATTGATGGAGAAAAAGCATGCAGCTAAGACTGGCTGTCTCTACCACAAATCTCATAAGTTTTAAAACCCATTTGGAATTTCCATTCACTCCTTAACTTCTTTTCAGTCATCCCTAATTCACTTCCTATGTAATTCTCTACACAGCTGCTGAAAACCTTCCTTTCTGCTGCCTCTTACCCCAAAACTACTCTCACTTTACTCACAAAGGTTGACCTTGTTTTCTATTTCCTTTTTTTAGAGTAATGAAGCCATAAAACGTAAGTTCTTTCAACCTGGACCTCCCACTCTTGGGTTTTCTCAATAGCTTCACCTGGATTCTCCCCCTTCACTCTTGACTCAGAGGTAAAAGCTCCCTTGCTCCCAAATCCTTTAGCAATGCAGGGTTGATCATTGCTCCTTTCCAGATTTAACCCCTGCATCTGCGCCCCTGAGACAGACACTGCCATGATTTCTCAGCTTGCCGTCTTCTCCCTCCTGCATTTCCTCCCTTTCTCTCTGTGACGGATATTTTCCCTGTGCAAGAGAAATTTCTTCTACCCTAAAATAAATAATCCAAAACATCTCTTGACTCCACTTAAGCTAACGTTCAATATCTCACTTTCCCTTGTATTAACAAAAGTTAATTGAGTCAGTGCAGTGCTACAGTTCTCAGACACAACGATAAACACGATAGAGACCTGGCTTTCACCACCATATTTCCCAAAGGAGCCATCAACATGCCTTGGCATTTTGCCTGCTTTCTCTTCAATTACTTGCAAGTTGGCTTCTACTGAGCTTCACTGAAAAAGCTTTCATGACTGACCACATTCAATCCCAACGGTGAAACTGTCCCCTTGCCCAGTGGTCTTCAAAACCCTCTGACTCCGCAGTGTCTCATTAACTCCAACTCATTTCCTACTAAACATCTCTTCTCGGTTCTTCAAAGTCAAAGATCAGGAACCAAATCTACAAACTTCTCCTCTCCTCTCCTTTGGGTCCAACTCCATCCTTCTCCATGAAACTTCTTATTCCTAGAAATGGTGTCCACACCTTTTAGGCTTCCAGGCTCGAGCCTAGAGTCATCTTTAACTCTTTCCATACTCAGACTCCCAAGACCCAGTCAGCTGTTTAGGTGTCTCCTCTGTATGCAGCACCTACTGTCACTGCCCTGGTCCATCTCCCAGAGCCCACATCTTGTCCCATTGTCTGCAAAGCCTTTCCTATACTCTGGATATGAGTGCAGACTCCCCCTAAAATCCCACTGAAGTTTTAGTTTTTTCTTTTATCTTCTTTTTTTAATTGTTTTTATCTTCCTCTACTCACACAGAAATACTCCAATTACAAGGACCTTATTTTATTCCCTTTACTGTCAAACACAAAGCCACACATGCCATGTGAAAAGGCAGTACTGTGCTTCCTTCAGTGCCACTCTAGCACACCCACTCCAGCACACCCTTCTTGTGTGGGTGTATGCTCATGTGATACTATCACAGGCAACGCTTACTATGCAATACGTTTTCCACAATCACAATATTGTGATATGAGCTCATTCTTCAGGCCTTGACACAAGTGCCCACAAACCTAAGAGAACGCATTTTCATTTTTATGATACATAGTTTTCGACTGCTCCACTCTGGCTGCCAAGGCATTCCTCCTCCAAACCACGATGTCTATATCAAAAGAAGAACAATGAGGGAGAGCTGGAGGTAGCGCTAAGAAACAACCTGGTCCAGCTCCCAGGTCTCACAGAGAACACTCTGAACAAGCTTGTTAGAGGTATCTTCTCCTGGCCTCAGCTTCTCAGAAACAATTACACATCTTCTAGGTAAACATGGAGTGTGCAGTGCAGAATACCAAAGCAGAGCTTCCCGTTGTACCTGGTTGTTGATCTCCTTGTTGACCTCCCTCAGATGAACATTTCTTAAGAACAGTGTTCAATTAATCCAAGTATCCCTGGTGGCTGGCAGGATGAATCAGTTATGACTTATTTCATGTTTGTGGGTGGGTGTATGAGGTGGTCCTCAAAGAGATTTTTCCTCTGTAGACAATCGGCCTGTCTGTAGAGTCACTTCCTGTCATTTCCTTTGAGTGGGACTATGAGCCAGGGTGTTGGAAGAAGGAAGAGTCCAAAGGATGCCTCAGGGAATGGCCATTGCCTGGTCTGCCCTAGATAACTTCTGAGCCAGGTCACCCTAAAGTGCTACATGAAAAGTCACGGACTTTTTTTTGGTCAACTTGTTGATCTCAAATGTCCTTATCAGGCATGAATATCCAGCTTCCCAGGTTTGCAGCTATGGATTTGTTCTTGCCAAAATATTGGGGATTGGATTGGAGAGGGAAGAAGGTATGAAGATGCATTCTGTGTTACTCAACAAGATCTGCATGGCCTCAATCAATGCATGTTTGGCCATATGGATATTTACAAACCCCACCATCAATTCACCCAAATAAAGAGTGTCTTAGACTTATTCTCACAAGACAAGAAAGAACGCTGCCTCCACGGAGACTCTCTGGGACACCTGGGAGAGATTCATTTAATAGTAAAGAAAGGAAAGGAAAAGATGAACCGTGACCTGCAAATCATTAAAGAGGGTGACTGGTTCATAGGCAAGAGCTTTCATTAGTGCTAAAATTCCAATTCAAAGTTTGCATGCATGGATGCTTTTTGTTTTGCTGTTTACTTGGTAGAAACTGATTTGCTTTTCGTAGACAAAATAACTAGGCATTTATAACCACATACAGGTACAAAAGAAAGATAAAATGATGCCTTTAGCCCAGTCAGATATACTCTTAACCATCGAGATAGTTCCCTGAATCTAATAGGCCAACAATATTCTAAAACTAGAACCTTTGCTACCATAGCCAGAATTTGTAAGACTGCACCACTGTTAAGTAGAGGCAATTTTTAATACTTAGGGTCTAACCAGAAGGCATAAAATGCAAAAAAGTTACAAAATCCTGTACTTTTTAATAATTAAATGAAAACACATAGACTCTAAGCAGGAAAATATCTGAGATCCTTAAAACTGTATAATCATAATTGTTCTACATTGGTAATATGTGTGATGATATTTTTCTCCAAAAAAAAAAATTCTCTACCATTTCATTCTCTTCGCTTTCTTCTAGCCCTTAAGGTCTAGCAAAGAGGAATAACTGAAAAGATGCAAGTTGTACCCTTGCGCAGTTCAACAACAGCAAAAATTGCAGCTCCCCAACCCTACCTCTTATGTCCCCTGAGTAATCTGTGATCACTTGAGGGTGAGGACAATATATTTCCCCAGTGAACTGACTCTCCACCAAGTACCACCAAGAAATCAAAAAAGTTTTTATTTTATTGTGCCATCACATATAAGTTAAGAGTTCATAATTAGTTCAAAATTAAAAATTATGTTCTAAAAATAAAGCTTTCTAAGTCAATGTAGCCACTGATTCTAAGATCCTTATAGTTTTCCTCTCTCAAACAGAGACCATTATCATTTTATTTATTTATTTATTTATTTATTTATTTATTTAATTTTGAGATGGAGTCTCGCTCTGTCGCCCAGGCTGGAGTGCAGTGGTGCAATCTCCGCTCACTGTAAGCTCTGCCTCCCGGGTGTTCCTGCCTCAGCCTCCCGAGTAACTGAGACTACAGGCACCCACCAGCACGCTCAGCTAATTTTTTTTTTTTTTAATTTTTGTATTTTTAGTAGAGACGGGGCTTCACCGTGTTACCCAGGATGGTCTCGATCTCCTGACTTCATGATCCGCCCGCCTCGGCCTCCCAAGTGCTGAGATTACAGGCATGAGCCACCATGCCTGGCCAATCATATGGTTTTTAAAGAGAAACTGAACAGTTATTTGTAGAAATTCTGTAAAGCATGACTTTGGAGTCCTTTTTTAAAAATTATTATTTAGGATAATGGTGCATACAAATCCCAGACAGCACATTATAATCACCTTGAGGCAACTGTAATTTAATATGATTAATCTAATTCCAATTCTATTTATAAAAAAAAAAAAAAAAAGCCATGCCCAAGCCCACTCCTGACCAATGAAATCTCTGGGGTTCGGGCACAAGTATAAGTGTATTTTGATGCTTCCTAGATGTTTTCTGCATCCAGGGTGATAAATCAGCATACTAAAGGCATCGTCTGAAGGCTCCTTAGAGTGTAGAGAAGTTCAGAATAAGGACCCCAACCTACTGCACACCCTGACACTAACTAGCTGTAGCTGTGCACCCTAGACAGGGACAGATCTAAGCAGCTAGTTAACTTACTTCACCAAAATCTACAACTAAAGATGTCTATCCATCTGTTATAGCTTTGGCTTCCTTAATCTAGATGTTCAATCTACTTTTCTGCAATTTGGCAAAGTAACACATACACATACAGTAATGCACAACGTCCTGATTGTTGGGGATTATTTGTTTTGCATTTACCACTTCTTACGTATGTAACATGCCAATGTCATGGGAGCTGAGTCTTTTGAAACAGAGGCTTGTTTGGGTGCAAATATTAATTTTCTATGAAAAAAAGAGAAGTACAAAGAAAAGAAAAAACAGCAGTAATATAGAAATGAATGCTACACCACTCTACTTAACAGTGGTACAGTCTTACAAATTCTGGCTATGGTAGCAAAGGTTCTGGTGTTGGAATATTGTTGGCCTGTTAGATTCAGGGAACTATTTCGATGGTTAAGAGTATATCTGACTGGGCTAAAGGCATCACTTTCTCTTTCTTTCATACCTATATGTGGTTATAAATGCCTAGTTATTTTGCCTATGAAAAGCAAATCCTTTCTACAAAGTAAACAGCAAAACAAAAAGCATTCATTTCTCTATTCCTTGTCTAGGACACAGTGTTTTTTTAACCTAGATTTCTTTGAACACAGACTGACACAAAAATTAAATACTGTTGCTCCACTGGGGAGGTGCAAACCGGGGCAGTGACAGTGAGGGGAATGGAATGAGATTGTCACTACACCGGCTTCTGGAGACATGGAGACAGCCAGTCACTGAGCCGATGCCTTCCCTTGGCCATGCAGATGCCTCTGGCAGGCTACACAGAAAAATTCTACCTCACAGCAGCCCACGGGGTGGAAGAAAAATAGGAACTTGGTTGCCTACATTCTTCCTGCATCCCCTTTGTCATTGGTCAGAGTCACCCTGCATGTCTGGGTTGTCACCTGGTCCCAAGGTGACCACTCCCAAAGTCAGGTTATATGCCTGGTGGTGGGGTGCTTCATCCAAGTACAGAAATGCCAAGAGCATCCAGAAACCTTTTGACCTGGTTTCTGAGCCACAGGAAAGAAGGGCCAGCCTTCCTGGGACAGGTAACAGGCTGGCCCTGAGCTGTGGGAGCCCTCACACGGAGAAGAAGTCAATCTGCTGGAGTGGCCACTGAGACCGAGCAGGGGCTGAGGGTCCTGGAGTAATAGATGGAGGCCTATAAGATGTGTTCAGACACATAGTATGTTTGTCAACTGCAATGTGTCTGTGCCCCCAAAATTCATGGGTTTAAATCCTTACCCCCAAGGTAGCAGTATGAGGAGGAGGAGCCTTTGGAAAGTGACTAGGTCATAAGGGTGGAGCCCTCATGAATTGCATTAGTACCTTTATAAAAGGGACCCCAGGGAGATTCCCTCACCCTTTTGCCACAGTGTGAAGACCCAGCAAGAAGATGGACATCTATGAATCAGGAAGACAGCCCTCACCAGAACCCAACCCTGCTATACTCTGATCTCAGACTTCCACCCTTTAGAACTGTGAGAAATAAATTTCTGTTGTTTATATGCCACTCAATCTATAGCACTTTGTTATAGCAGCCCAAGCTAAGACAGCCTATTAGGTATGAGCAGGTGGCTTTGAGATAATTGAGAAAACAGAGACTGTAACTACAACCAGCCAGAGATGGGATCATTGCAAATGGGACTCAGGTTCACACAAGGTTTGTGACACACAAAAGAAAAACATAAGGCAGATAAATCAGCAAGGGTAGCAGTCAGGAATTGATAGACAATTAACAGACTGAGGAAACAGAACAGAAAATTTAAAAGCAAACCTTTACACACAAAAGAACTCAGGAGATGATAAAAGTAACATTTTCATATCAGTTGGAAAGTAAGTTATTCAACAGCAACAGAACAATCATTTATTGAGGAAAAAAACCTGTTTCTTACTGGTTCAATCTTGGGTGTGTATGTCTCCGTAAATTTATCCATGTTTTTTCTGGGTTTTCTAGTTTTTGTGCATAGAAATGTTTTTTAATAGTCTCTGAAGTTTTTTTTTTAAATTTCTGTGGGTTCAGTGCTAATGTCCTCTTTGTCATTTCTGATTATGCTTATTTAGATCTTCTATCTTTTCTATTTTAGTCTAGCTAGTTGCCTATCAATCTTATTTATTCTTTCAAAAAACTAACTTCTATTTTGTTGGTCTTTTGTATGTTTTTTTTGTATCTCAATTTCATTCAGTTCAGCCCCGATTTTGGTTATTTCTTTTCTTCTGCTAGCTGTACGTTTGGTATGCTCTTGTTTTTTCTAGTTCCTCCAGATGTGACATCAAGCTGTTAATTTAAGGTCTTTCCAACTTTTTGATATGGGTGTTTAGCACTATAAACTTTCCTGTTAACATTGCTTTAACTGTATCCCAGAGATTCTGGTATGGTGTATCTATGTTTTCATTCGTTTCAAATAATTTCTTGATTTCTGCCTTACTTTCATTGTTTACCCAAAAGTCATTCAGGAGCAGGTTGTTCAATTTCCATGATTTTGAGAGATATTCTTAGCATTGATTTTATTTTTACCGTGCTGTGCTCGGAAAGTATGGCTACTATGATTTCAGTTTTTTCTTTTTAATTTGTTGCAAATTGTTTTACAGCCAAGTGTGTGGTCAATTTTGAAGTATGTGGTATGTGCAGATGAAAAGAATGCATATTGTGTTGTTGTTGGGTGCAGTGTTCTGGAGATGTAGACGTGTCAAGTTTAGGTCTCAAATATATGAAGTTAATTTTCTGCCTCAATGATCTATCTAATACTGTCAGTGAGATGTTGAAATCTCCCACTATTGTTGTATGGTTATCTAAGTCTCTTACTAGGTCTCTAAAACTTGATTTATGAATCTGAGTGCTCCAGCATTGGGTGCATACATATCTAGAACAGTTAAGTCTTCTTGTTGAATTGGACCCTTTATCATTATATAATGCCCTTCTTTGCCTTTTTTGATCATTGTTGGTTTAAAGTCTGAAATTGAAACCCTGAACAAACCAGTAACGAGTTTCAAAATTAAATCAGTAATAAAAAGACCACCAACCAGAAAAAACCCTAGACCAGACAGATTCACAACCAAATTCTACCAGATGTATAACAAACAGCTACTACCAATCCTACTGAAATTATTACAAAAGATTTAGGAGGAAAGGCTCCTCTCTAACTTCATTTTATGAAGTCAGTATCATTTTGATACAGAAACCTGGCAGAAACACAACAAAAAAAGAAACTTCAGGCCAATATTCATGATGAACAGGGATTTGGAAATCTTCAACAAAATATGAGTAAACCCAATCCAGTACTACATCAAAAAGCAAATCCACCATGATTAGCTACATATTATTATTCCTGGGATGCAAGGTTGGTTCAACATATGCAGATCAATAAATGTGATTCATCTCATAAACAGAACTAAACACAAAAACCACATGATCATCTCAATAGCTACAGAAAAGACTTCCAATGAAATTCAACATCCCTTCATGTTTAAAACACTAACAAACCTAGGCATTGAAAGAACATCCCTCAAAATACTAAGAGCCATCTAAGACAAACCCACAGACAACATTGTACTGAACAGGAAAAGCTGGAAGCATTCCCCGTGAGAAACAAGCTAAGGATGCCCACTCTCACCACTTTTAGTCAATATAGTACTGGAAGTCCTAGTCAGAGCAATCAGGCAAGAGAAAAAAAAGAAAGAAAATACATCCAAATGGGAAGAGAAGAAGTCAAACTATCTCTCTTCACAGACGATGTGATTTATACCTGGAAAACCTCATTGTATCTGCCTAAAAGCTTCTAGATCTGAGAAATAATTTCACCAATGTTTTAGGATACAAAATCAATGTACAAAAATCAGTAGCATTTCTAAACACCAACAATGTCCAAGCTGAGAGCCATATCAAGAATGCAATTCCATTCAAAATAGCAACAAAAAAAATACAATACTTAAGGATACAGCTAACTGTGGAGGTGAAAAATCTCTATGACAAATATTACAAAACAAAGATGAAAGAAATCAAAGATGACACAAAGAAATGGAAAAACATTCCATGCTCATGGACAGGAAAAATCAATATTGTTAAAATGGCCGTACTTCCCAAAGCAATTTATAGATTCAGTGCTCTTTCTATCATACTACTAATGATATTTTCACAGAATTAGAAAAAACTATTTGGAAATTCATGTGGAACCACAAAAGAGCCTAAATAGCCAAAGCAATTCTGAGAAAAAAAAAAAAAAAAAAGCTGGAAGTATCACACTACACAGCTTCAAACTATACCGTAAGGCTACAGTAACCAAAACAGCATGGAACTAGTACAAAAACACACACATAAACCAATGGACTAAGTTAGAGAATCCAGAAATAATGTCACACATCTATAGTCATCTAATCTTCAACAAAGTAGACAAAACAAGCAATGTGGAAAGGATTCCCTATTCAATAAATAGTGCTTGGATAACTAGCTAGCCATAGGCAGAAGAATGAAACCAGACCCTTTCCTTTTATCATATACAAAAATCAACTCAAGATGGATTAAAGACTTAAATGTAAAACATACAACTACAAAAACCTAGGAGAAAACCTAGAAAATACCACTCTGGACATAGGTCCTGGCAAAGATTTCATGACAGACTCCAAAAGCAATTGCAACAGAAACAAAAATTGACAATGGGACCTAATTAAACTAAAGAGCTTCTGCACAACAAAAGAAACTATCCACAGAGTATACAGACAACGTACAGAATAGGAGAAAATATTTGCAAATTATGCATCCAACAAAGATTTAATATACAGAATCTATTTAAAAAACTTCAGCAAATTAGCAAGCCAAAAACAACTCCATTAAAAAATGGGCAAAAAAACATGAAAAGACACTTCTCTAAAGAAGACATGTGTGGCCAACAAGCATATGAAAAAATGCTCAACATCCCTACTCACTAGAGAAAAGCAAACCAAAACCACAATGAGATATCATGACACACCAGTCAGAACAGCAATTTTAAAAGTCAAAAAATAACACATGTTGGTGAGGTTGCACAGAAAAAGGAACACGTATATGCTGCGTGTGTGAATGTAAATTAGTTCAGCCACTATGGAAAGCAGTTTGGAGATTTCCCAAAGAACTTAAAATAGAACTACCATTCAACCCAATAATCCCATTACTGGGTATATAAAGGAATATAAATTGTTTTACCATAAAGACAGCTGCAGGCATATGTTCATCACAGCATTATTCACAATAGCAAAGACATAGAACCAATCTAGAAGTCCATCAATGGTGGACTGGATAAAGAAAATGTGGTACACAAACATTATACAATACTACACAGCCATAAAAGAGAATGAAATCATGTCCTTTGCAGTAACATGAATGGAGTTGGAGGCCATTATCCTAAGGGAGTTAACACAGGAACGGAAAACCAAATACCACATGCTTTCACTTATAAGTGGGAGCTAAACACTGAGTACACATGGACACAAAGAATGGAATGATAGACACCAGGGACTGCTTGAGAGTGGAGGGTAGATAAAGGGGGAAGACTGAAAAACTACCAATTGGGTACTATGCTTATTACATGGTTTATGAAATAATCTGCACACCAAACTCTCATACATGCAATTTACCCATGTAACAAATATACACGTGTACCCCTGAACCTAAAAGTTAGAAAGAAAAAAAATAATTAAATCCCTATCTCACACTATACATCTAAAAAATCCAAATAGATTAGAGATTTTATTAAAAATTAAACCACAAAACACAGAAAGAAAACACAGATGAACAGTTACATAATTTAGGATGAGAACAGCCTCTGTCAGGATGAACTAAAGAATTCATAAAGAAAAATGTTAACAAATTAAATGACAGGTTAAAAATTTGGCCCAGTGCAGTGGCTCACGCTTATAATCCCAGCACTTTGGGATGCCAAGGTGGGCGGATTACCTGAAGTCAGGAGTTCGAGACCAGCCTGGCCAACATGGTGAAACCTCAACTCTATTAAAAACACAAAAATTATCTGGGTGTTGTGGGCACATGCCTGTAATCCCAGCTATTCAGGAGGCTGAGGCAGGAGAACTGCTTGAGCCCGGGAGACGGAGGTTGCAGTGAGCTGAGATCGTGCCACTGCACTCCAGCCTGGCTGACAGAGTGAGACACTGTCTCAAAAAAAACACAAAAATTAAGAAACTATATATTGAAAGACTATAAAAAATAGTTTAGGTTTTTTCTCCATAAAAAAAGAATACATTCAGTGTCAAAAATTTTCTATTTTCAATATTATTATTTAATAGACAATTTTCAGGAGAAAATATATGAAACATATTTGACAGAGTTTTAACATCCCTAACATACAGGATGTAACTTATAACATAAGGATGTAACATATATGTTACATCCTTAACATAATTTTCTTTGTTCAGTTAACAAGTTTTTATTGAGTATCTATATTATATTATGCACTATGTCTGACTCAACACATTTGAGGAAATAAAGAAGAAAAATTCAAGTCCACATGGAAAAATGGACTAAAGACATGAAGAAGTTAAAGTCATCAGTACACAAGTTAATAATCAAAGAAATGCAAATAAATGTGACCTATCAAGGTCTTGCTATTTGTACTGTCAAATTATAAAAATATAATACCAAATATTGGCAGATATTGGGGAAACAAGTAATGTCATATACTGTATGTGTTTAAACTGGTAAGAGTCTTCAGAAAGGAAATTGGAAATACATGTAAAAATTTTGGACAGTTGCATATTCTTTGTTCTAGAAATTCTACTTATATGATTAGAACCTAAGGAAATTACCATAGATTTAATCAGAGATAGTTACAGGATATTCAACACAGCCCTGCATATAACAGCCAAAAATCTGAAGCCAACAAAAAAATTAATCAATAAATATTTAGCTTAAAATGTATGGAATATACATAGGATGAAATTGTATAGGTCACTAAACAGTTTCTATGGACACAGAAAAAGAAAAATGCAATATTGCAGAAATGCAATGTTTTGGAATGATTAAAGAGCAGTTTCAAAAAATTGAAAAAAGAGCAGTTACTATGACCTCTTTTGGCAAAAGTAATTATATGTAATATTGTTCATGGAAAAACAGACTGAAAATATAATCATTAAAATGTTAATTGTATCTGGGTTGATGAGCTTATCTATAATTATTATATATAATTCTTTACTTTTTTAGGTTGTTCACAGTGACATCAAGATTTGTCATGAGAGAAAGAATGAAGAAGATTATTATTTTGTAGTCACCCAAGAAGAGAAGAAGTCACATCTCTGGAGATAGGAGGAGACTGGGCATAGGAGCCAACCACATTTCTGCAGCCTTTTGTGGATACAAAAGAGGCTGGCCAAGCCTTTGCTAATATCCCTTTTCCTCCTTGGCACTCAGATAGACGATATTGACCAGCCTCCTTTGCAGCCAGGTGTGGTCATGTGACTCATTTCTGGCCAGTGAAAGGTAGATGGAAGCCCAGACGAGGAAACACACGTCCACATGCAATCTTCCATTCTTCTCCCACCCACTGGCTAAAAAGAAAGGCTTCTGAGGACACAGAGATTGGGGAAGGCTAGGCAGAGGCTGGGTGGGAATAAGTCTGGGTTCTCTTGTTCCTCTCACAAGAGAGCTACCCAGCAGACCCACCACACCCCAAAACCCCCATACTGGACTGTGACAGGAGTGAGAAATAAACTTTGTTTAGACCACTGAAATTTGAGGGTTAGAGCTATTAGCCTACCCTGATTAACACTGGGGTAGCTAGCCCCTCACATCTGCCTAGCACCCTCAGCAGAGCCTAACCCAATCATCCAAGGTTATCCAAGGTTACCCAATAGAGAACTCAGGCTTCCACTAGAGTAGCCGCCGCATAGAGTTACTGGGTCTTCCAGGTTCTGCCGCCTCCACCGTGTTTTGTGGGACTCTCCACTAAACACTCACAAAGCACACGTATTCAGCTACTCCAAAGCTATGTGTACTCAGGAAGAGAAAGTTCTAAGTGTTTCTGTGACCTTGTGCCACTGATATCATGGATTCTATGCTTCAGAGTGCTAAGAAAAGTGTTAAATCTCCAGCATAGCTTTGGAAAAGTGGAGAACTTTGAGACTTTCTCTATTTTTAGTTGCTAATACGCATTCCTGAAAAGTTTATTTAAAGCCACAAGGAAATATTTCCATATTGAATTTCAATATTGCAATATACTATTTTAGAATAAAATGAAAAGATCTAGGACATAAAGCAGCTGACAAGCTACACAGTCGGTCCCTGGGCTTCTCTAGGCTGCAAGAGATAAGTTTTTGTGTCACCTGCTATTAGAAGACATCCCCTGGACTTCTGGGGCCAAACTGGGGTGTGTAGCAATCTCTGAGGATCAATGACCAAACGTATATTAGCTTGAAAAAACTAATATATGTGTATTGTTTTAAAGGTTGAAGTTTTAACAATTTAAAAGTCTTGGCATTATACTCTGAGAATGTTAACCAGTGAGAGTAAGAGTGACAATTTAGATGTAAAACATCTTAAGGGTGCAAATAAAATCCTAGCCACATGGGGAAAACCATGTGTTTTGTGGACGATTTCCCTGGATTTCTCAGAAGACTCTTAGAATGTTCTGGGTATGACTTTGGGGGCATCTGTTCCATAAGGATGGGCACCCCAGCATCACCTGCATATTAACCGTTCTTCTCTCCTAAAGATGCAGAATTAGCTGAGATTAGGAAGATGGACAAAGTGTTCTCCCTGCATTTCAACCAAAGAACAAAACTTTTAAAAAATTACTTATGATTGGCTAGGTGCGGTGGCTCATGCCTGTAATCCCAGCACTTTGGGAGGCCGAGGCAGGCAGATCACAAGGTCAGAAGATCGAGACCATCTTGGCTAACACGGTGAAACCCCGTCTCCACTAAAAATACAAAAAATTCCCAGGCGTGATGGTGGGCGCCTGTCGTCCCAGCTACTCGGGAGGCTGAGGCAGGAGAATGGCGTGAACCTGGGAGGTGGAGCTTGCAGTGAGCCAAGATCATGCCACTGCACTCCAGCCTGGGCAACAGAACGGGACTCCGTCTCAAAAAAATAAAAATAAAAATAAAATAATAAAAAATAAAATAAAACTTACTTATAATTTGGAACTATTTTATCATTTTATATATCCTATGGCAACTGGCATTTTATATTTAATTTTGTCATCTTTTTCTTTGATCTAAATCAGGATGCTAAGTTTTGGGGGGTTCCCACAGTTTTGGCAGAGACCTCATTCTAAAAAAGAGGTACCAGTCTGTGAAGGCAGAACCTGCTGAGGGCAGCCTCAAACCTGGTCTGGTGAACCTCCCTCAACACGTCATTGATTTCAAGGGCACAGAGGCGGCAAGGACATGACAGCAGGAGAAGCCGACATGTACCATGGAGAAAGAGGACAAACCACACCTCCGTCCAAATCAAGGTTTCCCAGCCTGAAACAGGTCAACACCGGGGGAAGCAAGAAACTTGAAACTGAATAGGAGATTTAGGTAATAAGAAGAGGAGTACTATTATTTGTAAAAATTATACTGCTAATAGTTTTAAGTTTCATTCTTTAAGACAGGGTGAATCACCGTCCCTTCTCTCAAGGTCCTTGTCAGCATTCTGTTTTTCCAAGGACATTCAGAAATCCAAAGTCAAACATTAGTGTATGTGCCTCAAACAAGAAACAGGTTTCCCCCAGTCTCCAAATCCTTGAATAGTAAATGGCAAAAGTGTGGAAATGTAAGATGGAGTGGGGTTTAATGTTGCCACAACATTCCTACAAGACTGGGATAGCCTTCCTTGGCAATTACTTTCTTTCCTATCACATATCAGTAAGGAAAGCAGATTGAAATGAGCCAAATGCAAGAAACGATAAACCTCCCAGATTTACTTAACACACGGAGGTGACAGTTACAAGGCAAAATGAAGGAAGACGTAAATGATTTCAGTGAATAAACCAAAAACACTTAAAAGCCACCTTTAAGGGAAATGGAGTCATAAGGGCAATATTTGTGAACAGATAAAAAAATCAGCACAGAAAAGGGTGAGAAAAAATACACAATGTCTTTCATCAAGGTGCAAGGAAATGTAAAATAACATTAAAAGTATCAACGACATAATTTGAAAATAATAGCAAGAAAGGAGAGGGGAGAGAATAGTGATATGGAGATGCAGTCTCTTTTGTGTGCACAGGGCAGACTGGTGCCTCAGGCTGGAGGGTGTCTACCAGTGCCTCACAATGGAGGCAAAAGATCACCCAGCATTGAAGCCACAGACCTTGCTCCATGAATCCTAGCTGATGGCCTGGCACAGAGACATCAGGAGCAGAACACGGAAACACATAGAAGGATCCTCCCAAAGTACTTTTTTTTCTGATCCAAAAATCCTTAAATCCGTTAGACACAGGAGGTTGGAATGGGAGAATTGCAGAGCCTGGAACACACCTGCCTGCTGGGGACCCACTCTGAGGGCGACGTTTCTACTTGTCAGCAATGGACTTGGTAAAATAAATAATAATAATAATAATAGATCCTTCTCCATGGATCCCATCTCCCTTTTTTTTTTTTTGAGATGGAGCCCCAGGCAGGATTAAAGACCAACTCTGGGCCGGGCACGGTGGCTCACGCTTGTAATCCCAGCACTTTGGGAGATCCAGTCGGGCGGATCACGAGGTCAGGAGATCGAGACCATCCTGGCTAACATGGTGAAACCCCGTCTCTATTAAAAAATACAAAAAGGCCGGGTGCGGTGGCTCAAGCCTGTAATCCCAGCACTTTGGGAGGCCGAGACGGGCGGATCACGAGGTCAGGAGATCGAGACCATCCTGGCTA
>NW_016807233.1:1401878-1469900 GCF_001698545.2 Rhinopithecus bieti | reverse complement strand
GGGGGGGGGGTGGTTCCTGTCTGGCACAGGTGTTCCCTGTCTCTCCTCTGACCCTGCCTTCCCTCCATCCATCCATCCGTTTTCAAGCATGTCCTATTGAGTGTGAGCCAGGTCAGCAATTCACTGGATATGCAGTCATTCAACAAACAATTATTAAGCATCTGCTGTGTGCCATACTGTGCTGGGCAGCCCTGGAGACAGACACAGGATGGCAGAATTGTACTAAGACTTTTGGGACCTGGCCGGGTGCGGTGGCTCACACCTGTAATCCCAGCACTTTGGGAGGCTGAGGCGTGTGGATCACCTGAGGTTAGGAGTTTGAGACCAGCTTGAACAATATGGTGAAACTCCGTCTCTACTAAAAGTACAAAAAAAAAAAAAAAAAAAAAAATTAGCCAGGCGTGGTGGCGGGCACCCGTAGTCCCAGCTACTTGGGAGGCTGAGGCAGGAGAATGGCGTGAACCCAGGAGATGGAGGTTGCAGTGAGCAGAGATCACACCACTGCACTCCAGCCTGGGTGATGGTGCAAGACTCCGTCTTAAAAAAAAGACCAACTCTGGGACCCAAATTTTTAGAGGACAAAGATATAATGACCAGCACGATTTTGTCATTTAGATTTCAGGTCTAACTAACTGATGACGGGCTTTACCAAAATCACTGAAAGAAATTTAATGCCAACCTTAAATAACAGTAGAGGCAGGTAATATAACAAATAGAGTCAAAATCACTTATCTGAAGGTCTAAGCCCAAGAAACATCCAAACAATAAAATTAATCTAAAAGGAATTTTTTAATAATCTTTTTTTTTTTTTTTTTGAGACAGAGTTTCACTCTTGTTGCCTGGGCCGGAGTGCTATGGCGTGGTCTTGGCTCGCTGCAATCTCTGCCTCCCGGGTTCAAGTGATTTCCTGCCTCAGTCTCCCAAGTAGCTGGGATTACAGGCATGCGCCACCACGCCTGGCTGATTTTTTTGTATTTTTAGTAGAGATGGGGTTTCGCCATGTTGGTCAGGCTGACCTCGAACACCTGACCTCAGGTGATCTACCCACCTTGGCCTCCCAAAGTGCTGGGATTACAGGCATGAGCCACCACACCCATCCTCATCTTTTCTTTAATATTACAATTTCCCATCATGGTGGCACTTGACAGTGGTGGGATTGTCCAACGGCAAACGACCCCATCTAAGCACTCAGGACAGAAGCCGTTTTAGGTCATGAAAATTATATAGATTTTGTGAACAAAGGGCATTTAATTCTGAGCAGAAAGTAGTCTTGCAAAAGGTAAATTTGCAACAACAACCAAAAAAGACAAGGAAGGTGACAATGTCAAGCAAATGATAACCCTGCTGGACTTTCAGAAGGAACCAGCTACATCCTTTTCCTGCTTCTACAGATGCTATGGCAGCCCCAGAGGTGTGCCACTAGGATCTCCTTTCAAGGAAGAATCTAGCATGCATCTGAACAGTCTCCAGCTGTTCATACCTCAGGCCCTGCCTCATCCTAGACAACCCTGAGTCAATCACTGACACAGCAGGGTACTAGAGCCTGGTCCTTTCTGCCCAACCCGGGGCCCTCCAAAGGCAAGCTCTGCTCCAGAGCTCCCCGTTGGGTTGGTCAAACTATCAAATCTGTACCTGGTCTGAGGCTCTCCCTACCCAGTCTTGCTTCATCCTTGTTTTATCCTTCACAGGCACAGCCCCGTTCCCCCTCCAATAAAACACTAACATTCCTAATTCTGTCTCAACATCTGCTTCCCAGGGAACCCAACTAACACAATACTCCTAAAAGCAATACCAGCAAAAAGTGACTTTTCAAGTCCCTACATGAAGACTCATTTTCTGGAAAATAAAATTTAATATAATTCAAATTACCCATGGTGCTATTTAGCCATTTCAAAGGAAATGAGAAAGCTTCCCAAATTATAATCCTCGTGGAGCGAACTGATCATCAAATGTTGCTGTTTACATGAGGGTGTTTTGTTTTTCTAAGACCACCAGAGCGGGTACAAAAGAACCAGCGAGTAGGCAAGGGTAGGAGCAAAACTGCAAGTTTATTTTGGTCACCTAAGGTGTGGGGAAGAGGTCTGTCGGCCTCCGGCAAAGAAGGCCGACAGAGCCCCCCGGTGGGGCTCTCCGACGGAGTTCCCGCAGTCCTGACATCCCGACAGGAGTGGAGGACTGAGGAAGGCCGCGCGTGGCGTGCCTCCGGAGCGGCTTTTCTAGGAGTGGGAGGGCAATAGGCGGGGCACGGGCGTGTCGGGGGCGTTCCGCAGGTGCGACCAGGTAAATCTTGGTCTCTTCAGATTGACGTCACCTGGCGCATGCCCAGTTGGTCTGCACCTTCCCGGGCACCGGCGGCATTTTCGCACGCGGGGGAAAAGTTGGTTAAGAAGAACCCGGAAATGCACCATCTTGCCTCCGTTCATCCAAACAGAGGGCACATAATAATTAGGGTTGTATGTAACACACTACTTTCAGATTTTCAAATCAAATGCTTTTAATTGATGCAAGAATAGTAAGTCCTTCAGTTGATTTATGTCATTCATTAATATCAAGCAAAAGGTTTTCTAACACATACCTTTTAATACTATAAAATGTAGGGTTTTTTCAATGTCTTTTTCTTCTTCTTCAGAGCCACATTTCTTCACATGGTATGTTTTACATAACCTAAGGGTTTTGTTGTTTGTTTGTTTGTTTTTAATTTCAGGTTTGAGGAAACAAGTAACAGTTCTTTTAAAATCCTTTTATTGGATATATGTTAATTTTCCATTATCGTAAAAGACTGAGGAACAGGAACTGGAGCATATTGTTTAAATTATTCATAGGTAAAAATATCTTCTCCCTCTTGGTCTGTTTTCTTTCCTGATGTCTTTGCTCATTGCCAACATTGTCTATTTTACATATAATTCTTGCAGGACATTGTGCCCTGAAGGTGAAACAGGACAGGTAAGGAGATGATCCATCACCCTTTGTCACACCTGCAGGCTCTAGGTCACTTTGGTAATATGCAAGGAAATGGGTAAATTCTGTGCAATCCTTTTCTTTTTCAAACAACACGTCATAAAAAACTGCCTTGTTTTACCGTTACTTTAGGCATACATTTTTGATTAATGACAATTAATGTAAATATAAAGATATTTTAAACTTGAGGTTTTAAAACAAAGGATACAAGAATCACCTGGTTAAAATTAGATATTTTTGTCAGTCTCAAACTCAGTTGGCTCAATAATACCATCATCATAAAATTTTACGAGACTAATTTGAAGATCCATATGAATTGGTATTACTGTTCATTTTTGGATATTGATCAGAGCAGTGTATTAACAGTGTACAGCAGAGTTAATGTTTAATACAAACAAACAGGACTTTCCAGAAATTCGACAAAGAATCACAAACAAATTAATAGCCATGTTTCAGTTAAATGTGTTTACTTTTTAAAGTACATTCTCAGAAGTAACATATACTCTCAGTTAAGCAAAACACAACCAGAATTTTGGAATTTGATCTTTAAAAAAAAAAAAAAAAAAAACTTTCTCTGCTATTTACAGTCCTGCCTTGGTTAAAATCCCAACATCTGGATACCAGAATCTGAGCAGCAAAATCCACAGAAACACATGTGCAATTTTATGCCTGCAAACTCCCTATTATTTAGAATGAAACCAGTGTAGTGCTTCTACCCTTGTTTCTTGCTACACAGAATGTATCCAGAGTACAAACTAACGTAGATTATTATAAAACTCAGTGTGTGTATATATTATATATATACACACATACACACACATATAGAACTAAAACAAAAGTTTTCAAAAATAATACTTTTTATTTCTATATGTGATGTGCCCTGATAGTTTCCACTTTACTCCATCCCATTTCCTTTTGTTAATCCTGGCCTTGACTCACTTAGACAAATGGGTCATGACCTGTCGTTTGGAAAACAGGGCTTTCAAGCCTGGCTTTAAAGAGGCTGGTCCTCAGGCCAGCAGAACCAGCAGCACCTGGGGGCTAGTTTGTGGCGCACGATCGCAAGGCCTGCCCTAGACCTACTGAACTGGGATCTGGTTTTAGCAAGGTCCCCAGGTGACTTATGGATGTATTAGTTTGAGAAGCCGTGCTCCTGTATGCAAAACTACAGAATGGGTATCTGTGATCTGAACTACATTTAAGTTGATAATGCACCTCTTAAACTGTCTTTGATCAAAGAACTTCTAACCTTCTACTGAGCTCAAGGAGCAACACAGTTTCTAGCAAGATAGGTGTAAAGAAAAATTCACTTTCAATTTCATCAACTGCTTCAACGGGTTTCAGGGACTGGCTAACCTGGTATCCCAGGCTCCTGCAGGACCGAGAGTCGGGTTGGTGGTGGAGGGGAGGTACTGAATTGACTGCAATAGATTCATGAGCATATAAAAGTGTGCGTGTTTGTTCTTATTCCTGGGAGAAAATATATAGTATTCACGAATTTTAAAAGAGTTTTATGGTTTAAAAAGTTAAGATGAGCTATTAAGCCATGAAAAGACAAGGAGGAAGCTTAAATGCACATTACTAAACGAGATAAGAAAATCTGAAAAGGCTACATAGTGTATGATTATAACCATATGACATTCCGGAAAGGGCAAAACTACGGAGATGTAAAAAGATCAGTGGTTGTCAGGGCCTAGGAAGGAGGGAGGGAGGAACACACAGAGCTCAGCGAATTTAGGGGGCCGTGAAACTAATCTGTATGATATCATAATGGTGGATCCATGTCATCACATGTTTGTCCAAACCCACAGAACATATAACACCAAGAGTATATGGTGTTATATTAGAGTATAACCCTAATGAAAACTCCGAACTTTGGGTGATAATGATGTGTCGATGTAGGTTCAGTGCTTGTTACACACGAGCCACCCACATGGTAAAATGTTGATAGTGGGAGAAGCTATGTATGTGTCGGGGCAGGAATTCTATGAGAGCACTTGTGGCATATGCTCAATTCTGTTGTGAACCTAAAACTGCTCTAACAAATGAAGTCTATAGGTACCTATAAAAGCGAAGACACATGGTCCTTGAGAGCATGTCCTCTCTGCTATAAATTGGATGTATGGTTACCATCATACCCAGAAAGCAGAGAAAATAAAGAGTAAGTGAATACTGACATGTTCAGTTCTGCCCCAGAAAACAACAAAGTCCCTGGATCACTCTTCTTCCACTGTTGCCATTGCTTATTCAATTGGGTCAACCCATACATGTGAAGCATGTGCTACATACACAATATATAACGCAGGATACAGAAATGATTATGTGATCACTGTAAGTAATTTATAATCTAGCGAACATAAAAACAGGCACACGGATAATCCTTATATAGTAAATGCCTCCTTTTTTTCCCAAAATGGCAAGGAGACAAATAGCAAGGATCAGAGGACAGAGGCAAAAGTCAGAAGGCCAGAAAGGCATGGAGCCAGAAATCCAGTTCACCCGTGTGTAAGGTATCGGGAGAGAGTGGTGTGCAACGTGAGAGGGACACCTGCTGCTCCCAACTGTAATATTTTCTGAGTGGTTTATGCCCCGTTCCAATTACTGTGTCCATGCTAATTATCAAATATTTTTATTATCAACCCTGCAGAGGGGACTAAGAGAAAAAAAAACTGCTACAAAGTGATGCTGTGTTCATTTTGCACAGAATCCAGAAATCCTGATGAAGGAACTTGAATTGGATACTACAAGCCTTATCTCCTGTGAATGCTGAATGATTCTGTTGGTGGTTTTTACGATAACATGTATTTTCTTTGATATATATTAAACAAGTTACACAGAATACTGGTAAATACACACAAGTAAAAAGAAGAATAAAATAGATAAAATTTTCTAAGTTAAAAGCTAAGTGAAAAGTAAACAGAATTATCAATCAGTGTGATCAAAGAAAATGTTTATCTCATGGGGTGTTGAAAAGAACATCATAAAAACGAATAGCTAGAATAATCATCAAAAACAATCTGCACAAGAAATATGACATACTTGAGGGGCATTATCATTAAAACATAATGTATACAAATTGCTGAGAAACTCACTAAACCTTCTAAATCATGTAAAAGAGTTGTTTGCATATAAGCCGTCTGCACTTCTCTCTCTCTTTTTTTTTTTTTGCTTGAATTCACTGCAAGGTGGCTTTTGTCCACTCCATGCAAATCACTCATATGAAGGTCACAATGATGTCCAGGTGGCCAAAGCCTGTGGCTAATCCTCAGTCCTCATCTCACTGAGACAGCAGTTTCTTAGCCCTTCTCCTACCTCCACTGGGACCTCTTCTCAGCTCCTCTGTAAGTTCCCCCTCCTCTTTCCAACCTGTATGCATTGGAGGGGTCCAGAGCTCAACCCTAAGGCTCTTCTGCATCTTGGTCCCTAGGTGGTCTCATTTAGTCACCCAGCCTCAGATACAGCCTTAGGGTTGAGCTGTATCTCAGGAATCACAAATGTATCTCTCACATGACCTCTAGACTCACATCAACCTCTCAACATCACAACTTGGATATCCAACAGGCATCTCCAACTCAACACAGCCAAACCCCACTTTTGATTTCCAGCTCATTGCAACTGTCCCCTCCTGCAGACGTCCCTTTTGGAGTAGGTGGCACCATCATATACCCAGTTACAAACAAAATCTTTGAAGTCATCCTTGACTGTCCTACACTGCATATCTAATCCACCAGTAAATGCTGTCTTTTCTACCTTCAAAGCAGATCCCCAATCTGATCATTTCTCACTACATCCCCTTTCACTGTCTGGTGTCTGGCAGTGGCCTCCTAATCAGCCTTCCCTGTTTCAACTCTTGGCCCCCCTCTAGTCTGTTCCCCGCATGACAGCAGTTCTTTTAAAACTTCAACCAACGTAAATTATACTTCAAGAGAGCTTTAAAAAAAATTCAATCAGATCTCTTCTGCTATAAACCTTCCAGTGGTTCTCCTCCCACCGTGTGCAAAATAAAATCAAAATGCCCTTATCCTTGCTTAACAGAACTCTACAACACAGCCTCAGCAGCAGGCCTCCAACTCACAGCCTGCAGCTTTAACCTCACTCCACACCAGCCCCGTCTCCTTGCTGTTACTTGAACGTGCCAGGCAAGTTCCTGCCAAAGGGCCTTTGCACACGCTATTCCCTCTCTCTGCAATACTCTTCCCCGTGTGATCACACGGCTCATGCTCCCACTTCCTTCAGGTCTCAGCTTGAATGTCACCTCCTCCCGATGACCTTCCCTAAACTTTCATGTAAAATTCCACCTCTTCCTTCCTCAGTCTCTTGCTTCCCCTGCTTTGTTCTGGAGAATACTAACCAGCACCACTTGATTTGCAGCTATTCCCTTGAGCACATTCTATCTCAGCCATAGGAATGGAAGCTCCACGCAGGCAGGGACATCATCTGTTCAGTTCATGCTGTAGCCCTAGCAATTTTGAATGATTAGATTGAAATTGGGTCCAAAAATATCACAAATGAGGTAACATAACTTGTTGATAAGTGTATGAAGAGTATTAAGAGATGATCAAACTCACAAGTTTCCAAATGCTAACATCTATAAAACTCCACTGTCACCCATCAAACCAGCAAAGATTAAAAATCACAACAGAATGTGATAAAACAGTGCTCTCAGATACTTCCTGGAGAAGTACAGATGGGCACAATTGGGTGATCTGGTATCAATGATCACTCTTTCATACCAATACACCATGGGATTTTGCGATCAGAAGGTAAAGACACAGAAGGAAAAGAAGGTGAAGACTAAACCAACACAAAACCATAAGTAGGACTTGTTCCTATTCATTAGTAAGAGAAAGTTGGGTGTCCCCATGGGAAAATGCCCATTTAGAGTCCTGAACCACTTACCCTCCAATTCCTGCTTCCCCTGCAACAGTGGCCCCACATTGAGTCCTACAACGAGGATAATGATCATCAACCCCCATTTGCAGAGACAGGGCTAAGTCGGAGACAGTGATGTCAACCTTGCTGATGTCTCTAAAATACTCAACTGCTGAGGGCTAACCCTAAGAAAAATTATTGACTCAGATTCCTAAGTTAATTTCCTATAAGGTGGAAGAAGTGACAAGTGTCACTTCTCTTCTGGGCTCGATGACACCAAATAGTGGAGCCAAACAGACTTGCTGATGTTTTGAAACCCAAGTCCAAATAATGTTCTCTAAACCTTAGAGGTGTGACTAGGATATTCACAGCAGCCATGCAAAAGACAGCAGCCTTCAATGAAGAAACCAACAAACAAACAAAATGGTTCCTTTTATAAATATCTGTCGATTGCCGAAGGCTAGGTTCATTGTTGATAATTATCAATTATCTGAGCAAGGTATGCAGAAACACTTCAGGTGTTTAAACTGCAGCACCCTGGGCTCCAACCCAAACTTACCGAGAAGAAGCTTTAGGTTAGATACCAGGAATCTGCATTTTAACAAACTCCTCAGGGAAACTGCCCCACAGGAGGTCTAGACTAACCATGCACAACTTCTACCCATTCTCCGGGGAAGTGATTGTGAAACTCCTCCAACCCCCACCTACACTTCCTGATTAAGCTGGTGTCCCCCATTGAATGTCAGCCTCACTGAATCTTAACGAGGAATCGCCAGATTGGGGGGATGGTGCAGCATGTCTGGGGAACACTTCACTAAACCCCGCTGCACACATGCTGAACAGCGCTCCAAAGGCTACAGGGACTGAGCTCGCATCGGAATCTGGCCCTGGAGGGTGCCCAGCATGGCGACCCTAAGGGGTGCAAGAACCCAGCAAGAAGGAGAAACAGAAGGTACAATCCAGCTCAAGACCACTCACATAAAGAAATCTGTAGGCAGGGTCTCTATCATTACGCCATATTAAATATCTTGATATTTTAAAGCAATATTGTTTTTCTGATTATAAAAGCCATACTCATTATAGAAATTTTAATATGCCATCATCCTGCAGAAAAATGAAAGTACAAGAAAAGAAAAAGCAGCTATACCCGGCCACAAAGTCACAAGGCTCATCGGGATGTGCTAACCTGGTTAGAAACTGATCAAAGCTGATTTATTGAGAAAAAATAGGCAGCATAGCAAAGACTTACATCAGCTTCATAGAAGACAGACTTTGGGGTGGGGAGGGGGGGGAAACTCTGTCTCCTTTGAGTACATTCTCAAAAGGATAAACTTTCCACCTTCCTGTGAAGCACAGTGACTATAAATCAGATTTGCACACTGTGAGAAATGCTTACAACTCAATGAGTCTTTTGTCAGCCAGGTGGGGGCTCTGTAGTGAAATCCAGCCTTCGTCATAGCGATGGGATAAATCACCACCAGCCCTGAGACATCGCCTAATCCCTTCCTCACGAGGCAGATTTGGGCGCTTTCTGCATCTGCTTCATGTTATTGAAAAGCTGGGATCTCAGGCTTCGCAGTGACCTCGCACAGAACGCTGCTACTTCTGAAACTGTTTTAGACTCTTCCGTCTATAAAACAGACAGAGTTTAAGTTTAGCATCTTTTATGGTCAGAAATACTTAGCGTTAGTTACAGAGCGGCAGCCATGGAACAATGTGGGAAAGAAGTGCTTCAGTTCACTTCTTGGGAAGTACTGACCCTGGGTCAATTTAATTTTTTTCCGTAAGATTTCCCCTTCTTACTTTTCCCCTTCCACTGCTATATGTAACAGTATGCTAGTATACAACATCATAGGTTAACAATATGCTATATTGTTTAAAAATATTAATGTTATTAATTAACGTGGTGTACATATTACTATATTGACAATATGTAATGTGATGTGATGGTAAGTCTCACTGTGTGTCAGGCACCACTCTGAATGCTCTGAATGCATTAGCTAATTTATTCCTCACGATTCCATGGGGTAGATGCACTATTTCATTCCCATTTTACAGCTGAGGAAACTGAGGCAGCTAGTAACAGGTGGAGCCGAGCTTCAAACTAAGATCCTCTGGCCCCAGCACACTTATAAAAATGAGCAAAAGTATAAAAGCTAAAGGGAAAAGGAACCCAAGGGGAGAAAATCCTAATTAGAAACAAATCCTGGGTAAGCTGGTTTTTTAGTCCTTCCCCACATGTGAACAGCAACTAGAAACCTGAACAGTGACTTTGTTTACCCTGTGATCCATTGTTGGTGCCTGATCCTCACATAAAAATCTGAGGGAGCAGTATCTAGCGATTAGCTCAGCTGAATTGAGCCTGGACACCCTTCAAGAGCTGGAGGACAGAGGATGTGTCAATGGAGGGTGCAGCTTCAGGCACCCGTACTCGCCTGCTACAGGTGAGTGGACCTATGAATCCCCAGCCTCATCAGGCACCCTCAAAGGTCACCTGCCTGCTTCACCTGGAAGAGACAGCAAGGTGTGACCCCAGGAAGATCCTCTGCCAGGAGATCTACAGGCAGAAGCAGCAGCTGCTGAACACAGGTGCTGTCAGCAGGACACAGGGGTGATGGGTGAGTCAGCGGAGCAGGTGAAGGTGCAGACTACAGGAAGCCCCCATGAGATCCTGCCCAGACCCCAGCAGCAGCTCCCCTGGGCCTCGCCAGCAGCTTCACAGTGCCCGAAGTGTTTGAGAATAGGTGACCCATGCCTGCAGTGGCAGACGGTGTGCCTTTTTGACTCCTCCTCTCCCCTGGTGTGGGTACGTGGAGGGTTTGCTAAATGTTTGTTGAACAAATAAACAAGCCCAAGTCAGAAAGTCTCCAAATCATTCCTCATTGCAAAAGGGTGTGGTGGAAAAACTCAGAAAGCCAAGGCAGGAGGACACACTCAACTTGGAAATGGCCCGTGCCCAGCTTTGGTAGAGGCACAGCCTGAGCTTCAAGGAAGTCACTTGACCAGCAGTAGCTCCCACCTTTCTTTGCAGCTAGAACAGCATCAGATCAAATGATCTCTAACGTGATGATTTGCTAAAGTACAAGTTTTACAATTAGAAAGTACCTTCCTCTCAAGAATGACTTCACTATGAGCCATCTAATTTTTCCTCTCTTCTTTTAGTATTTTTATTGCAAATAGCACACACAAAACAGGATATGTAAGCTATTTGTGCAATTTAAAGAAGAAGAAGCAACACCTTTGTAAGCACTCCCTAGTTCTTGACAGTCAGCACCAGGACCTCAGATGTCCCTTACGACCTTCCCCCAAAACTCTCCCCTCCCCGACAAGGTAATTCCAATGCTGAGTTATGTGTTTATTTTGTCCTTGTTTTTCTTTTCAACACATATTACTTTTCTCCGAATAATATGCTTTTTAATTTTGCCTCTTTTAGTCTTAATTTGTGGAATCATATTGTATATAATCTGCAACTTTTTCTACTCACATATGAGAACCATCCACATTGATACAGGGCTACAGAGAGACATTTGGAGTTTATTTTTCACTGCTGTATAATACTCCATTGGTGGAGTACAATAGGTTTATTTATCCACTTTTCTGTAGATGGACATTTGGGTTGTTCTGTTTTTTGTTCATACACACCTCCTGGTGCTCAGATACAACAGAATACAGATCCAGGGTAAGACTGCTGGATCATAGGCTAGCCACATCTTCAGCTTTACTAGGTAACACCAAGCCAACACAAAAGTGCTTGTACAAACTCATGCTCCTACCAGCATGGAGGACCCACTGTGCCACATAAAAACATCACTGTATTAACTTGTTTTATTTGCATGATTATTTTTTCCCTTACCCCCAACCACTTCTCAAAGCAACAAGCCAGCATGTGCCACATAGGCAAGCGCCCACTCCAACGTGATCTATATGTGTTAGGTATGTATGTACTCTGGAAAAAGCTTATGATGTTGCTTGAGGAGTGTATAACTTTTTTATGTATGTAAGTAGCATGTGCTATATAGAGTGCTCTGTTTTTGGTATTTTTCACTCCATTCAGTGTTTTATAAAACATACCCATGTTGCTCCATGGGTATTAGAGACAGGATGATATTTTATCTTTAAGATGGGTATGCCACCCTCATTTTATAGATCAAAGTGATAGCTCACAATTGTTTAGTACTCAGTGGGGTCTAAACGTACTAACTCATTTAATCTCGCACGAACCCTGCAAAACAGATGCTTCTGTTTCATAGAAAACAAGACCAAGGCACAAAGAAACTAAGGAACTTGTACAAAATCACCAAGTTAGTAAACGTCAGAGCAGAATGTGAACTGAGCCAGAATGTGTTCTTATCCATGACACGCAACCGGATAAGAACGCAAAGCTTGGAGAATTTTCGTGACCAGCATCTCTAGGATTCACAGCTGGTGCCCCACGGAGCAGAACTAACATACAGATGGTTCCCCTCTCAGTCCAGTCCTCATTCCATCAGCTCCAAAATGTGTATTATTCTACATGAGTAGCTGGTGAACAACAAAGGGAATTAGTTAGTCCTCTTCAGCAAATGTTAGTAAATGAAAATATTACAGAGACAGAACCCTTTTTAGGAAATGCAATCAAGTGAATTTAAAAAAGCTTTATCAGAAATAGAATTAATGACAAAATATTTATAGATCCTAAGAAAATGGATTTGCTTTTTTTTTTTTTTTTTTTTTTTGTCTGCTGAGGATCTGAGGATAATCACCCAGTGGATCTTTGGTTGTGACAACTCTACCCCTTCACAGAGTTGTATCTTCACACACACCTAACATGCTAAGAGTAGATCTGCATGATACGGTAGTTAGTGTAATTTCTGTAATTAAAAAAGTACTTGGTCATGCCTGTAATCCCAGCATTTTTGGAGGCTGAGGTGGGAGCACTGCTTGAGCCCAGGAGTTTGAGACCAGCCTGGGCAAGATAGTGAGACCCTGTCTCTACAAAAAAATTAAAAATTAGCTGGGTGTAGCAGCGCACACCTGTAGTCCCAGCTACTCAGGAGATTGAGGCAGGAAGATCGCTTGAGCCTGGGAGGCAAAGGCTGCAGTGAGCCATAATCGTACCACTGCACTCCAGCCTGGGCAACAGAGCGAGACCATGTCTTAAAAAAATAAATAAAAATTAAAAAATAAAGGTACCTAGAACAGCCTGCAAAGAAAGGGAAATCAAATTATGTTTAGTGACAATTACTATTATCACCGACAGAGAGGCAGCTAAAATAAACATTCTGCTCATTTTGTTTGTAAACGAATGGCCACAATTCTTGCACTATTTAAATCAAGAATATTTAATATTCCATAGTTTTCAACCATCCTTCCTTTTTTATTGTTTCCAGCTCCTTAAACATATAAAAGAGTAAAAGCTATTTGTTCTGGCAGAAAGGAGTCGTCATAAATTGTGCAGAGTGAATTTCTCTAAGATGAAAGGAATGTTCCTGTCCTCCAGGACGGCCTACGGACAGGACTGTGATGACACTCAGAGTCTTCACAAGAATCACATCTGCAGTGTTAAGCCACTTCTGTGGAAAACTCAAGTCCTTCTCAGATAACAAAAACATTTTAGTAGCAATGAACCAGAAACAAAATCTTCCACTAAATACGTTAATACATCAAGAGGAACCATTCATGTGCCATTTATAAGAACTTCCTTCCCAGAAATCATAGCAGCATTTCTCAGCCCAAAGCCAGAAACCTCTCGCACATGAAATTTTACTTCAAAAACTCCCACATCAGGCATTTTAATGAATCGGTGGAAGAAAATCATCCTACCAACTTTGTTGTCAAGAACGCCAAATTCATATGCAAAAAAAGAATTACAAAAATAATTATTCAAATTCTAGTAAGTGAAATTTTGATAGGTTTATAAAGGAAATAAACATCTTTAACATAATTCTACCTTGCAGCCAATATCAGCTATTAGTAACCACACTTCTTATTGCCAGTTCATCTCTCCAAACACACAGAAGCCATGTGAGTTGAAATTTATTTATTTATTTATTTTTAGACGGAAGTCTCGCTCTTTCGCCCAGGCCGGACCGCAGTGGCACAATCTCGGCTCACTGCAAGCTCTGCCTCCCGGGTTCATGCCATTCTCCTGCCTCAGCCTCCTGAGTAGCTGGGACTACAGGCGCCCGCCACCGCGCCCTGCTAATTTTTTATATTTTCAGTAGAGATGGGGTTTCACCGTATTAGCCAGGATGGTCTCGATCTCCTGGCCTTGTGATCTGCCCGCCTCAGCCCCCTAAAGTGCTGGGATTACAGGCGTGAGCCACTGTGCCCAGCCTGAAATTTATTTTTAAAAAACTCTCAGACTTATGCTTTCTCAAAATTATATTTTATATATTGACATCAACCAATATGATGATATTATATACTGACATCAACCAATATGATCAACTAATATGATGATAATAAGATAAAGCAGAGCTGAAATCACAGTTCATTCCTGAAATTAAATACAGAACATTTCTACCAACACACATTTTCAAAGATGGTGTTTTCAGGTTTGTATGGGATTGTTTCAGCTTTATGAATCAGCTTTTTAAAATCTGCAATACTTTCTTGCTGACTTCATCATTTCCTTCTGGTTGCCTGGAGGGGTGGTGTGGAATGCCAATGAAATGAATTTTAGTCGCCGTCCCTCACATTCTGAACTACAGAAGATATTTATTGTCTCAACTTCCCTGTGAGCTTTTCTTTGCATTATGCAGCTTCATGGTCAGCAGACCCTAAAAATTCAAGACAGTCTTTCTCCCACTTTATGTGTGTAGCATAGACACACTGATCAAATATGTTCCCAGCACTTCTGAAGAAACCTTATCACATTCACGAGAGATTTGCCACTTGCATTTTTTTTTCTGATAAACACAACCGTCATAGCCCAACAAAACATCACACAGAAATCAAATTATACTGTCCCCATAAGCATCTGCTCCTCTATGGCCTTGGGCAAAATTTAGAATTCTCGACATCCCGAGAGTTACCACAATCTCTGAAACTGCAGGAGCACCCACAAAGCTCAAGGAATGCACGGAAACTCGTATTACTTCCAATTCCATTTTCAAAGAAAGTAAATGTGCACGCATGTGAGCTGCACATGGTCCAGAATGCCTCATCAAATGTATTGTTTTAAAATGTGTGTACGTCCACGTGTAATTGTATGTGTGGGATTTTGAAAGTCTTTTTATTTTACTCAAAAGATATATTTTCAATACCACAAACTTTCCTTTCAATTATAAGCCCTTCCCATTTTCAATTAATGTTTTAGGCAAGGAATATAAATTAGTAAAACCAACCATACCGCTTAGGGAAAATGAATTAGCATGGGGAAAGTGAAGAACTGGCCGTGCAGTCAATTACTTTGGCCAGCATAGATAGAGTTGAACTAACCAGCACAGGTGTAGACAGCCTGTTTGGATAAGGTAGCTTAAGCCCTCATTTTTTTCTGCAGTCTTTATTTGTGTCAAGTATATGAAAACTACCATCTCATTTCCTCCCTGTAGCTATTACCCAAATGTATGTGTAGTGTCAAAATAAATGGTCAGAGTCCTCTCAGGGACCTCCCTTGGCACAAGTCTCATTTCCTCACCTTCTCACCTCCAGAGCCTCAGGAAGTGCAGGTCAGAAAGCAGCCAGGGCAGCTGTGAGGTGATGGAGCGCTGAAGTGTCAGCGAGCCCAGATAAAACAACGTTCCAATATCGGAAATCCAACCATTCACCCTCTTGTCTCCTCGCTAACCCCAGGCAAGTATAAAGGAGATGGAATTAAAACAGGAGTTAGAAGAATTTGGATGTGATTTCATATATTAACTCAGCAAATTTTTTTCTGAAACGGTCCAGACAGTAAATATTTTCAGCTGGCAGGCCATATGGTCTTTGTCGAATCTACTCAACTGTGCCATTATGGAGTGAAGGCAGCCACAGATGATATGGAAATGAATGCATGGGGCTGTGTTCCAATAAAGCTTTCTTTATGGACACTGAAATGTAAATTTCATGTAATTTACACATGTTATGAAATATGCTTCTTTTGATTTTTCAACCATTTAAAAAAGTAAAAACCATTTTCTTAGCTCCTGGGCTGTGTTGGCTGACCCCTAATTAACTGACATGTGGGCTGCTATCCATGAAAATCTAGGCGCAGAGGAAGGCAGAGCTGGCTTCCCGGCCAAGACAGGACTTACCTTGATATGAGCTGCTGGGTCCGGGACAGTCTGAATCATGTCCTTCAATAAGCCAGCCCATCTACCAGCTGTTCAGAACCTGATGGCTAGAAGACAAAAGGAACAACATAAATAATAATAAACAACTGCATTTCTGTGTTTTATGTTCTAGCAGGACTGGACACAATTCACCAATGGCAGAAGAATCATAGCTTTGCATTAAGCATGTTTGCCTAAAGGCATCCTCTAGGTATGTGTGGTCCATGAGGTAACCAGATAACTCACCTTCCTTCCATTGGGAAAATCACTTAAAATGAGCTCAAAAGAACCCTAGTCCAACAGGCCAGACAAATCTAGCTCAACCTGACCCACATCACATGCAATATTCACACATCCTTCCACATGGGCAGGATCTAATGAGGGATCCATTAAAGGAAGACATGAGATTAAAACAGGACATACTTCTCTATCATACTGAGAAAACAGGACTTTGAAATCCCACCAAAACTCAGGCGATCTGCACATCCTTTTCAGCTTTGTTATTAAGTTCTTAGTAAACAGCACAGCTCCCATTCATTGAGTACTTCAGTGCCAGTTCCTTGAGTGCTAAGGGCTCCACACACATTTTCTCATTTCATTCTGACCACAACTCTGAGAGTTGTCATTCCCATTGTCCAGCTGTGGACGTCAAGACTCATAAAGGTTACTGATTTGTCCAGGATCACCTGGTTAATAAGCGACAGAACCAAACCTCAAATCAGATTAGCCTATCTGACTCCAGAGCCCAAAAACATTTTGGTTTGACTTCATTAGCAGATATCAACCCATATTTTGAAGGGACATTTTAAAATATGCCTTAAATAAATTAAATTTAAAGATGCCTATAATCTAGGAATTTTCCAGAAATAAATACTTAATCCAATATATTCCCTCATTCGAATTATAAAGCAGCTTGTTCTGACCATTGTCTGTGCCCCTCCGCTTCCACCAAGCCAGTCTCCAGCCTCCTTTGCTGTCCCAGGCCCTAGGGCTGACCTCTACAGATGCGGTCAGCAGGCACCTTGCCTCCTGGCCACCTGTCAGGGTTGGTTGACATGGCCCCATCTGGAGAGCAGGGGTGAGAGGAGAGGGGGTATCTCTTCCCCTCACCTTCCCACCACCAACACCTGCTGCTCAGCCTCCCTGGGCGCTTGGTTACGGTTCTGACTGCGGCTGGATTCTAGGGTGACCTCTTCCATCATGGGGCCCCTCCTTCCAGGCTCCAGCCTCCAGTAACTGGTCCCCAGCCAGTCTCTGGTGCTCTGCAGATCGCAGCCAAGCCACCAGTTGTCTTTTGATACTAAAATGCCTTTTTTAGTTTACGTTTTAGAAGCCATCACTTGCTTTTATCACCTGTATATTTTGTTTCTTTTCTTCTTTACAATGGCTCTTTGCCGTAACAAATGCAAAATAAAAACACTATGATTACAGAACTAGAGACATTTTCAAAAGTTGTCTTTCAAGTTTGCTACTAAGCACATTACTCTAGTGACAAGTGAAGCATTCACAGGGGTCCTCCCCACATTCACATCCGCCCTTTCTGACCTCTCACGGTACAGACACACCCATTCCAACCCAATCGCCTCTCATGGCGAGTGTCAACTTCCAGATCTGCGTGCTCCACATCCGTCCTCCTGAAAGGTCTCCCTGGAGGCCTCCCAAGATGGGGAGAGCTTGGCTCGCCAAGAAGATGACATGCTGAGAACCTTAGGCATTTTTTTTTTTTCTATAACCAAATTTCTAGGTCTTGGAAAATAGGTACTTTTCCCCCGAGGCCTAAAGTAAGTCCCTCTGGGGGATGAGAGTTACTGAAAGTGCAGAGGGAGTGAAGCACAGTCCTGAAATTGAACCAGGAAGCAGATGAAGGTGACCCAGGCTCCTGGTGCTCTCGTGGGAGAAGAGGCTGGGAGAGGATGGGGTCTGGTTGAAGGTTTCTGGGAGCACAGGAATCTTCAACTCCCCTTATCCTAAGAGCAGCAGGTGTCCCAGGAAAACACCACTCTCTCCTGGGGTCATTCGGCCAGGAAGGGGAGCATCTGCAAGCCGTCCTGACAAAGGGAGGGCCTCCCACTGCACGACCCTGCTCTGGGGAGCACGTGCCTATTTCCGTATGTCTGGGCATGCTCTCTGGGTGAGTTCACTCCGCACAGCTCCCCCCTGCTTGCAGGCACACGCTGCCGCTCACAGCAGGGGCTGAAGCTCGTCTCCCTCCCCTCAAACCCAGGCTGACCTGTGGCTGCCTCTGACCTGGAGAACACAGCAGAGGAAAGGTTTCAGGAGTCCCAGGCCCAGGCCTTTATGGAAGTGGGAGCCTCCCCTTCCTGCCTCCTGAAACCAAGTCCTCATACCCTCAGCAGCACAGCACATGGCAGAGGACCCGGCGCCCAGCGGGGCAGCCAGCACCAATGCCAGGCCTGGGAGGGGGGTGTCCTGGACGGTCCAGAGAACCATCTCTCAGATGACTACAGCCCCTGCCAACATCAGGGAGGCAGCTTAAAGCTGAGTCCAGTCAGCACACAGAATTGTGACCAATGATAAATGGGTTGTTGTACTAAGCTGCTAGGATTTGGGGTAGTTTATTACACATACAGGTCATTGAAACACCCTGTAAGTGTTCTAGAGGCACGGAGAAGACAGAGGGTAAATAGCTTGTTTCACTGTCACTATGGATGAGTACCAAGATGGTTCCGACACTCAACTCCTCCTGTGTCCATGCTTTTTGCCACATAACTTTGTGATTCTTCCCACTAAAGAGGTAGAATTACTTCCCAACCCTTATTTTCAGGCTGCCCATATGATCTGCTTCAGTCAACAGGATGTAGCAGAAAGACAAGCATGTCAGGTCCTAGCTGAAGCCTCAGGAGGCAGGACATGTTCCCCTCTGCTTTTCTGTAACTTTCCACCAGCATGGGAACATGGCCAGATTCATGCAGGAGGATGAGAAGTACCTGGGGCAGAGTCACCCACCCCAATCACCCCGCCAGGACTACCTTTGATCATCCCATAGACAACCAAAACCCCAGACATGGGAGGGAAGCAACCAGACCAGCCACTAGCCAGGACCAACCAGAATGGCCAACCCACAGGCTCATGGCTGAATAAGTGCTTACTGCTTGAAGTCACTGAAATTTGGGGAGTTTGTTACACAGCATTTTTGTGACAATAGATTACTGACATACACTTTGCCCTGTAGAATCGGATTACTGAGATTGTCATTAAAACTTTTCTAGCCAGTGACAAAAGGAGACTCAAACAGGGCATTTCAAAGGAAGCCAACTTCATCCCAACACAGAGACATATTATTTCCATTCACCTATGAGACATGATCTCAAACCCTAATCCTACCCTCAAAATGGGTTTGGAAACTGAAGGATAACCAAGAAACCTCCACCAGAAGCCTCCATGGGATTCCCAGAGCCCTTCCCAGGTGCAACTGAATTCTCACTTCACATCATGTCCTGCCAGCCTCCCCGGGATTCCAAAAATCGAATCAATACCCTTGGATATCCAAGACCGCAGCCAACACCATAGAAGTTACAACAGACACTCAGTCTGTACCCAACCAAGACATAAACTTAACGAGCAACTGTTTGAGTCTCTTGTTTCTTATGGGGATATTTTGAGCACTCAGGATGCATTAAGGATAAAATGACAGGGAAGGGAATAGATAGAGATTCCAGAGGCAACACAGTCCCGATCCTCGAGGGATTGAGAGGGGAAACAGACCTGTTTCACACAGATATGAGCCGGTCAGTCCTGAGAGCAGGCAGCTGGTGGAGGTGCCCAGTGAGGCGTGTGGATATACCTAGAGGAAAGAGAGAGCTGATTCATGCAGAGACAAGAGGGTGCCACCAAGGAGCCTTGATGAACAAGAAGCATGAGGACTGGAGGAAAGAGGGTGAAAGGCATGAAGCAGGGAACCTGAGTTTCTCCCAGCTGCCCCACATTAAGAGACCGATGACGTATGAGCTCCTCAGACCACCCCCACCAGAGTGATCACACACCAAAGGGATTCGCTCAGCATGCAGCATGATGGCACTGCCATCCTCCACACCAACTCAGCGAAAACCCAACGGACCTAAAGACCAGGAGAATAAAAGCTCAACCGCCCTCCCCTGCCTCCTCAACTGCCCTCCCCTGCCTCCTCAACCCCCTCCCCTGCCTGCCTCAACCCCCTCCCCTGCCTCACACCCTCCCTGCCCTCCTCACCCCCTCTCCCTGCCTCCTCAAGCCCCCTCCCCTGCCTCCTGAACCACCCTCCCCTGCCTCCTCAACCCCTCCCCTGCCTCCTCAACCCCTCCCCCTGCCTCCTCACCCCTCCCTGCTCCTGAACATGCCTCCCCTGCCTCCTCAACCCACCCTTCTTGCCTCAACCCCTCCCCTGCCTCCTCAACCTACCTCCCCTGCCTCCTCAACCCCCTCCCTGCCTTCAACCCCCTCCCCTACCTCCTGAACCGCCTCCCTGCCCTCCTCAACCCCCTCCCCTGCCTCCTGAACCTGCCCTCCCCTGCCTCCTCAACTCCCCGCCTCCTGAACTGTCCCTCCCCTGCCTCCCTCAACCCCCACCTCTGCCTCCTCAACCCCTCTCCCTGCCTCCTCAAACTCCCTCCCCTGCCTCCTCACCCTCTCCCTGCTCCCAACCGCCCTCACCTGCCTCCTCATCCGCCCTCGCCTGCCTCCTCAAACCCCCTCCCTGCCTCCTCAACCCCTCCCCTGCTCCTCAACCTCCCTACGCCTCTGAACCGCCTCCCCTGCCTCCTCAAACCCCTCCCCACCTCCTGAACTGCCCTCCCCTGCCTCTCAACCCCCACCTCTCTGCCTCCTCACCCTCTCTCCTGCTCCTCAACCTCTCCCTGCCTCCTCAACCCCCTCCCTGCCTCCTCAACCTCCCTCCTGCCCTGAACCGCCTCCCTGGCTTCCTCAACTGCCTCCCCTGCCCTCCTCAACCCACACGGATCTCTGACTTCTTTTTGGCAGCATTTGGGTGCCTGTTCTTTTTTACCATTTCAGAAGTATTTTATGGATTTTTTAAAGAGAACGTCTTATTTACTTTTGTGTTCCTAATGGTCATTTCTCAAATATGTAGTAGTTGGTATCAAAACAAACAAAAACCATACTAAAAATTTTTAGGGCCAGGCGCGGTGGCTCAAGCCTGTAATCCCAGCACTTTGGGAGGCTGAGACGGGAGGATCACAAGGTCAGGAGATCGAGACCATCCTGGCTAACACGGTGAAACCCCGTCTCTACTAAAAAAATACAAAAAAGTAGCCGGGCAAGATGGCGGGCGCCTGTAGTCCCAGCTACTCGGGAGGCTGAGGCAGGAGAATGGCGTAAATCCGGGAGGCGGAGCTTGCAGTGAGCCGAGATCGCGCCACTGCACTCCAGCCCGGGCGACAGAGCGAGACTCTGTCTCAAAAAAAAAAAAAAAAAAATTAGTAGTTTGTGATAGTTTCATGTCACTGTAGGAGCCTTTTAATTTTCTATTTTACCTGCCTTTGAACCCTGGCAGAACTTCACTCTATGTTGATTGAAAATCATTTCTTTAATATTTGTTTCTTGCAATAAACTAATTTGCCTAAGGTATATACTTCTATATGATTTTGTGTTTCATGATCCAGCTATATTTTATTATTGGGTATCTTAAAGAAACAAAAAAGGCCTTAACATTAACAGAATTCTACTTGTGCACCTCTTCATCTGGCT
Organism: Rhinopithecus bieti; assembly: GCF_001698545.2. NCBI lineage: Eukaryota > Metazoa > Chordata > Mammalia > Primates > Cercopithecidae > Rhinopithecus > Rhinopithecus bieti. Next base: position 1,448,133 of record NW_016807233.1, on the reverse strand, counting down.
GTTTGTTCACATGCTTAACAATAAACTGTAATCATAAGAGCACAGCATTTTCCTGAGTTCTAGCAAGTTACTGAACCTAAAAGGGGGGTTGTGGGAATCCCCAATGTTGTAGCCATGTCGGACAGAGTGTAGATAACCTGAGGACCCAATACTTGCAACCAGCATCTGAAGTGAAGACAGTGTTGGGGACTCAGCCCTTAAACCTGTGAGCAAACTTCAGGCAGTCAGCATCAGAATTGAACTGAACTGTTGGACACCCAGTTGGTATCAGTGTTGAATAACTGGTTGGTACTGGCAAAAACACCATGTATTTGGTGTTGGGAAACACAAATAAAAAATTTTTTAAACCTCCAAATGATGCTCAGCAGTTCACCAAGGTGTCAGTGCAAGAGATGGCCTGTATCTATTCTAACTGGTTAGTATGCAAGTTAAACCATTGTTTGATTATCTCCTCTGTCTACACCATCAGGTGTAGGATTGAATTGAATCGGGTGAGGATTTAATTGAATTATGCTTAAGAAAGAAAGCTCTCTCAATGCTAGGCACATAATCAACACTAAACAAGTGGTAATCATTATTATTAAGAAAGTAAAGGCCGAGTGTGGTGACTCACGCCTGTAATCCCAGCACTTTGGGAGGCCGAGGTGGGGTGGATCACAAGGTCAGGAGATCAAGACCATCCTGGCTAACACCGTGAAACCCCATCTCTACTAAAAAATACAAAAAATTAGCCAGGCATGGTATTGGGCGCCTGTAGTCCCAGCTACTCAGGAGGCTGAGGCAGGAGAATGGCGTGAAGCCGGGAGGTGGAGCTTGCAGTGAGCCGAGATTGTGCCACTGCACTCCAGCCTGGGCGACAGAGCGAGACTCCATCTCAAAAAAAAGAAAGAAAGTAAAAATATTTCAAATGGATGATTTTGATACTGTATAAAATGTTGCAACTTTTTTTTTTTTTTTTTTTTTTTTTTTTTTTTTGAGACAGAGTCTTGCTCTGTCACCCAGGCTGGTGTACAGTGGCACAATCTTGGCTCACTGCAACCTCCACCTCCCAGGTTCCAGTGGTTCTCCTGCCTCAGCCTCCTGAGTAGCTGGGATTACAGGCATGTGCTACCATGCCCGGCTAATTAAAATGTTGCAACTTTTTAAGAAAAACAATTCTCAATAAATAAATTGATAATTTTCATAAGAGCCCTTTGTCAACGGACTAAGAACACCCTTAATTTAGAAATGTATTTTTTAGTTTTAAGATAACTAGTCATTAAGTGAAAACATTTTAGGCGAAATGGCTCTAAGCAATTTAGTATTCATAGAAATGAATCCATTCCTTGAAAGCAATGGTCGCTGGGTACACTTGTCCTGGATGAGCAGACATTAGGCAAATCAGTCTTTCACCAGCAAACCCTGCCATAAGAACTGCACAGGCCTGACTCCTGCCAAGCACATCAGGCCCCTGAATGGGGCAGAGGCCTCCCGTATGGAGCAGAAAGGAGGCAGGGAGAAATGCAGAGCCCGTGATTTAAGGAGGCTCTCCCTCTCAGGCTCATGCAAGTGCAGGATCAGTACCTAAAGGGGAGCATCACCCGAAATCCTGTGCCCCAGTTGCCTTAACCCAGTCCAGTCCTGGCTCCTGTACTTCAAAGTTAAGAAGGGAATACCAGCAGGAGGCAGAAGACAGCATGAAAATCTGAATGCACCCCTACATTTATCTAAAAATAAGAAACTGGACTTCTTCAGTAGGAAAGGGCTCATCTTTCCAAATGAATAAAAATACTTACAGCTATGGGTTGATTATATCAATTCTCTCCCCCAATTCATGCATTGGAGTACTAACCCCCGGTCGCTCAGGAAGTGATGATAGCGAGGTAGGGCCTTTACAGAGGTCATTAGTGACCTAATCCAACATGACTGATCCACTTACAAAAAAAAGGACAAGATTTAAACACAGACCTGTATAGAAGGATGATGGTGTGAAGACACAGGGAAAAGACCAAAGAGGCCTGGAACAGATTTCCCTCGAAGCCCTCAGAGGGAACCACTTGGGCTGACACCTTGATCTTGGACATCCAGCCTCCAGAATGGCGAGATGGTGAATTTCTGTTGTTTTAAGCTATCCAGTTCATGGCACTTTGTTACAACAGCGCTGGGACAGGAAAACACCTCTCTTGAGGGACTTACTAAAGTCACTTAACTGATGCAGACTAGAGGCCTCACTGTGGGGACATGGCCTCGGGAGCCACACCCATTTTAGTCGCACCATTTCTCACTGAACGTCGACCCTGGTCAAGGCATGTCTCAGGCTCCATGGACTGCTATTCCTTCTACTAAACAACCCTGGCTTCATTCTGGCAAGGGAGGGACTCTTACATTCTGTGGCCTGCATGAGCATCATGTGAGCACCCCCATAACCTCAATCCTTGCAGGGTTTCTCCAAGGGAGTCCTAGCATTCCTGCCGGCCTCAGGGGCGCACCTTAGAGACAGGGTGCCGACCCTCTCCTTCTCCAACTGGATTTTATTTTTATTTTGTGGCATGTTTTGTGAATACAAAGATTCACTGCCTGGGTGTGCCCCTTGAAAGGAGGTTTCAATTGCATTCAGGTGAAATAACCACAAAATGACTATAAGCCAAATGTAGCAGTATGATAGAAAAATGGAAAGATTGTAAAAGCACCAGTCCGTAGACACCACGCCTCTGGTTCCTCTGGAAAAGGAAGAGAGTAGATGGTGATGGAGAAAAGAGGGGCTGGTGAAGACCACAGAACTGAGAAGGCAGTAATTCTAAAATCTCCACACTGTAGGGCCAGGAACAGGAACATTGCTGGGCAATGGGGCATCTTATCTGGGGGGAAGTCAACGGTGTCATGTAGAACCAACATAATTCATCCAAGTACAGCAAAGAATCCAGAAATGGTCTGTGGAGGTTTGGAACCATAAACATCAAATAGTAGAGATACAAAATATTTACATATCCACATTTTTTAAAAAGGGTCCTGACTAGGCAGCAAAGGATTATTCGGGTTCTGTTCATTTTACCTTTAATTGCCCTTGGTTCTGTTATCTTTTTTCTCTGTGAGTCATTTGTCTTGCTTTTGGTCAGCACGGCTTTCCTCGGGTCTCCAAAGATCCTGGAATAACCTGAATATAAGTTCAAGAATATTAAACCTTATTTTGTTTTCAAATATTAATGCCAGGGATCAACTGTACATGTACTGACAAAACCTATTTCTTAAACATTATTTTAAAATATCCTAAAAGGGGAAAGAACTTAAATCCTTTCCTTAAAAAAAAAAAGAGGGGGCAACATTCCTGTCCTCTGAGGGAAGCCCAGCATTATGAAGCAAAAATTGGGAGTGAAATCAAGGCCAAGCCTAACTGGCATGCTGAAGCACACACACACTTTTACGCAGCAAATATTTTGAAAATGTTTTCTTTTCCTTACAGCCCCCAGCTTTGGTAATAATGGCTTCCCCAGATCATTCTGTTAGCACTTTCTGCTGCTCAGAACAGGGTAGTGGGATTTAGAATTTAGAAAACATTCTGAGAACTGTAATTAAGCAATTGTCTTAGTCCCAGAAAAGGAACAACCCTCTTACTTTGTAAATGCTAGGACGACCCGTATTTTTTTTAAATCTTAGAACACTAACAAGCTAAAAAGATATAAAGAAAAAAAAATCTTTCTTATAATATGCCTGCTAGCACAGCTCCAAAATCCAGTCTCTGTCTCTCTCTCTCTTTTTTTTTTAGATACGGGAATTTCTTAAACAACTTTCCAAGTAAAACATTCAATCCCAAAATACTATATTTAGTAGAATCCCTACAACACGAGAAATTGTAAATGGCATCTGTTTCCATTGAAAATATTTTTAAATTAGAAAACATCTTAAGTACTGCATCAAATCAATATTTGTAACGGGCAGAATTATTTCTAAATGGTTCCACAGGCCAGTTGACACTCCCACTCTACTTAGGAAGCTCCCAGCCTACTCCATCTGAAGTCTTCCAAACCTATGCATAGAGACAAATTACCCAAATGTCACAGAAAAGCATTTGTTGTGATACAGAAAATACAACATAACATTATTGGGGGGAAAAATCAGTATACAAAACCATGTACATAATATCATCCCAATATTGCACAAAGAAAAAAAAATAAATGGATGAAAGAAAGGAGGGAAGGCAGGAAAGGAAAGAGGATGACCTGAGAGAAGTTATCAAAATGGTTAATAGCCATGGTCTTTGGCTTTCCAGTGTGAAATAGGAGCTCTTATTTTCTTCTTTTTAAAATCTTTCTAAAATTATTTTTTAAACCAATTAATAAAAAGTATATAGATATATATTTACTGTGTACAACATTACGTTTTGAAATATATATACATGTTGGAATGGCTAAAGTAAGCTAATTAACATCTGCATTACCTCACATATTTATTTTTTGTGGTGAGAACACTTGAAATCTACTCTTACTGATTTTCAAGAATGTTATGCATCATTATTAATTACAGTCAATAGACCATAGGTCTATTCAAGTTCAAGTCACAGATCTCTTGAAATTACTCCTCCTGTCTAACTGTAATTTTGTGTCCTTTGACCAACATCGCCCCAGTTCCCCTACACTTGACATCACTAATCATCAAGGAAATACAAATCAAAAGCATGATGAGTGTCATCTCACACCTGTTAGAACGGCCATTATCAATAAGACAAGTGCCGGTGGGGATGTGGAAAAAGGGAACTCTTGCCCACCGTTGGTGGGAACGTAGATCAGTACAGTCATTACGGAAAACCGTATGGAGGTTCCTCAAAAACACAAAGATCAATTATAAATCCAAATACTATATGTTTTACAAATGTATTACAAATCAACTTTGTATGTATTACAAATCAAAATACTACATGACTGCTGACAATTCCACTCTGGGGATAGATCCAAAGAAAATGGAAAATGAAATCAGTATGTCAAAGAGGTACCAGCACTCCCACATTCACTACAGCATTATTCACAGCAGACAAGGTATGGCATCAACCTAAGTGTCCATCAACATAAACGCCCATAAAGAAAAGCAGTGCACATATACAGTGGAATGCTATTCAGCGTTTAGAGGAGAAATCCTGTCATTTGTGACAACATGAATGAACCTGGAGAACTTTATGCTAAGCGAAATAAGCCAGGCACAGAAAGACACATAGTGCACCCTCTCACTTACACATAGCATCTGAAAAGTTGAACTCCTATTTCCTTCTTTATAGTTTTGTATATTTTCCAAATTTTCCAAACCAAAATACTCATCTTTATAATCGGGGAGAAAACTAAGGAAAAGAATTTTATAATCCTAAACATGCTTTTAAAGGATTCATTTTACTGTAATGTGTTCTTTTCCCATCCAGCCGTACCTGGGCCCAAGGAGCTGGCCTTCCCTGCTCAGTGGCCTAATGTTCAAGGGGACAGGAAGAGGGGACGGGAGAGGGGACGGTGAAGTAGATCATGCTTTGCAAAGCTGTGCAAATCCTGAGTTAATAAACCTGTTCCCAAAATCCAAAAGCCAATATTGACTATTGCTTGGTTAACTGTTTTGCATGGATAAGTGGTTAAAGGGGTATTTGGTTTCCAATTTCTGCAAAGGGAATAAGAGTTTTAAAGGCATGAACTAAGATTTCACATACCATGCTATTCTATAGTAGGTTTTTGTGCCAAAACCTCTACTAGGCTGAAAGAATAATTTGATTTATGGTTGAGACATTGTCGGGCCTGATTTAAAGCCCAGAGTTGAGCCCAGAGAGGATTCTCTTAAATATGTGCAATGGGTATTTTTAAATTAGCACTATGGCATTATTAATATTTCATTTATCCTGAGAGCATTTACCTGACAATGCAAATTATCCATAACACAGCTGAGAAGCCACAAAGGATCCAAAAAGATGTCACAAAGTCCAGGAAGAGAAGATGTGCCAGAGAAAGGCACACCACCAGCCGCGTGAGGTAACAGCTGGCCTCATCAAAGCAACAAAGTCAGAAAATTATGTAAACCAGACTCAAGAACTCAAAAAATACAGCCATTAGAGAACTTTGGTAAGAGTGCAAACTGCTCAACCCAGCTCAATTGCCCCTGGTCCAGCAACGGCAGAAAGTCAAGGTCAAGGAGTCACATGACCTGCAAGAGACCCCTCCCCCCCAACCCCCAGCCCTGCCCCTGGCCAGTGGGACAACCCACATCATCCCTGGGATTCAGTATTCAATCAGGCTCTGTGTTCCGTGTGGGGAGGGAGAAGAAGGCACCGGATCACCAGGAAATATGAACTGGAAATGGCCAAAGCTAAGCACATCTGAGTATCTGAAGGGTAAGTTTAATGCGCCAAAGCAGCCGTGGTGAGGCAGAAAGAACCTTGAGCTTGGAGCCCCACGTTTGTGCGGACCCACTAGCAGCCAACGAAGCCTCCCTCAGCCTCAGTTTGCTCATCCGAACACTGGGAGGAAGAGGCTCTGACTCCAGAGAGGTAGTGCAAGTCCAATGACACGGGGTTGCTGAAGGTCCAGATGGACAGAGGCAAAGCATTGTTTTCTGTTTTTGTTTTTGTTTTGATACAGGATTCTCTCTGTCATCCAGGCTGGTATGCAGGGGTGCCAACAGCTCACTGCAGCCTGGACCTCCCTGGCTCAAGTGATCCACCCACCTCAGCCACCCGAGTAGCTCAGACTACAGGAAAAAGAGCCATGCACCACTGTGCCTGGCTAATTTTTAAAAAAAAATTTTTTGAGACGTGAGAACTCACTATGTTGTCCAGGCTGATCTCAAACTCCTAGCCTCAAGCAATCCTCCTCCCTCAGCCTCCCAAAGTGCTTGGATTAGAGGGGTGAGCCACCATGCCCAGCAAAGGCATTGTTAAACTCAGGAACGAATGACCGCCTTGTTCCCCAAAAACACTAGGCAAGAGAACCACTCTCTATGCACAGATCTCCCTGGCCACCACGTGTAAGCAGCAGTGAATATTCCATAGGTGGAATTGGCTACTGTGAAGAAAGAAAACTCCAGAAAAAGTGCCCTCACTCCAGGAAGTAACCTGGACCTCACGTGGGTGACAGCAGCCTGGGGAGAAGGCTCCACTGCCAGCAGCAATGCCAAGGACAGAGCGGCAGCAGTCATCCATCCCCACAGTCACAGTGAACACAGCCATGGAGCAGCCTGCTTTTTCCATTTATAGCCACACACAGGTGGCAATGGCAGCAGACACAACTGGCTGCCCTTCCTCCCTTATAGAAGGAAATGTACTTTTGCTTGGGTGTTCTGCCTGCCCCCACACGACCCACGGAGGATGACCAGCCCCAACACCAGTGTAAATCCTATCACTGGGCACCATCTCTTCTCACCACTAATTGGTTTAGGGAAGGGCACATGATATAATTCTGGTCAATCTAACACCCAGGGAAGCGAGCTAGAGGACTTCTAGGAAAAGTACTGGCTGATGAAGAAAGGCCATAGAGTAGTAGTCCTGTCTGTGTGGCACTTGGAACTGTGAGAGCCATCCCAGGACCATGAGAAGAGGTCACCTGAGGATAAAACCGATACACTGTGGATGTCTAGGGGAAAGGAGGGAAGTCCCTGTGTTTCTACTTACAGTTGGAAAGAGTATTAACCAACTCTGAAGGCATCTCATGACAGGGCATCTAGGCACATCAAAGGCATTTTCCTTGTTAACTAAACCATTTTGAATTGGGCTTATTTTTGTTGTTATTGTTATTACTGGCAGTAAAAGTATCCCATACACTCCAGTACCCACACTCAAAAAAGTCGCTTTCAGCTCTTTTACCATCTGTATCCATACTCACACAGACATGCTGAATATGCTTTCAGTTCTAATTTTAAAATAAAGTGATCTGCTGGAAATTAGCTCAGCTCATAGATCTCCATACTTACAACACTATATCTAAGAATTAGGAAATAAATAACTATTACCAATGATAAGTGGCCTATCTCAGTCTATGCACATGTTGAGTGTCCAGGTACTGGAGGAGGCATGGCACCTCCCCTGAATAAACAAAGGGTATGATGTGGAGGTTATGCTTTTAATTAAATTACTGAGTGGAGGCAGAATGTGGTGAGGGTCACAAGAGAGGTACCAAAGATGCAGCAACAGAGCAGTTGATGGGCACTTAGCATTTCAATAAGTGGGAATAGGGAGGAGAGCACGAAAGGTGGAGGAAATAGATGAGGAGAGGGAAGAAGGGAAGTGTTCTCCAAAGAAGCACGCTGCAGAGAAAGAGTCTTTCACCTTTATGTTCCCACAAGGCACAGAGTATGAGCTCAGAAATGTTGAATGATTTGTCTCTACAATTAAGGGATGATTTCACTGATAATACTGTCTTCTTCCATGATCTAAATTCAACCTGCCCTTCAAATCCATTCATTCATACAATTGTTCATCCATCCATCCATCCATCCGTCCATCCATCCATCCACCCATCCATCCATGTAGTCATCCATCCATCCACCCATCCATCCATGTATTCGTCCATCCATCTATCTATCCATCCCACACTGAGTTCCCTCCATGCGCCAAGTGCTGAGTTAAACACTAATTAGGGATGGGCTTTGCCAATGAGTTCAGAGTCTAGTGAGAGAGACAGAGTCATAAAGAAAAAAATCACAAATGCCAACTCCCGCATTGCCTTGCTTGATCCCCGATGCCAGAGTGTAGCCTGGTTGGGCATCACAATCAGCTGGAGAGCTTTTTAAAAACAGAAACTCTGCAATCTTTCCTCTTTTTTCTTTATTGGAAGGTCCAGGGGTGAAGGGGGCAAAAGAGTCTAAGTGGGAGTGAGGGAGGCGGAAGAGGATTAAAAGGCACTGTCTGAAATATTTTCAGACTGAGAAGGAAAAGGAAAACAGCCAAGAACACAAGAGGAACAAGCAGTCAGAGCATAAGGAGGAAACTAGGAAAGATCTAAGTCATGGAAGCCAAGGAAGGACATTCAGTAAGATGGAAAGTTCAGTGCCGCATCTGCAGAGAGATTAATGTCCAGGAGAAAGTAATTCAACCAACCATATGCATTGAGAACAGGTCCCGGATTTGGCAACTTAAAACCTCTTGTGGTCCTCTAAAAAATGTAGTAGGAGCCTGAGAGCAGTAAGCTGGTTTCCAAATGGCTCGGTCGTCAAAGACAGGGAGGATATGCAAAGGGCAATGTAGGCTACTCATGGAAGGAGTTGAGCAACAAAGTTAGGGAGGGAGTGGCAGTTCAAAGAAAAGCACTAATGCCACAGGGCGCAGTGGCTCATGCCTGTAATCCCAGCACTTTAAGTCAGGAGTTCAAGACCAACATGGTGAAACCAACATGGTGAAACCTCATCTCTACTAAAATACAAAAATTAGCCGGGCATGGTTGTGGGCACCTGTAATCCCAGCTACTCAGGAGGCTGAGGCAGGAGAATTACTTGAGCCCGGGAGGCGGCGGTTGCAGTGAGCTGAGATCACACCACTGCACTCCAGCCTGGGAGACAGAGTGAGGCTCCTGAAAACAAACCAACCAACAAACAAAACCAAAAAATAACGAAAACAAAAACGAAAAGCACTAACTGGCTTCACCCACCCAACATTTGCTGGGCATTTACTGTACTTCAGTAATTACTAGTAGCTAGGGATGCACCAGTGCACAAGACACTCAGTATTGCCCTCAAGGCATTTACAAACCAACGAAAAGAAGGTTTATCTTACTTGCTCAGGCTGTTTGAAGGATGAGAAAAGAAGGTATGTTTATAGACAGGATAAAGGGAGCCAGTGGAGTAGAGGAGATAGAGATTCTAGAGCCAGGGAACCTGAAGATGTTACTGTCCGGGGAAGAGGTAGAGGAAACACCATGGTTCACAGCACAATGGTGGGGTCAGTTCTGGCAGGAAGGTGGGACCCCACTGTCTCAGAAGGGGTGTGCTGCCAGATGGCTAACAACCAGCTCTCACGGGAAAACTCATGATTTGAAGCACTCGGTCATTTCTATGGAGTCAATATTTCCATTATGGGCAATTGCAAGGAACCCAGGGGAGTCCCTGAATGCAGAGTTGGGAAAAGATGTGCTCTAACGCATCACTGCCGGCTCTAGCGAGTTGGGAGGAGCCAGCTCTAGCACACATGGGCTCCAGAAGCCAAAGAGAAACCAAGGAGCCTGGAACTGTTGATAAGAAAAGGATGTTCAGAGGAAAGCTGTGAAGCCAGCATAACCAGCTGCTCTCCTAGGCACTGAGACCCTGTAAGGAGAGGAAAACCAGGGAGGCAGAGTTCCAAATCTGGAACAGTGGCAGGCTTGAGTGCTCTTCAGTTACTTCTACTTGAGCAATTTTTCTTCCTAAACCTGGTTAATAGCCCAAAATGTGGGCTACTAATTGTTATCTCCGTTCACTGTGTGTGTGTGTGTGTGTGTGTGTGTGTGTGTGCTTTTCCTATGTAAATCGCTGCACCACTAACTCTACTATACTTTAGAACTCAGTGAGGCAATCCTTAGAACCTTTCACAATTCCCTAAAGGGTTCCCTGTTACTTACTCTAAGTCATAGAGAAATGTTGAACATTTAAACCATTAAACTGCAGTTTTGCTGGAAGAAAATCTCAAGGGTCTCCATGAATCATGCCTGAGCCATATATTGGCCATGAGCATACACTTCTTGTCAGTCTTGTTCCATTTGGTTGTTATTGTGGTTTGGTTTCATTTCATTTTGCTTTGGAGGGTCAACCTTTCTTCCATTCATGACGTTCAATCAACGTTTCTCCCCAATGCATGTCCCCATTTTTTTTTTTTTTTGTCAGGAGATAGCAAAATAAACACAGGTATTAATGTGCCTGTGGGCACCAGTCTGTAAAGTCCAAGATGTTCTTGGACCCAAGTAAACTTTCAGTTCTTTCTCAGCCATGCCATTTTGCATGTGAAAGCATTCGAGCTGATCTCAGAGTTGAGGATGTGGCTGCCAGCTTCTACCAGAACAAAACACAGAGCAGCAAAACAGTGCAATGCCCCTCAGTGTGGGAACCAGGGTCTACCTGGGGCCCTCCATAAAAATGAGAGATTTGAAGGAAAACAGACTGCATTTGAAAGGCAGATGACATCAAGCAAGTAAAAACAACTACAAATATGACTTCTCTCCTGCTTTACACTGAGCCTTCTGTTCAAGAAAACACATTTACCGGGGATTTTTTCCTTAAGCTCAACTGGAAAAACAAATATTTAGTCATTTTACAAGAGCAGACAACTGAAAAGCAAGCCACAGATTAAACAAGCATTATGTATTTCTAAGAAAGTTCATCAAACACAATATATCTTTGAGAATACAATCTTGAAGTCAGTTTTAGAGGCAAATTTGACCTTCAAAATGAATTTTGTCTTGATATAATTACAAGGTCAAATCTCAAAGAAGCAAATGTATAGATAACCATCTTTGCAATGAGATCTGTTTTATATTTTCAAATGAACAATACTGGACAGAAAAAAAAATACATAATTACTTCTGAGGTTGTATATAAAATACCCAATTGGCAATTAATCAATATCATATTAGCATCTCAATATTTTAGATAAAGCAAAATTCCTAAGTACAAAATAATCTATAATAGAATGAAAATGACAAGTTATATTAATAGAGAGATTACATGTAAGAGACTTTATTACACGTTATCATTTTTTAGATAAAATTTACTCTTTCAGCATCCCTTTGATACTTGTAGGAGGCAGATATAGTATAGAGAGGCAAATAGAGGTGAGAACCTTTCCTTGGAAAAATCAAGCAGCATTAAAAGCAGAAAGAAAAAAGAAAAGTATTTCAGATTCTCAATTCTGTATATCACATTGTTGGAAAAAAAAAAACTTGCCAAATACTTAGAGAATACCAACAGGAAAAGGTTTCCTTGTGCTACTTAAGGATGGGGAATTTCAAAGAACTGTGAACTCATGAAAATAGTTCTATACCCATCGGCTTTGCCAAAAACACTTTGGGATTTCAGTGATGAGTACTGAGCCACCAGGAGCACTGAACTCAGGTTTTCCATTTCCACTGAGTTTTGGCTGGTTTATGAGGATTGCACAAAGATCACCTCATTTGTACTGGACACAACTGGGAAATAAAAATTTAAAAATCATCCTTGATATTTAAAATAGAAATCATGAGCCCCGCCACAAGCGTGCTTCCCCTACACTCAGGATGTGAGGTTGACAACATGCCTCCCCATTAACCTGTGAAGCCTCACAGGTATGCACTGCATCTCTATAGAATTTTCCATGGACTCCATCATCAATGCATCCTTTAACAAGTATGAACTGAGCACTCAACCCAGGCACAGAGCTGTGGACGGGGCCATACAGGACAGAAAAGTCCCAAAGTGTGTCTCTCACTCCCGAAGAGCCTACATGCCTGGCAGGAGAGGAAGCCTGCGGACCCAGGTTTTGTGATGCAGGTGAAGAGGACACATAGCTGCTCCAGGAAGAAGAACTGGAATCATTTGAAGGAGAGGAAAAGAGGGTGTTTCAACCTTGAATAGCAGAACCCAGATCATGAAAAATTGGAAGAACTTCTATGGACATCAGAGAGGAAGGCAATCCAGATGAAAACAATAACTTAGGCAAAACAGAAATCCAAGTGCAGCTTGCAGAAGACCCTGTACAGGGAGCCAACACAGCTACTTCACGAGAGGAGTCAATGAGACCATTTAATAGAACCCCCTGTTGAAACTGTAAAAATGATTTTGCCATCTTGGTCATCTCCTGAGATGGTTGAGAAGGGATTTGCAAAGCAAAAAAAAAAAAAAAAAAAAAAGAACTGAGGGGTTTTTCACAATGGCCTGGAACAGAGAGGGTGGAGAGAAACCAGACAAGTCTCTCAGGCAGAAGTTCCAGAAAAATGAAGAAGCAGGACAGCGCGAGGCAAGAGGGAGATGGCAGGCACATTGGTTGGACTATGAGGGTTTGTGTGGATCTCAAAGGGCCAGGCTGTGGGGAGAGTCTAGACTTTCAGGCTAGGAAGTCTGAATCTTGTTGTGAAAATAGCTGAGGTTTTTGGAGCACCTGCTGAGCGAAGTTTCCCAAAGAGGCTGCTGGGATGATTCATGAGGCAGGAGGCTACAGGGAGGGAAGGCCAGAGGCAGAGAGGTCAGTTCCAGGATGGCTGCCATGGTCCAGCCCAAGGTAATGTAGATGGGGAAGCCTTGAAATGCAGGAGACAGGGTGGAGATGAGAAGACATGTCAGAGCCTGGTGGCCAATGAAGCACAGAAGGTGCAGGGAAGAGAGGAGAGCAGGAAGGAAAGGCAGGAAAGGTGGGTCTCAGTGAAGATGGGGGGTTCTGTTTCACCCCCAAGAATGAGCATGTGCATCCTCGGACCCCGGGCCTGTGAGGTTGGCCGGTGGAAGCCCGGGAGCTCTGCTTAGTCAGGGTCTAGGATTGGTACTCCTGCTGGGGCCACCTCAGAGCAGAAGCAGGGCGGGGGCAGTGTGGGCTGGCTCTGGAGTGTTCTGCCCTTAAAGAACAACAAGACTTTCCTGAGGCAGTGTGTAGGATTTAAGATGGAGACTGTGACAACAAATAGAGAGAGATGAAAGAGCTTCTCAGTGACAGGGGGAGAGGGTCCGCACCTGGAGGACAGAGCCTTCCTGGAGGGCAGAACCTCGCTGGCCTTCCGGTTTTCCACACACCTGCCTGGTGAACCAACACACCACTAGGGGTTTCTTTTCTTGCTTGAAATGTCATTGAGTTTTCCATTTTTTTTCTTTTGCTGAGAAAGGCACAATTAAGTACCAGAATTTTCTTTGCTGGCCTAGCCTTCTGGAATCTGAACAGGTTTTGCAATCCCAGGACCAGATCCTCTCTACATAAAAATTGGTGGGGGACTGTGGGGGGGAATCTCTTCTTATAATAGCTAGAACATCTAAATATTTTGTAAAAAAATAAGCTCATCATGAATCCAGTTAACCCAGCAAGGCTACTGCTCTTCTGTGTGGTGGTAACAGCTTTGTTCAGCAGTGCAAGGTGCAGGCAGAGCCTTTCGTAGTATTAATCACTAGGTCCATTTATTGAGAGAGCTGTTCTCATTTCTCAGAGAACTGAGGCATGTGACAATCACAGGTAGGGTAAGCAAATGAACACAAATTCAAACTCAGAATTCAAAGCCAGCCTCTATGTATTCCTGAGGACCATACTGTCTGCTAATTATAGAGAAAGGCACATGCTGGTTCAACAGCAGAGAAAGCAAACAGGACGCACTTTCTGTGCGTCATCTCCACCACAGGGCCCTCTCTGTCATGATCCAGCAATACTCATTCACAGTCAAAACCCAGGAAGCGTGGAAAGATTGACCTCTGTGAGCCAAACAGTGTGACACTTGATTACTTGACAGAACTAATCCTTCTGTCCTGATGACAAAAATTCACCTACATAGATACATGCAAGCTAATATCTGTTGTAATGCCTCCCAGTTTCTCTGGAAAATTTCTTAGCTTCCTGGACATCTCTGAAACGCTAAGTTTTGGTAACCAGAGGTATAATAAATCTTTTATTTTTATTTATTTATTTGTTTGTTTATTTATTTATTTATTTTTGAGACAGAGTCTCACTCTGTCGCCCAGGCTGGAGTGCAGTGGCGCCATCTTGGGTCACTGCAAGCTCAGCCTCCCCAGTAGCTGGGACTACAGGCACCCGTCACCTCATCCGGCTAATTTTTTGTATATTTAGTAGAGACAGGGTTTCACCGTGTTAGCAAGGATGGTCTCGATCTCCTAACCTCGTGATCTGCCCGCCTCGGCCTCCCAAAGTGCTGAGATTACAGGCATGAGCAACCGTGCCCGGCCAATAAATCTTATTATGCCCATCTCTATGTCCATACATAAATGTACACACACGTGTTTATGTAAGATAAAATGAGATATCTATGTATGGATGTTTATGTATATAAATATGTATAGACAGATAAACCAACTTCTTAAAAATACATATCATTATATTGGTCCATGTTTACAACTATGTACATATGTGTATACATATATATGTGTATAGGTTCCCCACACTGGTGTTTAAGGCATGCGGTGGCCCAACCCCAGGAAGACTCAGCTATCATACCACCCACCTTCAACCCAGCCACATCCATCTACATTTTCTGAAAATAAAAGGCAGCCTCCCCCAAAAGCACTGAGACCCTTGTGTAGGGAACCTGAGCAGACACCAGCTTCCCAGGGCTTCCTTTTATCAAGGAGAGCTTAGTTGCTCTTGTTAATGGTAATATCTTCTTCTTCCTGCAGCACCCGGCTGTGGCCCACTCTGGAAAACGTTCCTCAGAAGGAAAGATCATTGCTGGCCTGCCTTCCCAATTTCAGACTTTCCAGTCTACAATTGTGTAAACTAATTCCTTAAAATACATCTCATATCTATCATCCATCTGAATCTATATGCATATACATATATACACATATGTACATAGTCATAAATATGCATCAATGTAATGAGATGTATTTTGAAGACATTGGTTTATCTGTCTATATTTACATACATATACATCCATACATAGATATCTCATTTTATCTCTGAATCTATAGACATATAAACACACGTGTGTGTACATTTACATATGGACACTGAGATGGGTGTAGTAAGATTTATTTTAAGGAACTGGAAATATAAAGAGATATCCATATATATATATCTCTACACACACACACACACACACACACACACACGGAGAAAGAGAGAAAGGGAGAAAGATCTGTCTACATCCATCCAGTTGGATTTTTCTAGAACACCCTGGTTGACACTCCTGCATTGATGAGTCATTGGTTGTAGAATGTCCTGGGAAGGAGACATGAGCTTGGACAGGGCTGTCCTCATCAGCAGGCACTTCCCAAAGAGGGCTGACAGCTGAGGCGTCTTCCAACCATACTCCCAGCATCTGAGGGAATAAGTCCTTCCTTCCTGACGGGAACCCAGACAGCACATCATGGAGCCCACGCCAACTGGGCAAATTGAATGTGCACACAGCAAATTACCAAAACTGCCAATAAAACTCAGAATTATAAAATCATATAATTTAGAAATTATGTGATATAATTAACATTTACAATCTGTTGACTTAAAGTCGATTATGCAGGAAATAACTGAGAGATTGTTCATAAGCACAAAACAATCCAGCAGAAATGGACAACATTAGGTGCTCAGGTCGTGTGGAGGTCAATCTCAGCAGACCAGAGTCACTGGGCTCCCCAGATGCAGTGAAGGAGAGCCCTGATCTTGGGCTAGCCACGTGCTTTACACATAGCAAGGACTGTAAGCCTGACTTTGCTCTAGCACCGGAAGGAGGAGGGCCTCCCTCTGAAAACCACCCATTTCTCCTAGAAGCCCAAGACTCCAGTCCCTGTCAGGCTGCAGAGGTGATTTCCAACCATATGATCCATGAGCCATCTGCATCGGAATCGCTGAGGAATTCCTGTGCCCCATGCCCCATTCCTGGAGTCAGCAGCCGGACTATAAGACTGGCTCAGTGAACTCCACAGACAGAGTCACAGGCATGGAAGTGCAGGCAGCAGAGTGCAGGCACAGAGGCTAGCAGCTGGCCCTCAACAAGTCCACCTTCTCAGAGGTTTAGTTTCCTAACCTGGAAAACAGGGAATAACATCATGAAAGAAACACCAGACACAGCACTAATATATCACAAACGCCACATAAGCAACCGAGTGCAAAATGGTATGTTTCCTGCCATCGGCTGAGGCTCAGAATAGCGCACAGAGCATGGCAGGGGTGCACTCTCTAAAAAGGGTGCTTCTGATTCTGACGTTGTTCCTCTCAAGGGTGCTTCCTCTAAAAAAGGAAGCCCGCACATCCATGCACAACTCTCTAAGGAGTGACCTCAGCAACAACAGCAAGTCCCTGCCACTCTGCCTTCCCAGCCTCAAGTGTACATATGTCACAAACTTGTCAGTGCTGAGTATCCAGCTCCCACAGTCGCACAGGGGAGCAGGGTGGATGTGTAGAGTTTGCTGGTTTCTGCGTAGTATAAATCCTCCCACAATTTCAATCAACCAAAGGAGTTGGAAGACATCTGCACAATTAGCTCTTATGCACCGACACTGATAGAAGAGACCAGAGACATGGTATTTCTTCAGAGAAAGTTTCAGAAGCTGTGCAGCACCTCTCTCCACCCCAGGGAAAGACACGAAAGAGGAATGTAGGCAGGGAAATTTCACATCCATGTGCGGAGGCACCAACCTCAAGGCCATTGAGGAAAGCTTCAACAAAACCATTTAGGCTGCCTCCAAGGGGTTCCCTAGGGTTCTGAGCTACCAGGGCACAGGGGCTAGTGACTGCCTTCCAGGCAGAGAAGTTTGCAGAGAGGCTGCCTGGGGACAGGTAAGAAGGAGAGGCCGTGGGGGAGTACACTAAGGTTCCATCCATGGTGAAGTGAGAGGGCCTGGGTATATCCTTGTACCCAGGGACCCACGGCAGGTGACTGGACTTGCAGGGGTGAGCCAGCCCTGACAGAAAGAGGCTGGAGGTGTACCAGGGGTGAAGCTAGGGGAAGGGTTCCATAATTAGACACACACAGGAATGTAACCCTGCCATGGAGAGCTGTGGGGCAATGTCAATGCAGGAGCCCTTTGGCACCCTCCCATGCATTCCACCAACAAGGGGCAGCTTTTAGACCTTAGCTTCACAGAGGGGAATCTGACACCAAATCATGATGCACGGTCAAGTAACCCTATTAATAGCCCTTGTTGTCCTCCATCTTCCTGCTCCAACCCTGGAAAACCAGAGGCAGAGGTCAGTGGTAAAGACAGGAGTGGGTGTGCAACCCCCTGAGGCTGGGAGCCAGCCAGGGCCCCAGAGGCGTTTCTGATGCCGACACCGGCTCCAGATGCAAAGAATCTTGAAACAGGACGAAAAACGGACTTTTAAAAACTCAGCCTCTCTGGACCTCTCAATACTTGGAAATTAAACCGTTCATTGTATCTGGAAGTGACGGGGAAAGTCTGGTGCCCGAGAAGACTCGGAACAGGGATGGGAAGGAGCTATCAGACTTGAGCCATGAATTTGGAGGAAGTAAAGTTGTACCTACATCATACCGTACTGAGAACAGCTCATTCAGAAAACAAAGAAGCCCAGTTTCTCATATATCTGTTGGATGGCCCTGCCAGGTAAACCTGTAGCAAAGCCACACGGAAGTAGGACAGTGTCAAAACCAATCAGGCCAAGAGTGAGCAACAGCCCGCTGGGTCTCTGGAAGAGCTGGGGAAACAAGAGGAGGCAAAAGAAGTGAGCTATGGGCCCGGGGTCAGTGACAGGGCCAAGGAGTTTACAAGAGTGAGCATATCAGATAGACAAACAAGAGGCAGAAGAATCTACAGATACAAGGAGGTCCAAACCTACCCACAACCCCCACCCAACTCCACCCCGGCTTTGGCTCCCCTGGGGCTGGTGAAGGTAATAAGTGAAAACACCCAGGTTTGAGAATGGCTGGGCATCAAGGCAGTCTTAACAACGTCAGAATCAGAAGTATTTGCCTGCAGGCCAGTGGCTGGGAGAAATGTCCAGCTCTCCGTAGATTTCCATAGCTGGGGTCCCATTTTCCTTCAAGGTGGGATGGGTAAGACAGAAAATGTCCCCTGAAGGACAAGACTCAGGACAGTTCCAGCTCCAGCCTAGTGTCTCAGGATCCCTGTTGACTCCACAGGAGAAAGACCCTCCAGAGTGCAATGAAGGAGCCCAGAGGAGACAGTGAAGCGAACCCACTCCACGTGGTGACTCCCCTCATGGCAGAACTGTAGAATCCAACACCACATGGACCTCATCGATAACACTGACCACGCCTCCTTGCTTTTAAGATGGATAAGGGGCAGGGACAAGGGGCTCCATTGTATTTGACCAATAGCTGCAAAAGTAAGAAATCTTAATAAGCATGGAATCACAGAAACAGTTGAATGTAGAATTAAACAATGAAGGCACATTTCTGACTTAAATATGCCAAGAGGTTTTTGTTTGTATTCTTTATGATTTAATTTTTTTTGGACAACCAATAAACACATGTTCAGAGCATCTTCTCTAAGAGCCACAGAGACATCACTTGAGATTTCAGATGATTTCGAAACTCTGCTATCACTCCTTGAAAAAGGCAGGCCTGGGATTCCAACCTATCCATGCCTCTAACCCCACCTGGAAATCTCTGGCTCCAAGAGTCTAATGGTGATGGTTGCCACTATTAGATTTCCTTTCTCTCTGGGTGTTACAATCAGGTTTACAAGGAAGAAACACCAACCAGGGTTATCACCTCTACCAGTGGACACAGAGTTCACCAGCTTTTATTTCTGGGACTGACAGATGTCAAGAGGATCCCTGGATTCCAGGATTGACAGGATGGAATGGTCAGCAGGATGCCTTCCCCCAAAAACTCAGATGACAGAGCCCACAACACGGCAGCCAGATCAGGCAGGAATCCAAGCTAATGTTTCAATAACACCAGTGATGGGAATCCCCACTGAATCCCAACTGAAGGTGCAATTGAACACTGTGGGCCCAAAATACCTACAAAAAGTTTTGCAAAACCTAAAGAAAAGGCAGATCTCTTTGGTGGCAAAACCAATGTGGTGAGTTAACTTTGAAGCAATCCAACACCGCATTATTGTCATAGACATGCTCACTAAGAAAAAAAAAAATCACAGAGAAATAGAAAAATAGAGATAAATGAATAAAATTTATTTTGAGGTTTCACTGCCAGAGGCTAGCCAGAGAAATCAGGGGAAATACAAGGTGAAGATTGGAATCACAACTAAATATTGTTCCTGTATAAGGAGAATTTTCCCCTTTTGAATTCTTAGTTTACTTGACTCCCTGAGTTTCTCATTCCTTTGACAGGCACCTATGAGCATTTCACGCTAAGCACTCACCCTCCGTTTTCCATGTGCCTGCATTTCCAGTCACTACCTTGATTTAGGGAGAGAGGATAACAGTTTTCTCCTAGATAGTAACTTTAAAATAGTAACAGTTTTCTTCTAGAAGCAACTTAAAATAAATTTATTGACATTAAAAAATGTTAAATGAGGTGTAGTCAAAGCTTAACCAGCACTTTTAAAAGGAGCATATTTTACTTTATTTTATTTTATTTTCATTTTGAGATGGTGTCTCCCTCTGTTGCCCAGGCTGGAGTGCAGTGGTGTGATCTCAGCTCACTGCAACCTCCACCTCCCAGATTCAAGCAATTCTTAAAGAAGCATATTTCATAAAGAATACTTGTGAGTCACTTCTGTTGTCTTCCTGAGTGCTTTTTACCTGCTCTTTGCATGTGGCATAAACTCCTACTTCTTTAATGCATCTCAGTTTTTGACTTCTGGCTCTTTCACTGCAAACATAGGAATTTTTAAAATAAAGAAACCACGGCCGGGCGCGGTGGCTCATGCCTGTAATCCCAGCACTTTGGGAGGCCAAGGCAGGTGGATCACGAGGTCAGGAGATGGAGATCATCCTGGCTAACATGGTGAAACCCCGTCTCTACTCAAAATACAAAAAATTAGCCGGGCGAGGTGGCATGCACGTGTAGTCCCAGCTACTCAGGAGGCTGAGGCAGGAGAATCACTTGAACCTGGGAGGCAGAAGTTGCAGTGAGCTAAGATTGCGCCACTGCACTCCAGCCTGGGTGACAGAGCAGGACTCCGTCTCAAAAATAAATAAATACACAAATAAATAAAACCAAACAGTTGTACAAACACTAGATATTCAAACGTCAAATGACTTGATAAATGTGGACTTTAACGGGGCAGGGGATAAGGAAGGGAAATGCAGCCACTGATGTATTTACAGCAATTAATCCTCCCTCATCATTAAAAACACTGCTCCATTTTGTAAATAGCAACACGGAGCAACCACACTGCAGAAGTCACGCTTAATAATACATTCATTTGCGGACTTTGTGATTTTTTTCCCTCTCAAGCCATTTTGAAGAAAATCTTTGAACACCTCTTCGTGGCTTGATGTTTCACATTAAACTCCTTTAAGTAGCTAGAAGTTTCCTGAAGAAAACACATGAGCCTTTCACTCGTAGAACTCCAAGAGCTGGTGGAGTCCTCAAAAAAAAAAAAAAAAAAAAAAAAAAAAATGACAATTCCAATGGGTATGAATTTCCTCCTGAGAAGTCAAGGGCAAACCACATCGAAAAAGTTGAGCTTCCTGCCTCCACTCAGAAAGTTAACCCAACCAGGGTCCAGGCAATAACAAAATCTGCCAGAAAGGCAGGGTGAGCTCAGATAGATTTCAAGCAGGAGCACAGCCAAGGTAATGTTCAAACTCCTGTCCAGCCCCCAGGTACTCTGAATACTCAATGACATCAAATGGAGCCAGTTCCAAACTGCTAAACTTGTAACTCATAGTAGGTCTCCTAAAGAACTTGTCTTTAGAACCCCTAAAGACACCTCTGCCGTGTGAAGAGACCCGAAACCCAGCTCACATCCAGAGCAAGTCCTTTGTCAATGAAAACGTGAACGGCAAAGACGTCAAGGTGTCCAGCAGTGGACATATTTCAACATGTTTTAGGACTTTCAGATAAAATCCTATTAAAACAAATAGATTGGGGCCAGGCACGGTGGCTTACGCCTGTAATCCTAGCACTTTGGGAGGCTGAGGTGGGTGGATCACAAGGTCAAGAGATCGAGACCATCCTGGCCAACATGGTGAAAACCTGTCTCTACTAAAAATACAAAAATTAGCTGGGCATGGTGGCGGGCGCCTGTAGTCATTCTTTGCAGTTCCTTGCTTTGGAGCTGCATGAAGGACTTCCACCTGTGAAAAGAAGTGGTGAATTTGGGGCTCCTCGTTGGAAATGCCAGCCTTCTCACTGAATTAATCAGCTATTTTCCAAGAAAAATCACAAACAGCATTCCCCTTAAGTAAGTCTCTCAAGATATCACCCAAGCCAGGGAATTCCCAACTTTGTTCTTGGATCGAGAAAGGCCCCTGATAAGGTTTTCAATCATCCTTAGAAAAATAAGAGGAAAGTGGAAGAACAGTACTCTTATACTAAATTAACATAACTGAAGTCACATTCTTTTGAAACCATGTCCTCAGATTTTTGGGGGTAGAGGTTAAAGTGTCCTTTACTTACTGAAATCCTGATGAAATGAGAGAATAGGGGTTTTCCTCCTTTCTTAATGCCTTCATGTATTGGCATCTTGATTTCCTCCTTTTAAAAAAGTACTAGTTTTATGTCTTAATAGCAAGTCTCCATTCTAAAATGTCTACAAAATTATCAGAATTTTATTATATACGTGAAAATATTTATTATGGAATAAATAGGAGAAAATGTAAAATATTATATACAGTATGATTACAATAAGAAAAAATAATACACAAATGTAAAATGAAGATAGTTACACAAGAGTGGTATAATTGGGGCAATTTTGAGTTTTTAAATAATTGTTTAATGTTCTTAAAGCATTATTTTTAATTAAAAGAAATTTCATGTAAATGTTGTTATAAAAGATTTTTAAAATTACCTACCAAAGCATAAACATCTATCTCTACAGAATAATAGAGTATGCCTTTCCAAAAATATTCAAATAAATGTTAGCTCTTTTATTACTAGTATAATGTGTACACTGTTAGTATTACTGATTGTGTCCTAACTATGAATGCAACTGGCATATCCACATTAGGTCCTGAAGAATGGTCTCTGCCTTACTCAAGGACTCTTCTCTGATAATGTCAGCTTGAATAGAAGCAACTTAAAAATCTCCAAGCAATTTCTATTCGCCTCACACCGCTGCAAGATCTACAAGCCATTTGCTCTCGTTAGGAGTGTGAAATATTCACCAGAAAGTGTAATTATTATAGGCTGTATTATTTCTTTTCTTGCTTGCTTCTTTCTAACTGAAGATTCTGCTCTGGTTCCCCTTAAAACAATCTTCAGTGTTTCCTAGACGAAATGTTTTTCTCCATCTGTCCTCTGTTCCAGCTCCCACACAGTTGTAGGCTGAGTTACTCTCTTGCTGAATTTTCAGTTTTTCCTACCAAAATACCAGCTAGTTTTGTTTTCTCCTTCCCTACTTCTGTCCACTTTTTAAACCATCATAAAGCTATCTATACTATCCCAAATGCTTTCAACACCAATAATACAAAATTATATTCAAAATGTGATCTTGGAGTGGCACAGTAACCACTGTCACGGGGTCACAAAACCACTGTTTTAAAAGACGATTTCCCTCACTGAATGCCCCTGCTGTCCCTGGACTTCACGAGAAGTACAATAAATAATCTTCATAAAGAACAGCCTGAAATCACCACACGGTAGACTCGCCTG
This sequence comes from Rhinopithecus bieti, assembly GCF_001698545.2. Taxonomy (NCBI): domain Eukaryota; kingdom Metazoa; phylum Chordata; class Mammalia; order Primates; family Cercopithecidae; genus Rhinopithecus; species Rhinopithecus bieti. Next base: position 1,424,845 of record NW_016807233.1, on the reverse strand, counting down.
AGACAATCAGGCCTTATTCCAATTAGAAGTACATTGAAATGCTAGAGAAAATCTAACCACTACCAACATCCACCCTACCCCTCCAAAAAGAATTTACATATATTATATACATGGCCAAGAGCAAAAGAAAGAAAACAGAAATCCCTAAGGTCCAGAGTCAAAGAAAGAAACTCAGTTAGCAAGTGTTAGATGAATCCACAGGAATCCATAGGGATTTGGGTCACAAGTGTAAGTCCTAAGGACTGTGGGTGCGGTTCCAAGGCCCAAGCAGGGACAAAGGACACAGCTTATGACCCAAGAGAAGCAGGAGAGCAAAGATTGGAACCTTTCCTAGCAAAAGTCACTGTGTGCCTAAGGCTACGTGCAGCAAAAACAGTCATCTGTGAGAAATAAAAGCCACATTTCCATTACTTGTATAGTGTGTCACAGCCTAGATAAACAGATAGATGACAATGATAGATAGATAGATAGATAGATAGATAGATAGATAGATAGATAGACAGGTAGATTGATAGAAGTAGGTAGGTAGGTAGGTACTAGATACACAGATGATTGACAGGTAGGTCATTAGATAGATGATTGATAGATGATAAATGATAGATGATTGATAAATGATAGAAAGATGATAGCTAGGAAGATAGATGATTGATAGAAGATAGGTAGGTAGACAGATAGATAAATGATTGATAGAAGACAGGAAAGTAGGTAGGTAAGTAGGTAGATGACTGACAGAATATAGGTAGATAGATGATACACAGAAGATAGGTAGATAGATAATTGATAGAAGATAGGTAGGTAGGTAGATGACTGATAGATGATTAGATATATAGATAGATGGTTGATAGATAACAGATAGATAGATAGATAGATAGATAGATAGATAGATAGATAAACTGATTCATGACCATCAACATCCCCAGGGCTCTGGCAGAAGCAAAAATAAAACTACTCCGTAGAGACACTTTCATATCTTACATTATAGAGAATTCACAAAGAAAAAATAATCCCCACTGAAGATAAGCTCACAAGAAAATGTTATAAAGTACATGAAGAAAAAAAAAGTAGATTTTAGTACATGTAGTAGATACAAAAAGATTGAGGATTATCACCCCAAATAGCATGGATAAAAGATCGAACCAAAAGCATCTATAAAGTTAATTTAAAATGACTTTCTAAAACAGAAATTTAAACCATAATAAAAGCAGCAGAGTATAAATCAATAACAGGCAGAGCTGAAATAACTGAAGACAAATTCCAGAAATAAAATTTAATAGACTATCTTAAAATTAGTTATTCAAAAATGGTAAGAGATATTACGGAACTACCTAGAAAGAAGGAAAAAGAGAAAGAGATGTTAAGGAGTGTGGAGGCTAGCATGAGATGTCCAAGTGAACAGTGGAAATTCAGAAGATATATTTGGAGACAAATAATAACCAGATTTCAGAGAAAGAAACGTCAGAATTTTTTTTTTTAAAAAAAGAGTCCTGAGCAAAATAAACATAATTAAATCCACATCTAGTCATATCATGATAAAACATCAAAGACAAAGAAAAAGAATTAAAAGTGACCAGAGAATCGAATAAAGATTATCTACAAAGGAAACAACCTGATGGATACAAGATTTCTCATCAGCAACAACAGATGCCAGAAGGGAATAAAATCATGCCTTCAAAGCACTGCTGGAAAATAACTGGCAACCTAAAATTCTATGCCAGGCAAAATTAACATTCAAGAGTGAGTGTAAATTGAAGAAATGTTGAGGGAAAGACTGAAAGATTTTACTACTTACAGACATTTAATTAAAGAGCTATCAGAGTACATCTTCAATAAGAAAATTAAACCCAGAAAGAAAAAAAATGAAATTCAAAATACAAAGGTAAACAAAGACAATTATGAGTTGATATATGCACATCTTAAATTCAATTTTAGAAAGAAAATTATGAGTTGATAAATCAAGATAAGTATTGATACAATTAAAGAGATAATAGTAATGATTAACTTTAGAATGATTTTAAAACAAAGCAGAACTAAAGAACTAGGTAACGGTAACCTGAGAGCTGGAAGGAGGGGAGCAGAGTCAGAGGGCCTTGGATCCTTTGGAAAGTGGGTAGAAACAGTGCTTGATGTCAGACTTTGTTAGGAGAGGGATAATTAGACAATCATAAGAAGAGTCTAACCAGACTAAAATCAGAGTGTGTAACATTCCCAAAACAGTAGATGGGGATAGGCAGCATAAATACATTTGATAAAGTCAGGAAAAATGAAAGTCACAAAATAAGTTGAGAGTAACAACTACAAATATATTTTGTATATATTGTAATTTACACAATATATAAATTAATCTCACTTGTCAAAACATAAATATTCTCAGCCTGGGTGATTTTTAAAAATACAGTTACACTCTGTTTATGAGAGCTGTATCTAAACCACAAATAAACAGAAAAGTTTAACATATATTTACTGAAAAAGATATACCTGACATAACATACCAAAAAAGAAGTTCAGCTATCAACAAAAAGAAAGCTGGAATAGCAACTTTACTATCAGGACAAGGTAGAGTTTAGGACAAAATTATTTATTAGGAATAAAGATGAGCAATGCTCAGTAATAAGGAGCAATAATTCATCAAGAATATATAAAACTCCAGAAGCTGCATGCACCAAATAACAGAGCCTCAAAATACATATGCAAAAATCAACAGAACTATAAACAGAAATAGAAAATCCTTCATTATAGAGAGAGATTGTCGCTCTCGCCAAAACAGCTAGATTAAGTAGACAAGCAACTAGTACAATGATTCTCAGAGGATGCTTTGTGAGACTTCACCTGTTACCTGACGTTTAGTGGCCAGGACCTAAAGCTGAGGGTTTGGAGGAGTCTGGGACCCCACATTCTGAAGACAGATATGTATGAATCACTAGGGGACTCAGGCTTATAAAGAGGTGGCTGAAGTGGCCCTAGTCAGTTTTTATAAAAGGCCAAGGACTGTCTTAGTCCATTCCTGCTGCTGTAACAAAATATCTTAGACTGGGTAATTTATAAACAACAAAAAATTATTTCCCACAGTTCCAGAGGCTGGCAAGTCCAAGATCAAGGTGCCAGCAGATTGAACGTCTGGTGAGGGCCAGGCAGATTGAGTGTCTGGGGAGGGCCCAGCAGATTGAGTGTCTGGGGAGGGCCCATTCCTTATAGACGGACCATTCTGGGTCTCCTCACAGGGCAGAAGGGAAAAAAAAAAAAAAAAAAGCCAAACTTGAATTTGCTCCCTCAATCTCTTTATCAAGGGCATTAATCCTATTTATGAGGGTGGAGCCCTCATGGCCTAATCGCCTCCCAAAGACCCCACCTTCCTAATGGCGTCACCTTCAGGGTTAAGTTGCAGCATATGAATTTCGGAAGGACACATACATTCAAACAGCAGGGACAGTCAAGTGTGTGTTTCCCATAGATAGGATGTGAGAAGCAATGAGGCTTGAACCAAGTGTCTTTCTGATACGAGATGGGCTTGGGAATCAGCAAAGGCTTCCTGCCAAGCAGGGGCCACCAGGGCAAGCTGAAGGGTCCAGAAGTAATCAGGCCAAATGAGTCTCCCACTCCAGGGAAACCTACAGGACCCCCTGATCCACTCACATATGAACCACCACCCAATGGGCCTTGGAGGGACAGTGTCAGACACAGGCAGAATCAGCCAAGCTTCTACCATAGAAGCAATCAGACAATTTCTTTCACCTTCTATGCACTCCACATACAGGGGTGCCAGAACCAGTGGGGTGGGAGCAAAGGGGTAGGTACAAATAATGGAACAGACTTCACCCTCCAGATTCCCAGGGACCATCCCCCATACCTTGGGAGGCAGTTTAGGGAGGAAGAAGGGTAGAATCATGTGAGATTTTTCATGGGTTTTTAAATTGTATATATTTGTATACAACAGGATGTTTTGAAATACTCATCTGGATATACACAGACAGCACAACAATTACTACACACTGATACTGCAGTCAAAAAGATGAACATACCCGTCATCTCACATTGTCAGTGTCCTTTTTGGGGACAGGGGATGGTAAAAGAACCTATAATCCACCTCAGAGATTTTATGAGACCAGATCAGACTTTTAAGTGAGTAAAGAAGATTGGAAAGCTCTTGAATCTACTCCAGATAGTAACAAGGGATGTAAAAGAGAGATGTGTCTAAACGTGGATGACAGCAAAGGGGAGGAAAATTTGTTGAATGCACCACTTATGCAAAGATCTGAAAACACAATGATCTAGCTAGATCTAGCAGGCATTAAGAGAACCTGAACCAAACTGAAAATATATACTTTTTTCATGCTCATGTGGAAGATTTCTAAAAACGACATAGTAAATCCCAAAGAAAGTATCCACAAATTTCAAAGAATGAAGATCCACACAACACACTCCCTCACCACAGTAAAATGACATTGGAAAAAACAAAGGTGTCTCCAAAAAAAAAAAAAAGACTTTCACTCAAAAAAATAAAAATAATTATGAGATAATCAAAGAAAATTATGAAATAATTAGAACCAAACCACCCCAAAAATCAGTATGTGAACTCAATCTACTTGTATTCATATGCATAAATCTTAACAACCTAACCTTAAATGAAAAAGCCACTTGCAGAAGGATATGTATAGAATAACACCATATGTGCAAAATTATAAACACATTTATAGAATACACATGTGTGCAGGTGCACATGCGTCTGTGTGAAATTTGTGATGTATACAGGCAAAGAGAAAGCAGAGTCACGTCAACAGGAAGAAAACACACCCACTTCTGGATACCGAATGGAAGAGGAAGCGACTGGGCAAGGAAAGGATGCAAATGAATCATGCACTCTGTTTGTAAGTTGCGTTTCTTTGAAAAGACTCAGAAGACATTACAACCAAGCATTAGCATATGTTGAATTTGGTCAAAGGCTTTTTTCGTTTTATTATGACTGGACTTTTACATATTTCAAATAAATAGAATTAAAGGAGAAAAGTTACTCAAATGCTCCAAGCCATTTCTAACACGGCTTCTGCTCCTCTGAGCACCAGCTCCGGCTGGTGCCTTTAGAGTGGCGAGAGATGAGAGGCCACGAGGGAAGGATGGAGTGAGATTTAGGTTCACAGGTTCTCTGCAATTTAACATAGCAACTTTGCGATCACTATTCAAACACATAGCAAGTAATGGATGGCACTTAATACGCGCTTGGGTTTCTCCCACTGCCGTCATGCAAAGTAAAGCTTCCCAGAAAGTAATAAGAACTAAAATGTTTTCCTGAAACGACGCTAGATTCCTAAAAGCAATAGGGGCTCCAGCCATAAGGGGTTCAAGGGCAGTGGATGAAACACATCTTCAAGGTTACCGTTAGTTCACTGCCACGCGGGCTTCTATGCAAATGGCAAGATTCACCACCCAAGAAAGTACAGAGCCCAGCCTCGGTCTCCCTCTTCCACAGACCAACTGGGCCCACATCCATCCACTTCTCTGCATGCAGCTCTTTCATTAGTAAACCTGATACTAGCAGTCCGTGTGTGTGTGGGGGGCGGGGGTGTGTGTGTGTGTTTAGCAAGAGGGGCTTGGATTCCTCGAAGTCTCAATGAAAACTCAGGGTACACTGAAGCAGGGGAGATTGAACTGCAATTGTACCAGTGCTTAAGCACAACGAATGTTTGATCTGAGCAATTAATTCTGGGCTGTGGTGTGAGAAAGGAAACCTAAGGAATAATACCTCTCCTTCCTGTGACCACACGGGCTGGACTGTGCATCTTGGCCACCTCTAATGCAATGCAACACCAACCCACGCTGTGTCTCTCCCTGTGCTTGGCGAGGTCCTACACACAATGCAAGGAACTGCTTCACCGCACCGGCCAAGGACAACAAGAATAGCCTTGAGGGGAGATTGAAAAAGAGGAAGAAAGTGTTTCACACAGAGGAGAAAAGAAGTTTTAGATTAAAAGAGCCCTCATCACTTCCCATGTGCTCCCACCATAACTGCCTTGGAGGGAAGCAATCCCTGCTACCCACAAACCAGCAGGACTGGCAGAAGGCGGAACACAGAGGTGAAATCCCTTCCAGGGGCTCAGACCCAACACAAGGGCTTCGCCTTTGACTCATTTCGTCTCCTCGCGCCACACATCCAAACCCTATGCAGAATAACATGTATGCCCCCGTAACCACCCACCTCCCCACCTCCACTGCAACATCCCTGGTCCCGGCCACCGTCACCCCTCACCTGGATTATTATATTAGCTTCCCATGTTCCCTGCTCCAAACCTTGAAACTACTGTTTCAAGGGAACCAGCAAGATCTCGTGAACACATCCATCAGATCACATCATTCCCGCTGCTCAGAACCCGCCAATGCTGGGCTTCCCATCACACAGACCCACAGCCCTTAGGGCACCTGGCACCACCCCTTCATCACGTGGCCCCTCTTTCTCTGACCTCATCTCCACTCCTCCCCTCTCCATCCAGCCGCCCTGGCCTCCCTGCCGTTCCTCAAGCTCAGAAGGCACTGGCAAGGCACTGGCTATTCCATGTGTCTGGAATGTTCTTCCCCAGATAGCTCCTGGCTCCCCCTTCACCTCCCACGGGCCCTCACTCCAATGTCAGTCTTTCCATGACTGTCACTCTATAAAATCCTAACCCCCAACATTCTCCATTTGCTGCCTCTGCCTGATTTTTCTCTCCTTAGCATTTATTTCCATCACAGCCGGCCTCTGCTCATTTGTCTTATTTTCAGTCTGTCTCCTGCCCGAGGATGGGGACATTCATCTCTTTGGCTCCCACTGCATCCTCGGCACCCAGGACGGGGTGGGCACGGGGTGGGCAGGCAATAGGTGTTTGTTAATGGAATTCTAAAAGTGAACGACAGAAGAGAAGGGAGGTGAAGGCAGATCTTTGTTTTCCGGTTTATAAACTTGGTGCTGGGCAGGAGGAAAAGAAGCGGGGGGTTCATGTGAAGCTCCTTTCCTGAGTCAACATGGGATCTAAAATAAACTAAATTTAGTTGGAGACCTTTTAAATCATTTTTCTCAAGTCAGTTATATGTGCTCTAGCTCATAAATAGGAGGAAGAATGTGGGTGACATTCCCAAGACTGCAGCAAATGTCGGCCAAGTGAAAAACACATCGAATGTCCTGAAGATCCGGCGACGTCCTGAATGTGACACGTTCCGGTTCACAAAAGAGGGGTCCCAAAATGTTTACAAACCTTTACCATTCCATTAAATGGACCGTAACATTTTCCTCAAAAATAGCTTTCTAAAATTGTTACTGGTTTACATTAATTTTCCCTTTCTTCTTTGTTTCCCCTTTTTCTTTCTTATTTTAGAAATAAAGTAACAGGATTAGCTTTTTGATTAAAGCATATTAATACAATTTTGACATTTTATTTGATTTTAAAACATGTTCCAGTTTCCATCATTACACTGGGTCCTGCATGCCATGTTTATTTTTTGAAAGGCTAAAATTATGTGTGACGAACAAAATTCTTTTGTATCAAGAGCCTTTGTACAGACTAAATCCTAAATATGTCTTGAAAAATACCCCCTCACCTTTCTCTATCTTGCATTTTATCTGAAGCGTTATAAGTCTTCATGAAAAACAGAGGAAAAAATGAAACACAGTAACTAACTAGGAACCATCAGAATTATTATTCTTTGACGTTTCCTTTCTCTCTCTTCTCTCTTTTTTTTTTTTTTTTTTTTTTTTTTTGGACGGAGTCTCCCTTTGTCGCCCAGGCTGGAGTGCAGTGGTGCAATCTCGGCTCACTGCAACCTTCACCTCCTGGGTTCAAGCGATTCTCCCGCCTCAGCCTCCCGAGTAGCTGGGACTACAGGCGCCCGCCACCACGCCCAGCTAATTTTGTATTTTTAGTAGAGATGGGGTTTCACTGTGTTAGCCAAAATGGTCTCGAACTCCTGACCTCATGATCCACCCGCCTTGGCCTCCTAAAGTGCTGGATTATAGGCATGAGCCACCATGCCCGGCCCTTTCGTTGACATTTCTAAGCAGCAGATATTTGCAAGCCATGTTAACAACTTGTAGATGTATATATCTAACAGGCAGGGTCCATTGAAATCCTAACTCTTCTCCATTTGTTTGCTGTTTCTTATCAGTTTAAATAAAATATTCACTCTTAAACTATGTTTTAAGCACACACTTGGATCAGTATAGGAGGAATGTGCTCATCTGAGGAAGCAGTGAACGGACATCATAAACTTAGTCAAGACTGTTTAGTAAAGTCACAGATACACCAAGCAGTTTCACAGCCGTGAGTTTAAAAAAGAAATCACTGATCCTTAGTCAGACATAGTTTTCTGAATGAAAGTCAGCACAAGCAGCCCCTTTCCAGTCTACAGTTGACGTGTGTATTCTAAGTGACCAGACTATGAAACCTCTAACACTCTCATTAGAGAGTTAATCCAGAGCTAGTCACTAAAGCACGCCCCCGACCACATTGTAACTAGTGTGAAAAGCAGTCCTTACAGAAATCATGACGTTCTTTTCCTTCCGTTTGCAGTAGGTTGTTCATCGTTTTCATGAGAATATAAGGGCCCTCTCCCAAATAGCTCAGACCCCAAAATGCAGACATCTGCAAATGACAGCAGGTAACATCTGCAGATTGGTGCTCACCATTCGCTGTGAAGGCAAGCAGGCTTCTGCCTCAGTTTTTTTACCCCTTTTCTCCTCTGATTCATTCCAACCAACACCAATGACAGTGGACAGACTGCTGTCTGGGTGAGAGTGAGGGGGACAGAGGGCCTGAAGTTGCTCCATTCGTCCTCACCACTAAGGGTAAAGAGGGGACTTCACATCCATGTGCAGTTAGCTTCTAAAAGACAAGGAAATCTCCCACCTAGAAGGGGACCCCAACCACACCAACCACAGGCTGGGGCCCCCCTCCTCAGCCGGCCCCTGCCCAAGTCCTGCTGACCAAGCCTCCTCAGGACACAAGGTCAGTTCAGGACATGAGTGGCCTCATCCCTTGCATCCCACCCTCTGAGTTACAGTCTTTGAGAAACACAGCACCATGAGCTTCTAGAGCTGCTTGGAACCCTGGAGATCATCTTACTCCACTCGTTGAACAGCTGGGGAAGCCAAGCCTTAGCAAACGGAGGGGATTCTTCCCTCAGGCTTCGTAAGCAATGGAAGGGCACCAGCTAAAAGCTAAGTGCTTTGACTCAGAGCCAAAGGCCAGGGACCTTTCTAGCACCTTCCTCCCTCTCCATAACTTATATGTAGGAAAAACACATAGAAGCAATGTGATGTCAAAGTATGGAAGAACGTTGGATAGCATTAATGTCTAGTCAATACACATTCTCCCCTTATTCTTACAATGAACCCCAAAGTTGCTCAGGGCCACAATACCTTCAGGTACAAATTACATTCCCATGCTTCCTTATAAGATGTGGCAGTTCTGGCCTAGGAGATGTATGCAGACATCTACGCTGGTTTTCTGGGAAATCCTGCCCCTGCCCTGCCCTTCCTCTTTGGGACACCTTCCTACGTCTTCCATCCTTGGGACCATGCAGATGAAACCACCTGCAAAGTGGCAGGCAGTGGCTAGAAGGGGACTGGGTTGGGGATGAACGGCTTCCTTGAGCACTGGACTGGTCCATGACTGCTCGAGTCCAGACCTCTCCTTAGGCAAGACAAACACATGCATGGGGAGGAAGGCCGATTTATCTGATTGGTGAGTTGGGAAGAAAGCACAGAGCATGGTCAGTGTGGCCTCAGCAGGCGGTCCCTCCTTTGGGGAAATATCCTGTCCCAAGGCCAAGGTATTATTCTAGTCTGCCATTGGATGAGATTCCTGGGACAGGCTCTCCCTCTGGGGGAAGCCCAAGATTGTCAGGCTCTATTCAGCACGAATGCATAAGCGTGTATCAGAGGTGAAGTATCAGCAGCCTTATGTATTTCATTATTATTAAGGCAAAGATTACATCACTGCCAGAGATACCCAAATCTCATCCCAAGCAGTTTCCTAACAACCTTCTTATTATTCAAAGGCCAGTGCAAATTGGATTCTTAGAGACAGTATTATTCAGTACAACGAGAATCAAAAAGTCATCATAAAACCATGGATAATTCCTTACCTCACTAAAGCAAACAAACTGCCTTTAGAATTAAACTGGCAATACCAGTGCTGCCCTCAAAACTCACTGCTGCCTCACCAATGGATAAAATGTCAGATGAGATGATACAAAATAAATTGAGAGATGCTGAATTGCCTCACTGAATAAAATGGTTATCTGAACAAAATGTTATGTGAACTGACTTGTCATGGAGCCTAAAATTTCTTAGTCCCATTCCCTTAGGTGAAGGCAGGAAGGCATCACAAAAAAATGCAAGTGTGGGGCTTTGAAAAGGTCTTTGAGAAAATGAGGCAGTAAAGCACAAAGGGTAGAATCATGAGCTTTCATTCAGAGTTGGTTCTGGTTCTGGCTCTGACATGTACTAGTTTTGTGACCTTTTTCTAATCAGTAGACACCATCTCAGAGGTAGCTACAAAGATTCTGAGACGAAGTCTGTAAAGCATCTAGTATGTAGAAGCATAGCATAAATGACAGTTGATGATTATTAGAGTGATTATTATTTTGAGTGTCTAGCAGTGGTATGCTGACAAAAGGGTTTTTGAAAAATCATTTGTTTGGGGAGGAAGCCCTGGTTTGTACTGACTGCCAATTTCCATTGTATGAATACTCCCATTATGGCCAACTTCAAGCTACCAATGGGATGTCACTGAATGCAGAGTTGAGAAGAGATGCATATAGTCAGCTCTCAGGAGCTGCCAAGAGTCAGCAACAGCTCCTCTCTGGTTCAGGCACTGCAGTCACACCTATTGACATGGTTTGGTTCTATGTCCCCACCCAAATCTCATCTCAAATTGTAATCCCCACGTGTCGAGGGAGGGACCTGTAAACCCCACGTGTCAAGAAAGGGAGGTGATTAGATCATGCGGGCAGTTCCCCCACGCTGTTCTCGTGATAGTGAATGAGTTCTCATGAGATCAGATGATTTTATGTGTTTGACAGTTCCTCCTTCACACACTCTCCTCTCTCTCGCCTCCTTGTGAAGAAGGTGCCTACTTCCCCTTCCACCATGATTGTAAGTTTCCTGAGGCCTCCCCAGTAATGCAGAACTGTGAGTCAATTAAATCTCTTTCCTTTACAAATTATATAGTCTTGGGTATTTCTTTATAGGAGCATGAGAATGTACTAATCTACCCATCTTGCTCATTGGGATTCCTGTGTGTACGGCAAAGCACCTAGTGAATGAATGATGTGTTAATGATGGGTTATTATTAACACGAAAAGATATTTTTGTCTCAATAATTTTGCATACCTTTGAACTGAGACTGAGAAAAAAAATGTTTTCATGAATATTAGCATAGATAAGGGGGACATTAGAGCATGGACTGTTGCCTATACTTGACCGTGAACACCGAGACAGTGCCTTCCCAACACCTAGTACTATTCCAGGTATAAGGTATATAGTCTGTAAATGACTTCTGGGTTGGACTGGATTGGTTTGGACTGGATTCAATTGGGTTGAGTTGGGTTGGGTTGGGTTGGGTTGGGTTGGATTGGATTGGATTGGACTGGACTGGATTGGACAAGGGTGCAGAAAGAAACTGACCATAGGTCTGCTCAGAAAACACTCAACTTCTAAAAGGCAGGGAAGTCTATCCTCCCCACCTCATTTTATTCTAAGCATTGCCTGGAGGAAATGCCTTCCAAGTCCCATGGTGGAAACCATCTAAGATGCCCCTTCGTCCATGGGGCTTGCTCTTTATTTTAAACACAGTTCAGTTTTGATTGCTAAAATTTTCTTGGAACCAAGGGATTCCAACAATGCGACTACTCAGAACATCAAGAAATTCCCTGGAGATTCCCAAAGTAAATAATGCAATGTAACTCTTACCTACAATTAATCTATGCAAGAAAAGGTATTGAGGGATATGGCATCTTCTAAAATTACCTGCCTGAATTTCTAGCAGAGAGACCTAGGGAGTTACATCACATACTGCATCTCCAAACACAACCTCTGAATGACCTCCATGAAGGGATAACGTAATAATGTGGCTGTGTCTTGGTAAATGTCATTTATTCCCTCATGAATTTTGACAGAGATGACATCGAGTTTCTTCCAATTCTAAGATTTGATGGCACCCTAAATATGACTTCAATTTCTAATGATTTAATGAAAAAATCTTTCTGGAAAGAGCTGCTCATGGGGAAACACATCTCAAGCATGAGGCACATTTTCTTTTAAGCCCTTCCTCCAACCATCACAGATCCAAAATGGACTTCCAGGAGGATCCTGAAACGAGCCCATGTGTTCAGCCTCTCCCTTAACCACACAGAAAGGGCAGGCGGATGACCTGCCCAAGGTTGGGAATTCTCCACACACTAAAGTCCATGACTGACATTTAGGAGAACATTTTGTTTAATAAATTCAAAATGTCCTTTAAAATTCTATCCATGCTTTCACTGTCAAGGGTCTTAACGGATATGTTTAAAGTATAAATAAATATAGTAGGCATTCTGCTTGCTTAACCTTTCTTCCTTACCCCTTCCTCTCTTCATATAACATTCATTGAACATGAGACAGAACAAGTCCTGAACTCATTTCTATTCCAAGTACTAACTCAAGTCCCTGGAAAGGTGTCTATTTCATTTAGATGGTACAGAGATGTTCTGCTGTTTCTGTACCATCCCCATCCGATTGTTGATATTTGGTATGTCATGTTCAGATCTGTTGTCTTTGTTTACCAGAGGGTTTGTTCAGAGTCCACTGCTGAAGAAGAACTAAATGGAATCTGTCTCCAGGCAGAAAGGTAGGGAAGGCCCTTGTTTTACCCCACAGTGGCACCAACCCAGACAACGGAGGACAGAGGGAAGAGACCCCAGGCAGGACAAGGCCAGCCTGGAGCAGCACCTGGCAGGACGAGGCTTAAAAGAATAAATGAGGGATAGGCCCAAGCCCACGTGTCATGGGGTACCGTTTACAACTTTGCCCACTTATCAATGGAAGTGGGGAGAGTAGAGCCTTCCAAACCATCAGCAGTAGGATCAGAAAGTAGAAGAGTCCAGAAAAGCAAGACTACGCCAGAATAATCTGGAAGAACTCAGCCCCAGCGAGAAGTTGACAGCCAAACAAGGAGCAAGACCATCCTGTTAAGAGGCACTGAGTGGTGAAAACAGCCTTGTCATGAAACAGGGCAGATGATCATCTCAGAACCAACAGGTGCATTCAGGAAAGATAAAAGTGAAAGGAAGATCAGGAATCATTCATTGGTAAAACAATGCATGCCCCTAAAATAACAACTGACAAGGATAAAGTGGCACAGAGTGAGAATCACAAAGTAACAGAGTGGATTGACTCTAACAGACCTTTTCTGGCCCCAAAAGCAAGAGGTTTGGTTGGCGACATTTTAAGACACCATAACTATAAGGTCCCTAAGTGGACAAGAGCAGGCAAGCTCTCTCATTTTTGGGGGTGGGGAACAACTTTCAAAACAGAACTTAACCAAATGGCTAATACTAACTCCTTGAGAACAGGATCCTTCTAGAGCAAGGCAATGGTTTGTAGGTAATGTAGCCATTCTGTCAATAGCATCAGCAACAGCACTGCCTCCTTGACAACAGTGACATTCAGGACCTCTCAGATCACCTTCTGTGGGGCAGGAGACAGAGTGAGGAGAGGTTAGTCACATCCAGGTGGGTTACAGTTCCCTTCTACCACTTACCAGCAGCGTGACATTACTCAAGTCACAACTTTGTACCTCTGTTTCATCAACTATCAAATGAGAATAAAATTATACTTACCCCCCAGGGTTGCTGGGAAAACTAAGTGTTAAAGGGCAGAATCCAGTTCTGAAAATTTAGTAAGTGCTCAATAAATCAAAGTCAGTCCCTGGAGAAGGACCCAAAACATTAAGTAGATGCAATTGAACCAGGGTCATGCAAAGCCAGATTCAGTGGGAAGACCACTGGATCTGTCAGACACCTCACATTAAGCCAAATTCAGTCCACTGTGGCCTACCACCATCCCCTTCCCTGACTTCTCCAAGATGGTGTCAATGACACACTCTACCTGTAGACCGAGTTCCTTCCCCATGCTCCAGCCAGTCCAGATACTAAGCTGAATGTACTTCAGAGCTTCAGCTAAGTAAGTCAATGGAGTCTAGAATTATAGCCCACACACCTGGTATCCAGAGAGCCAGAGAAGAGCCTTGGGCATACATTTCTCCAAGACATGGGATGTGTTTCTCTGAGACATTTCCTCATCCTCCTCCTCTCTATTCCCCTTGCTCCCTCCCGTTTCTTCCCTCCTGCTCCCCTTTTTAATCTCACTGTGATCCTAGCCTACTTCACTCTCTGGCCTTGCAGCTAATTAAAACTGTGGCCCTTAGTTGTTTATTTAAAGACCCCCCCCCCCAAAAAAAAGGCACAGGATATCTAGCAATCATAAGAGCATCACTTTTCTGAGATTCTGTCTAACAGAGATAGCGCAGGAGGCCCTGCACAACGTATTGGTGAATCTATTATAGTTCAGCCTATCTTGCCTGACACTGTTTATAGGGCCAGAATTTATTACCAGCCTTACGGTTTCATAAATTAACTAGTCAGCTATTGCCACACCTCAGTGTATTGTCATATCTGTGAATTTATGGCGTTATGGCTTAATGTAGCATCATGTCATCACTTTCCAGTTCCTGGAGCATTCATTTTACCCTGGAAGATAATTCATCACGGTTATTATGAGAATACCAACATAAACACCAGAGGAAGAAAACATGTAGGTTATGGTCTAATTGCCTGAATCAATCCCAGAAGAAAAGAAGATGCTTGACGAAATCTGCAGTCTTTGAATGAAACTTGAATGTGCTTAGTGTTATTCAGACTCAAAATGCTTTGCACACTTGAATGGGAAAGTATGCAGTGAAAATCCTGTTGAAACTCCACAGAACACCAGCCAAGCTAAAGTGCTGCACTTGGTCAGAATATCTGGGCTCCGTCTCCTGTGTAAATCAGCATTTAAAGTGTTAGATACAGACAGTCCATAAATCAGTATTGCCTTTCTTCAGCATAAGCTAGTGCCTTTAGCAAGTGTTTTCTGTTATTTGGCTGTTTGTTCTGATCTGGTTTGACACGGCTGGTGTGGGTTTGGTTTGGTTCGGTTTGGGGGATGAAGAGGTTATGCAACAGAAAAGCGATGACTTACTCTTTTGCTCTTGCTCACAACTCCAAGGGCTAAAAACAATGCCAGTTCAACCCTCCTACTCACGTATGACGGCCAAACCTGACTCCTGGCTTCTAACTACAAAATCCCCGATGCACTCTGCAGGCCCGCAGCCAGCTCGTCTGCTCAGGAAGGAGCAATAGTGTGATTTGAACATGACCAATAAAAAAGAACACTCGTCTTATTTGCTTTTACAGGTTACATTGTCTCACAGGTAAGGAATGGAATTTTAATACATTTAAAATAGAGATTCCTAACCAATAAAATATCCCCATCACCGAGATTTTAAGGATGCCATGAGTAGCTGGTATTATCAATGACAATTGTGTAGTGGGAAAGGCATGGATTTTGGAGACAGAAAGACGCAGGCCTAAATGTGGACTCTATCACTCACTATTACCCAAGGACAGGCTTTCTCTCCACCAGGCTAGGTCAAGTTTCCCAGTACATGGGTGTGGTGGGGAGTGGAGTGGTTCTGCAGCAGCAGGCTGGTAAATTTAGTCCTAAAACAAGACTGGTCTAAAAATCTTGGAAAGCAGAATCTGCTTGGTAGCTTCTTCTAGACATTCTCCTAAGCACTGCCTTGCTCAGTAAGAAGGACCTCAGACATACTTTACCCATGGCTTCCCAGAAAAAAAAGTTAAGGATGATGCCATCAGTTTTCAGCATTTATGGAGAGAACTCAAACTACTGGAGGATTTCAAAGATGCTTATTGGGTATCCAAGTAAGACGTCAAGTAAAATTTTGAGTACAGGAATCTGAGTGTCAAGGGGAGCCCAGGAATGAAACTATTTGGGAGTCATCGGTATGGGTGGGATTGGAAGCCATGAGATGGGATGAGATCACTTAGGAAGCAACAGACTAACCCCCTTCTGTGATAAATACATTCCAGCAGATTCGTGTGGATTATTGTTTCCAACTCTTGTGTCCTACCTCCTTTCATGCAGCTCCACACGTCATCTTGTGACTTGTGCTTGCCTGGCAGTAGAGAGCACATCTACCTCTCCAGGAACCTTGGGCTTGGCCACGTGTCTTGCTTTGATCGGTTGGTGTGAGCAAAAGTGAAAGTGCGTTCATTCCAGGTGGCAACTTGAAGAGGAACCATGCATTTCTGCTTGTCCCTTGCTATCTCCCCGCTGCCATGAGAAGAGCATGCCTCAGAGAGCTGCTGTCCCTCCAACCTGCGGCCCCGAATGAAAGACACAGGGACCTCCATTAGGCCCAGCTGAGCCCGACAGAGCTCCAGGGACCTGAAGTCCTCTGAGTGAGAAACAAGTGGTTGCTGTTAAAAGCCACTGAGAGTTTTGGAGGCCATTTGCTACTGCAGCAAAAGCTGACTAATACAAAAATAAAACCCATCTCTTCTGGCAGAACCCTCCAGAAAGGAGGCTTAGTCTCCCTCATAGATATGAGGCCACCAAGCCTAAGAGAGCTCCAGAGGGCTGTGCAAGTTCGGCGCAAGGCAATACATGAAAATGCTCCGAGTTTACCCTGAAATTTCCAGACTCCACTTAGATGATCCCGAGTCCCCACTCGTGCCTTTCCAGAAATGAAACCCTGCTCCGAAGAGAAAATGGCTGACAACAAGACCACTCTGAGTACGCAAGCCTGGGAACTTACAGGAGACAGAGGCTCTCTCGGATCTCCAGGTAAACACACACAGCTGCTCAGGAAGGCAGCCTGATCCAGGAGCCTTTGGGAGCCTGGGTCATACCTAGATCTAGACAGCCAGGTGCAACCCCAGCTGTCCCAGGACATCAGAGGAAAGGTGACCACATGCCGTCAGATACCAGCTCAGGCACCACTGTGCAGTGCACAACCACACACCTGTCACAGGCTTTCATTCATAGGGGACTGGATTGCCCTCCTGTTAGCCAAATGTGGGCCTTCTGATGCTCCACGTGTAAACACAACTTGCCAAACAGAGCCCCTCTTGCTTTCTGGGCCAAGTCAGTGGAGGGGACTGAAGGCTGGCTCACAGCTAGGAAAGGAGGGCTCTGCCGCGCCAAGGGAATGGGTCCCAGGTCTCTTTCAACATCAGTAGGTAACAAATACGCTCACAGCACACACCACACACACCACATGATCATGCATAGCACACCACACACACACACACTCCACACATCACATACACACCACACCGTACACATATACACCACACGCTCATACATACCACACACACAACACACACCACACATACACTACATGATCACACATAGCACACCACACACACACACACACACACACTCCACACATCACATACACACCACACCATACACATATACACCACACGCTCATACATACCACACACACAACACACACCACACATACACTACATGATCACACATAGCACACCACACACACACACACACACACACTCCACACATCACATACACACCACACCATACACATATACACCACACGCTCATACATACCACACACACAACACACACCACACATACACTACATGATCACACATAGCACACCACACACACACACACTCCACACATCACATACACACCACACCATACACATATACACCACACGCTCATACATACCACACACACAACACACACCACACATACACTACATGATCACACATAGCACACCACACACACACACACTCCACACATCACATACACACCACACCATACACATATACACCACACGCTCATACATACCACACACACAACACACACCACACATACACTACATGATCACACATAGCACACCACACACACACACACTCCACACATCACATACACACCACACCATACACATATACACCACACGCTCATACATACCACACACACAACACACACCACACATACACTACATGATCATACATAGCACACCACACACACACACACACTCCACACATCACATACACACCACAGCATACACATACACACCACACACTCATACATACCACACACACAACACACAACACACACACATGCTCATACATACCACACCACACACACACACGCTCCACACATCACATACACACCATACCATACACATACACACCACACGCTCATACATACCATACACACAACACACACCACACACACCACATGATCATACATAGCACACCACACACACACACACTCCACACATCACATACACACCACAGCATACACATACACACCACACGCTCATACATACCACACACACAACACACACCACACATACACTACATGATCACACATAGCACACCACACACACACACACACACACACTCCACACATCACATACACACCACACCATACACATATACACCACACGCTCATACATACCACACACACAACACACACCACACATACACTACATGATCACACATAGCACACCACACACACACACACTCCACACATCACATACACACCACACCATACACATATACACCACACGCTCATACATACCACACACACAACACACACCACACATACACTACATGATCACACATAGCACACCACACACACACACACACACACACTCCACACATCACATACACACCACACCATACACATATACACCACACGCTCATACATACCACACACACAACACACACCACACATACACTACATGATCACACATAGCACACCACACACACACACACTCCACACATCACATACACACCACACCATACACATATACACCACACGCTCATACATACCACACACACAACACACACCACACATACACTACATGATCACACATAGCACACCACACACACACACACACACACACTCCACACATCACATACACACCACACCATACACATATACACCACACGCTCATACATACCACACACACAACACACACCACACATACACTACATGATCACACATAGCACACCACACACACACACACACACACACTCCACACATCACATACACACCACACCATACACATATACACCACACGCTCATACATACCACACACACAACACACACCACACATACACTACATGATCACACATAGCACACCACACACCACCACACACACACACTCCACACATCACATACACACCACAGCATACACATACACACCACACGCTCATACATACTACACACACAACACACACCACACACACCACATGATCATACATAGCACACCACACACACACACACACTCCACACATCACATACACACCACACCATACACATACACACCACACGCTCATACATACCACACACACAACACACACCACATGCTCATACATACCACACCACACACCACATACACACCATACCACATACATACATACCACACACACCACATGCTCATATGTACCACACACCACACACACACACCACACATCACATACACACTATATCACACACATACACACCACATGTCACATACACACCACACATCACATACACACCATACCACACACATACACACCACGTGGACCACATGTTCGTAAATACCACACACAACACACACACCACATGCTCATACATACCACACACATCACACACACTACACACACACAATCACATATACACCACACAAACACACCACATACTGATACGTCCCACACACCCACACCACACATACCACATGATCATACATACCACACATACCACATGCTCAGCCATACCACACCACACACACACATCACATACACACCACACCACACACACACATGTACACACATCACACACACACATTACATACACACCACAGACACACACAAAGCATGCACATACCACACACACACCACATACACACAAGACCACACACACACATATATCAGACATAAACCCCATACACACCACACATACACACCATACACTCACATGCACATCATGTACACACCACACCACACACACCACATACACATGCCACACACACATCACACCCACACAAAATACACACCATATGCTCATAAATACCAACACACATCACACACACACACCCCACGCATACACACCACAGAGCACACACATACCCCACACACATATCACATACTCAATACTCCACCCACACACCACACACCACATAAGCACTACACATACACACACACACAACCACACACCACACACACCATACACATACACATAAAATTTGCATGAAATAAACATAAAGGAAATGAACGCCAAGATTCATTTCCCTTGCCCTGCATATTGGATTGAAATATGGAGCAGACCAGCCAAGTTTAAGATTTGTGTAATTTACCTCTGAAATCTTCATCAGATTCAAAACACAATTTCACTTTCTGCCCCATCCGGCAGTGTTGGGGGTTTTGCCACTGGAATAACAGAGCATAGTTTGCAGTCACAGCGTACAACAGAGTTTCATGTGCGTGTTAGTTGGTTACAGGCATCCTGGTAGCAGAACATGAGATCCCAGACTCACAGTGAGTTCCTCCCTCCAGAAAGAAGCACCTAAGTTGCTCAGCACTGACGGCAAACACGTAAGTAAGGCAAAGGTTTCCACCAACGCAGCAGGGGTTGAACTCGAAATGAATCTGTGGCATGTGGGCCCCTTGCCTTTGACCCATGGGGAGCATCATTCCATAAATAAACAAGGCAATACCTAACAGTCAGCCATTAGATTTCTTCAAGGCCATCTCTGCAATTACTTTGAGGAAACAAAATTGAAGTTCATAATTTCCTCCCAAGCAAATGTTTTACAGTCATTGTTGTCAAGATCCCAGAGTCACAGTAATCACATATCAAATAACATTATTGAGATGTTTTTCATTTGAAATAGTGAAATTCTTTATTAAAGCATCTTGGCCTTCATCCTTCAGGCTCTATGGGAAGTCTTCAAGAAAAGCTCCTCGTGAGCCCAACCACGTGCCTTGGCAGCCCCCACTCCTACTTTCTAGAGCATCCCCGGCCATGCCCCGCCATACATCCCATGGTCCAGCCTCAGCAAAGCCCTGGCTGTCTCCACAATGCACCAAGCACCTGGCTGCATGCTCTGGCATACACCACTGAAACTCTCCTCCCTGGGAACATCACATGCTGGGGCCTGTCGGGGGTTGGGGGGCAAGGGGAGGAAGAGCATTAGGACAAATACCTAATGCATGCAGGGCTTAAAACCTAGATGACGGGTTGAAAGGTGCAGCAAACCACCACGGCACATGTATACCTAGGTAACAAATCTGCACATTCTGCACATGTATCCCGGAACTTAAAGTAAAACAAAAAATAAAAAAACTCTCCTCCCTACTCATCTCGGCCAACTCCTACCTGACCCTTAGACACAGTCCACGCAGCAGCTCTGCTGTGAGACACCTCTTCTGTGACCTCCACAGCGCTCCTGTCCACCTCCGTTCACAGTGTGGGGCTGGGAACAAGGCTCTATGGTGGGACCACCTGGGTTTGAATCTCAGCACCGCTCACTGGCTATATATGACCTTGGACACTTAACCTTCCTGTGTCTCGATGTTCTCATCTGTAAAACTGGGATAATATAAGTACTGACTTGATGAAAATGTGGTAGGGAATAGATATTTTAATAAATGTAAAGCACCCAGAATAACATTTGGAACATCATAGCCCTTATCACAATGTATTAGTTTTCTGTTTATGTGGCTATCTGGCCACTAGACTAGAAGCATTTTAAAAAGAATATGCCTTATTATTTTAATATCCCCAGTATTTAGCAAATAACCTGGCATATAGAAAATATTTTTTTCAGAATGTTGAATGAATGAACAAATAAATGTATGAAATTAAAAATATATGTTAATATTAAATTCCTGTTACCCTGTCCCAAAAGACAATGTGCTGTCATCACTGCTTGAGGAAGAAGTACATTATTTCACACATCAACCCACCTTCATCCTTTGAGAATTTTTTTTAGAGCAGAAATAGACTCTATCCAAACCATATGGCATAAAGCTGTAGTTTTTAAAGATAAAGGTACTCTCCAATAAAGCGCTGACTCATTTCACCAGAATACTCATTTCATCAGTATACACAGAATACTCATCTTCAGCATTACAAGCTTGTGATGGAAGAATACAAAATTTTAAAAATACATAAATTCACCTCTTAGAGGTAAAGGTTTGAAGAACAGTTTGTTTTTTGAAGAACAGTTTGTCTGTCTGTGTGTTTTAATTTTATGTTAAATTCTGGGATACATGTGCAGAACATGCAGGTTTGTTAAACAGGTATTCATTCTACCATTAGTTTAACATGCAGGTTTGTCAAATAGGTATTCATTGTACCATTAGTTTTTAAGAATCCTTGATTTTTAAAATGCTACCCACTTGGCCTCCTCTTTTATTCATAGCCTTGTTCTCCAGGAAAGAGGCTGAAGCATCCCTTAGGGAACATTTTCTGTCAAGGTGCTAGATCAGGAGTGTGAAGCAGTAAGCCTTAAATTGCAGGAAGTCACAACAGCAGAAGGCAGAATGCTCCTCAAACTTGAACACAGAGCCTGGTGCTGCTTCCAAGAAGTCCCAAGTCAGCCTGACCTCTGACAGCTGATCTCAGGATCTCAACCCACGTTCATATTCACATCAACACTTTATTTTTGAACAGGTTCCGGGATACAACACCAGCTTTTTTATTGAAGGCAAAGCATTCTCAATTACTTACTTACGAATTAATATGATTGGTGATATGGTGATTATTTAGAATAATCTGAGATAAAACTCATTGAAGCAGCTTTAAAAAGCCCATTATAATAAAAATAACACTTGAAGCTCTCTCTCTCTCTCTTTTTTTTTTTTTTTTTTTTTTT
>NW_016807233.1:1293495-1401421 GCF_001698545.2 Rhinopithecus bieti | reverse complement strand
TTGAGCCCCCCCGCCCGGCCTTTTTTTTTTTTTTTTTTTTGAGACAGAGTCTCACTCTGTCATCCAGGCTGGAGTCTGGAGTGCAGTGGTGTGATCTTGGTTCACTGCAGCCCCAACCTCCTAGGCTCATGCACTCCTCCCACCTCAGTCTCCTGAGTAGCTGGGGCTACAGGTACATGTCACCACAGCTGGCTAATTTTTGTATATTTTTGTAGAGACAGGGTTTCACAATGTTGCCCAGGCTAGTCTCAAATTCCTGAGCTCATGGAATCCACTCGCCTCGGCCTCTCAGAGTGCTGGAATCAGAGGTATGAGCCACTATACACAGCCTGCTTTTTCTTTCTTTTGCTTCTCTGTATAGTTGTTTTTCTACCCTGGGTGCTGCCTATGTCATAAGAAACAAAGACCACAGAGTCATAAAAGGGTCACACAAGTTCAACCCTTCGAAAAACATTGTCAGACTGGATTAAGAAAATGTGGCACATACACACCATGGAACACTATGCAGCCATAAAAAAGGATGAGTTCGTGTCCTTTGTAGGGACACGGATGCAGCTAGAAACCATCATTCTCAGCAAACTATTGCAAGAACAGAAAACCAAACACCACATGTTCTCAATCATAGGTGGGAATTGAACAATGAGATCACTTGGACACAGGAAGGGGAGCATCACACACCGGGGCCTATTGTGGGGAGGGGGGAGAGTGGAGGAATAGCATTAGGAGATATACCTAATGTAAATGATGAGTTAATGGGTGCAGCACACCATCATGGCACATGTATATATATGTAACAAACCTGCACGTTGTGCACATGTACCCTAGAATTTAAAGTATAATTAAAAACAAAAAAACAAAAAAACATTGTCAAGAGCTTTGCCCATCTAAGGCACCACATGAGCATCAATGACTGATGGGCTCCATACCCCACCCAGAATGACTCACACATCAATGAAAAACATGATGATCTAAGGACCGAGGGAGGGGTCAATCTCAAACACAAAATGTCCCTGCTCAATAGCCACCTGCACACCCACAGCTACTGTGTGGAGAAAAGAGAGAGCTGGCTGCAGTCCCCCTCCTGGGGGAAACTGTGAAGCACAGCAGAGACCTGCCATCTGGAACCTGGTGGCTCCCTCCCCACAGTGAGCACACCACACCTGCACTCTCATGCTCCCGCTTGTCTCATGGAGCTTCCCTGCCACTTCCCTCCACAAGCTATAAGCTCTCCGAATCACACTTTTCATGCTCCAGAGTCAACAAGGCTGAGTTTGTGGTGAGCAACAAACAGACTAAATGTTCACACCATTTCTCATTAAACAATCCCTGTTCATGAGATCTGCATTAAAACCTTTTTCTCTTTTATCAAGAGATAAAGAAAGCAGCAGTGCACAGCTTTAGAGGACTAGGGCCATCCCCAGTAACTGTTTCCTCCAAACCCTTCTAAACAAATTATCATTATCATTAGTGCTCTTATCACTAACATTAGTACTGTTAATGCCAAGAGACGACCTGTTTTAGGCAATAACATTCACAATTCAACAGTAGAGTTTCCTGCACTGATAGCACTATTCACAGAGTCCTGCAGCCCCTGGACAAGGGAACACAAGGCTCCTAGCTGCCTGTTTGCAGAGTCCCCCTGTGGGAGGCAGTGAGATGGAAACACCTGGATGAGAGGCCAGGAGACCTAACCTCCTCCATCCCTGGTTCTGCCTCCAGGGAAG
Organism: Rhinopithecus bieti; assembly: GCF_001698545.2. Lineage (NCBI taxonomy): Eukaryota > Metazoa > Chordata > Mammalia > Primates > Cercopithecidae > Rhinopithecus > Rhinopithecus bieti. Next base: position 1,399,697 of record NW_016807233.1, on the reverse strand, counting down.
TAAACAGAGGCAGATCACCCATTCTCTATGCTCCTAAACCAGAGGCAATTTTAAGTGGCTTCCAGCATTGATACACTAGGTCTCTATGAAAAGTGCAAACCTTTCCACACTCAATGGATTCTCATCACAACCAAAGCAGCAGGGCAGTGTGTTAGCTAAAATCCATTTTAGTTGCAAGTGACAGAAGACAACATTGATTTTTTAAAAATAATGGTGGCTTAAAAACAAACAACCCAACTCAAAAATGGGCAAAGGACATGAACAGACATTTCTCCAAAGACAACATATACATGGCCAATGAGGACACAGAAAAATACTCAACATCAATGAGATACCACTTCACACTCATGAGGATGGCCAGTAGAAACAAAAATAGCAAGTGCTGTTGAGGATATGGAAAAACTGGAACCCTTGTTCACTGCTGGTGGGAGCATGAAATGGTACAGTTGCTGTGGAAAACAGTATGACAGTTCTTAACAGATTAAATATAGCAGTATCATGTGATCCAGCAATTATACTTCTGGGTATATACACAAAAGAATCAAAAGCAGGAATTCACACAGATACTTGTACATCAATGTTCACAACAGCATTAATCACAATAAACAAAACGTGGAAACAACCCATTCATGATCAACAGATGAACAGGTAAACAAAATGTGGTCTGTACATACAATGGCATATTAATCAGCCTTAAAAAAGAAATGAAATTATAATCCATGCTACAAAATGGATGACCCTTGAAAACGTTATGCAAAGTGAAGTCAGTCAGTCACAAAAGAACAAATATTGTATGACTCCACTTACATGAGCTACCGAGAATAGGTAAGTTCACAGAGACAGACAGGAGAATCCAGGTTACCAGGGGCTGTGGAAAGGGGGAAGGGGGAACTAGTGTTCAACAGGTACAGTTTTTTGGGGGGTGATGATTTTTAAAGTTCTGGAAATGATGTGGTGATGCTTGTACAATATTACAAATGTGCTCAATACCCCTGAATTATATTCTTAAAGATAGATAAATGATAAAATTTATATTATGTATGTTTTACCACAGCAGATTTTTTGTTAATAATGGTGGCTTAAACCATAGGAAAACAAACAGATAGGCCTGGTATGATTATCAGGGACCCAGACTCCATCCATTCTGCCACCTCAACACAGGGTTTCCTCTTTATGATCCAACATGGCTGCTCCAACTCCAGTCATCATCTCAGTCATGCAACAGGGAGGTGGGAGGAGGAAAGACAAGGGCATTCCTCTACCTGGAAGTTCAACCTTCCCTTGAGGGATACCTTCTGGAAGTTGCACACAGCCCTTCCATTCTATTGGTCAGAACTTGGTCACATAGTTGCACGTGGCTTCAAGGGAAGCTCGGCAATGTTGACTTTGTTCTGGGCACCCATGTTTTCAGCTAACATTGAGGAAGAAGAGACAAAAAAGTACTGAAAACAACAACCCATCCTGCATAAGATGAAAATCACCTTGAGTGCCAATGTTTTTTAGCACAGGACTGCACACCTTTATGTTTTCCTAGGATCACAGTCAAAAAGAAGGAACTTTAAGAAATGGTTCTGAGGACTTTCTTCTTTGATAAGCTCACTTTGCAACATGAGAGGAATTCAGACCTCATAGGGATGTGAGCTACATAGTTATTCACCATATACCCTCAGGAAGAAGTAGAACTAAACTGAGAAGCACTACAAAGAAAAAAGAAATGAAGAAGAACAAAAATGAAGACAAAGGGTCACTTTCTTAATGCCTCATCCTATGCATTTTGTAGAATTTGAAACCCCTGGAATGGAATGCATAAAGCTCTGACAATCTGGGCTACATTCAGTCTTGGCAGAAACCAGGATGTGCCCACTGGCTCATTCCTAACGTTTCAGGTGGGTAACAAATATTTTCTTTTTCCTGGGAGTTGACCACACACCTTCTTCCACTTCCTTCAACTCGGAGTGCATCCTGCCCTTAAGAAAAAAGATTTGGCACCTTCAGAACACACCATTCCCCACACTTCATTTCCCATTAAGGTTGTCTTGGTTAAAAATGTTATGGGCCAAGTACATGGTTTCACATATTCACATGGTTAAGAAACAGAAGAGGAGTTCTGTGAGTCACAGAAAATTTGGTTGAAAAAAAAAAGGAATCAGGAAGAATCAGTAACACTAAACGCCCACATGTCTCGTCTCTTTAAAGCACATTGGGGGAAATTTTGCTTTTAGTGGAAACTGAACATTCTGTTGCTGCTATATATGTCATTTTCAGCAGAGATGAAACAACTAACAGCCTGGGAAGATTTTTATAGCCTTCCCGTCCTTTAAGGGATGGCATGGTCCCAATTTTGACCTCCCTTTTACTACTTTCCTTTCCTTTGGATAAAATCCATGTAATCCTCTGTAACACTAGAACATCTCTGTGTTACTGTGTGCACACCTGATTTCCATGCCGTTTCCACCCCTCATTTTGGCAGCAATCTATGCATAAAGGCAAAAAGTTCCCACACTCCTATTCTGACCTCTTGGTAGCTGTGACCCTCATCCCAGCTCAACCCTCCTGGCATCTCCTCTCTCCTGCCAGGTTCGTGGCTCAAGTCAGGAAGCACGTCAGCCCTGAGACCTGCAAACCAAATCCCACAGACAGTTCTAGAGGGTGTGCTTGACTTTGGAAACCCAGTTTAGCTGGCTTCTGCTTGAATCATCACTCCATTAGCATCATCATTACAGAAAGTCGTTGCTCAAGGTCTAAAGCACTTGAAACCTTCCCTTATATTTAGTATTTATTGCCCATCTTGAAGGAACAGCATCCAGGGACATCCTCCCACCTTGTAACATGGCTCCCCTAGGAAGGGTATAACATAGTGATTGCAAAGCAGGACTCCGCAGCCAACCATCCAGATGCAAATTCTGATTCCATCACTTGGCCTAAATATAACTTTGGATAAGCTGACTAACCTTTCTTTGTCTCCACATCCTTATCTATAAAATGGGGACAGTACAAGTGCATCCTCCTAAAAAAATGGTCTAGAAGCATACGAAAAGATGCTCAATATCACTAATCATCAGACAAATGCAGATCAAAAACACAAAGAGATACCACCTCACACCCATTAGGATGAATACTATAATTTTTTTAAAAATTAAAAACAAGTGTTGGTTAAGATGTAGAGGAGGTAGAACCCTTATGCACTGTTAGTGGGTGATATGGTTTGACTCTGTGTCCCCACCCAAGTCTCAACTTGAATTGTAATAATCCCCACGTGTTGTGGAGGGACCCGGTGGGAGGTAACTGAATCATGAGGGCAGGTCTTTCCTGTGGTGTTCTCATGGTAGTGAATAAGTCTCACAAGATTTGATAGTTTTATAAAGGGGAGTTCCCCTGTGCATGCTCTCTCTCTTGTCTGCCACCATGTAAGACACGACTTTCCTCCCCCTTTGCCTTCTACCATGATTGTGAGACCTCCCCAGCCATGTAGAACCATGAGTCAATTAAACCTCTTTCCTTTATAAATTATCCAGTCTTCATTGGTAGCACAAAAACAGACTAATACAGTGGGATTATAAAACGGTGCAGCCACTCTGGAAAACAGTATGGAGGGTCCTCAAAAATTAAAACCAGAAATGCTGTGTAGTCCAGAAATGCCACTTCCGTGTCCATATATCCAAACTAACTGAGATAGATATTTGCATACCCACATTCTTGGAAGCACTAATCACAATAGCCAAAAAGTAGAAGCAACTCAAATGTCCATGGATGGATGAATAAATGAAATTTAGAATATACATACCATGGAATATTATTCAGCCTTAAAAAGTAAGGAAATCCTATCCCATGTTACAACATGAATGAACCTTGAGGACATTAAGCTAAGAAATAAGCCAGCCACAAAAAAAGACAAATGTGGTATGATTCTAGTTATACAATGTATCTAAGGGAGTGAAATTCATGGAAACAGAAAATAGAACTGGGTTACCACAGGCTAGAGAAAGTAGGGAGAGGGGAGTTACTGTTTACTAAGTATAGAGTTTCAGATTTGCAAGATGGAAAAGTTTTGGAGTTGTGTTTCAGAACAATGTGAAAATACTTAACACTACTGAACTCTATATTTAAATATGATTAAGATGGTAACTTTCATGTTATGTGTTTCTTTTTACCACAATAGAAAAAAATCATTTAAAAAGTGACTCTTCATGGCCAGGCGCGGTGGCTGAAGCCTGTAATCCCAGCACTTTGGGAGGCCGAGATGGGTGGATCACGAAGTCAGGAGATCGAGACCATCCTGGCTAAATGGTGAAACCCCGTATCTACTAAAAAATACAAAAAACTAGCCGGGCGAGGTGACGGGCGCCTGTAGTCCCAGCTACTCGGGAGGCTGAGGCAGGAGAATGGCGTAAACCCGGGAGGCGGAGCTTGCAGTGAGCTGAGATCCGGCCACTGCACTCCAGCCGGGGCAACAGAGCGAGACTCTGTCTCAAAAAAAAAAAAAAAAAAGTGACTCTTCATAGAGCTTTTGTATGGATTATACCAGTTCATGTGTGTAAAACATACAACACTGGATGGCACGAGTGAGCATTTCTCAAATGTCATCATTATCAGCGAATTCACATGCGTTGCTCCATGCTGTATCAGCATGCAGGAATTATTTCATGTTTGTTTGGGTGCCTTTTTATTTGTTTGTATGGAGCTTTGTTTTCTTATTTGTTTTTGCCTTCTCAATTTTCTGTGTCAATTTTCTGTGTTTTCTGAGGCCTGTTTTAGAAGCTTTACACATCTATTTTTTAATTATTCCTTATCAGGATAAAAATAAAAAGTAGAAATCAAAGTCTGAGAAAACCGTCATCTCCATCTCCTTTAATTTCATAAGATACAATTTGAAGTTTCGAATTATTTTGTTTGTTTTGGGTTTTAAAGGTCCTTCTTTTTTCTGAATGAGAGGGATATAGATTGGCAGCAGTTGATATGAAAAAAAAAAAAAAAAAAGATCAGGTTGTTTCCAAAGGCAGCGTGATGGGCTGCCCTAAACCTGCTGTCTCAAAAGAACCATAAAGTCCAGATCACAAAATATAATGGTCTCAGATTTCCTAGGGCCTGTTCTGTATATAATTCTCTAAGAAGAACATTGATAAAAAATAATACGTCCAGCAACATAAAACCAATATATGATAGCTCTAAAATACATATTGTAGAAAATCAGGTTAAAATAAGTAGTTGTATTTTATCTGCAAAACAGAAGTTTAAGGAAATACTGCCTTGAAATATACGAAGATAATCAAATATTCATTCATTTATTCAGTTTTGAAATTATTCAGCCACCATTCACTGTAAGATTTCTAGGTACCATTCTAAGTGTTCCTAGTCCCCATTTCCTAGTCCCCATTATGAGCAAAAGTAGCCACTTCACTGTGTTGTTCGAGGAGCGAAAAGTAGATATGATGATGGAGACATATTTGAGGCTGATATGATAAAGTTCATGCTCACAAACAGCTGTGCATAATGGGAATGGCTATTTTATGAGGGAGTAATAAGTTCCCTGTCCCTGGGAATATGCAGGAGGAGAAAATGTGAGCAGTAAGAATGCCGAGAAGAAACTTCTAATTAGACCCCAAATATCTGGTGTAGATAACAATCAACCTCTCCCCCATTAAAAACTCTTCGAGTTCAGTTTTAAGGCACATCAAGCGGAGAGAACATCTGTATTCTCAGGGTGACTTCAGGACAGAATGCTAAGAAAATCTTCATTACTGACTTCCATGTCGCCTGAACAAAGACCCAATATTCCATTGTTTTAAACATAGACCCATAATGAATCTGTAACACTTATTCTATTAAAAATAGTCAGCTCCCTTTGCATGGATGCAGACTGATGATCCATTTTTAGAATCTCAATAATGATTACAATTGCACAGCATGTCAACGGGAAGGTATCCTGTAGAATCCTTGCCTACAGGGTTTCACTGAAGCTTTGAAAAGAACATGAAGATAACTGCTAAACCTTGGAAGCAACCAAGGTTCCTTATATAGGTGAATGGACAGACAAAGTGTGGCCCATCAAGACAATGGAATATTATTTAGCAATGAAAGGAAATGAGCCGCCAAACCACGAAAACACATGGAGGAATCTTGAGTGCATATTGCTAAGGGAAAAGTAAATATGAAAAGCCTACCACCTATTATATGACTCCAACTACATGATATTCTAGAAAAGGAGACGGTAAAAAGATCAGTGGGTTTGCAGGGGTTAGTGGGGAGGAACAGAGGGATGAATAGGGAGAGCCTCCGGCATTTTTAGGGCAGTGAGACTTTTCCATATGATACTATCATAGTAGGCTCACTGAATGTTTTTAACACAAACCCATACTGAATCCTTTCTGAAAAATGTGAGCCTACTATAATAGTATAGCCTACTGTAATAGTATAGCCCTACTGTATGAGTAGGCTCACATTTGTCAAAACCCATAAAACATACAACACCAAGAGCAGGCCCTAATGGAAACTACAGACTTTAGGTGATAATGCTGTGACAACCTAGATGTCTCAATTGTAACAAATATAACACACTAAAAAACAAAAACAACAAAACTATACTGAGATACCAGAAAAACTAGATACATGCATAAACAAAGAAATACTGAGTAATTCAATAAATGAAAAGTAATCAAGCGGAAACTTCACAGGCATGATTCCTTTAAGGAAACAAATAAATAAGAATAATAGTAATAACCTTCTCATTTCTAAAACCCAAAAACTATTACAAAAGGATTCAATGTTATATTTTTAAAGCACAATGATTGAGCATAAAATATAATCTGGAGGGCATACAGTTTTGCAATAACCTATTCTGTGTTTAGGTAAGGTTGACTGCAGAGTTGAAAGCTGGGCCATCAACATTTTAGGTCATGGTGGCAGCAATCCACCACTGTTACCACCTATGTCAAACATAGTTGACTCTAGCATGACTCAGGTTGAATAATATTCGGGAAATGAGGCCTTGGGCTAGGGTCCCTGCTCTAACAATCACTAGGTTCCACAATTTGGGAGAGTTGACTCTTCTGGGTCTCTATTTTCCCATACAAGATGATATGGTTTGGCTGTGTCCCCACCCAAATCTCATATTGAACTGTAGTTTCCATAATCCCCATGTGTCGTGGGAAGGACCAGGGCAAGTAATTGCATCATGGGAGTGGTATCCTCATGCTGTTCTCAAGAGAGTGAGTGAGTTCTCATGAGATCTAATGATTTTATCAGGGGCTTTCCCCCTGTTGATCAGCATTTCTCCTTCCTGCCGCCATGTGAAGAAGGACATGTTTGCTTCCCCTTCTGCCATGATTGAAAGTTTCCTGAGGCCTCTCCAGCCAGGCTGCAACTGTGAGTCAATTAAACTTCTTTCCTTCATAAATTACCCATTCTCAGTTATGTACTTATAGGAGCATGAGAATGAACTAATACACAATAAATGCACAGAAGAGGTCAGCTAGCAGTTTTCACACCCGTCTCCGGGAGAAGAGAAGCTGGGAAGAGCAGGAGGTCAAGGAAGGTCCGGTTCCCACCAAAAGAGTTCACCCTCTGGGGGAAGGGCTACTTATTGGGCTTTTATGCAAAATTTTATTTGAACAAAGAATTCCTCAGCTTTAAAAATAGTGGCATCTGGTTCTTTTTCCCTGAAGGTATTTACTCAAGCCAAGGAATGAAGCACCTGTGGGTGAAGAGCAGATGAAAGCTGGAACTATAAAAACTGGAGGAAAGCTTTTTCTCATTTCTAAGGAGATTATCAGGAAGAATGTACTCTGGCTCCTGGAAACCCATCCAACCTCTCCTCTCCCACCTGGGCTGGCTGCAGCAGCTCTGCAGGATGTCACCCAAAGAGCTCCCTTCCCATCCCTGGGGACCACATCCTGATGGGAAAAAGAACTCTCTCAACCTGGATTTCAGGGCCCTGTACTCTGAGAAAGGGCTGGACACTGCCTCTCTGTCCCCCTGCTTAGAAGGAAGCAAATGTTTATTCAAAAATATTTATTAGGTAATACGACAAACTGTCAAAAAGGAAGAGGCAAACACTGTTACTGCTTACAAACATGAACCATGGATTCTTAACGTATGAGAGACTTTAACTGGGAATGGGAATAAAGCCCCAAGGAGGGAAAAGATGTTGTGGAAATTCTGCCCAGTGGGAGGCAGGTTTGGAACCCCATGCTGGGCTAGTTGGTCATAATCTAGTCTAGATGAAGATCTGGACAGCATCCTTCTGCTCAGCCACTAGCCTCTCTTTGCTTTCTAGTCAGTGTAAAAAGCATCTCAAAACCACTGCTTTCCTAGACTTCAGTCTCCTGAAATGTGTGTCTGTGTGTGCAGTCTGTAGGTGTGTCATTGTGTGCTTCTGCCAGCCTTTCTGTTGAAACTTGCCAGAGAAAATGACCCACCTGCAAATTGGCAAATGGAACCTGACTGAATAAAAAATCCTTGATTCAGAGCTTAAGAAACAATCTAGTGGATTTCTTACTAACCTGGGTGTTCAAAATAGCCTTTCTACTTACTTGGGCTCAATACTTTCGAAAGCTACTGTGGTAAAATGAGTGAGCACGTTAGAATTAGACACTGTACTACTAATTGTGTGTCCTTGGAAAGTTGCCTGACATGTCTGAGCTTCCGTTTCCTCAACATAAAATGAGGATAAAAATGTCCATCATGCAAGATTGTCCTGACAGCTGTGCTACTGTCTCCAGGATCCCAAGAAAGAGCAACTAAAATTATGTTGATGTTATTAATTATAATTTTAATCATCAATACTATTAATAACAAAAGACTTTAAAATAATTTCCTTGTTTTTAACTTACTGTAAATCAACAGTCTGTGGTAGCCTGTTCACTTGCTTTGTCCTCAGTCTTGTGATCCATATCTATTTCTTATCCATCAGTTTTATGCTGTGTCTCTTCACAAGTTCCTTCTCTGTGTGTGTGTGTGTATGTGTGTGTGTGCACATGTGTATGTATGCAAATGTGTGTGTTCCAACAAGGGTTCCCACTTGCCCATTAGAAGTTTATTCTGGGGTCGAGATAATAAAAGCAAGAAATTCAGGACTACAAAAATGTTAGCCGAGTGGATTGAAGAGCAAAGGAGTTCTCATCACAGCGAAACCCATGAGCACAATGGTTTGGGCATATCAGAGAAAACGAAGATCTAAGGTAAGGGGTGAAAACACAGCACCTGCAACTCTGGAAATGCCCAGGGGAGGATCTGGTAGGGGGGCCTGGATTGTGAAACTCTTCAGATCTGGGTGCGCCAGTCCAGGTGCAATATCCAGCTCAGCCACTTCTCCCCATGGGACCCTGAGCAAGTCACTCCATGATTCCATGCCTCAGGTTCCTGCTCTGCTCTGCGAGTCAGGAATAACAGATTCCCTCCCAGTGGGTTGCTGTGAGGATTTGGGGAGTGAATCCAGGTAAAGCCCAGCACAGTCAGCATTCTATAAGCCTGAGCTTCATCGTGATCATCTTAACACTTTGCGTGCATCTAGCCCTCCCCACTTACAGCTACTGCACCCTGTGGCAGAATGCCACACTCATCCATGAAGACCTGCAACTCACCTCATCTCTAAAATGTAACAGGTCCAGGTAAAAAAGGGCAGATTGAACCTGTGGGCTCACCTCTAGAATAGTATCACTAAAAGTAGAAATTCAAATGGACAAAGGGAAGAAAGAAGAGACAACAGCCTGTGGAAGATGTTTGCAAAATTTGAAAGATGGAAAGCAAATAAGAGAATGGCAGCTGATGAGTGAGGGGACATTCCTGCCAGAGGATGGGGGGAGTCAGTAAAGGGAAAGGCAGTTTGCACCATGGGACCCTAAGAGGTTTGGAAATTTGAGGTCCCAGCACCTCAGAGGGTGGGAGTAGGGCAAGGAATGGAGCTGAAAACATGAGAGTGTATGAGTGTTGGAGAAAGGGGAAATTCAAGTGCTCCCTTCTCCTCCCACATCCCATTTCTGATCCCCTGCAGCTAGGTAACCATCCTGTGCCTAGCAGGTAATTTAGGGTTCCTCTCCAGAGAGAAATCAGGGCTCTGCAGAGTAAGGTAATGAGGCAACTTACTGAAAAGGGGAACCAGGAGAATGGCAAGGTACTTCCCCCAGGATCTTCCCTCTACTTCACCCTCAGAACCCTGCATCCAGGCTCCAACAACCCCACCCTCATTCCACCACCCTTTCCACAGCTGACAACAGCAGGATTCTCCCCAGGAGATGCTGACCAACCCCAGAGAAACAGCTACTGAGACCGTCACTTATGCATCCCCGATGACACAGTCAGGCGCTGATGCCCATCACGGCACACACCCCAAGCCAACAAGCCCCACCTTGGCACACAGCTTCCTAGTGAATTATTCTTAACATGAAGAGTATCCAACGTCCACTAGACACTTGTGAAAAACTTCCAAGCCTGAGAAATGATGACCAAAATCCAACAATCACGAAGAAAAAATGTGAAGCAAAAAGAGATGTTTTAACCTAAAAAAAAAAAAAAACATGAAGATCCTAAAGATAAGAACAAATAATACAGCCATTAAAAAAAAAAATGTTAAAGATGCCTCAAAAAAAAAAAAAAAGGATCAGAGAGGAGGTTCAACATCTAAATAACAAGAGTTCCAAGAAGAGAAAACATTTAAAAATGGAAGAGAAAATTCTCAAAGAAATCAAAAACTTCCCACAACTGAAGGGGCCCACTGAGTACCCCACACAATAAAAGGAAGAAGACGCTTACCAAGGCACATCTCTGTGACATTTCAGGACACTGAGATGAAAGAGAAAAACCTAAAACATTCAGAGAAGAGAAATGGGAACGAGGATGGCATCCCAAGCTTCTTGATAACAACAATAAGAGCTGGTAGTCTATGATGCACCACTTTTCAAATCGTGTGGGAAATGTTTCTTAAAGACAATCAAATGCCCAGTCAAGCCATTAATGTGAGGAACTACAGCAACCATGAGGCTGATAGGATAACCTGGAGACAGGGAGTCCAGCATGAAAACAAGAGAATCCTAGGGTGCAGAGGGCAGAGATGCCAGGACAGCCACACCTGGAAGCAGCCAGTTCCATCTGTGAACGCAGGGCTCCTTAAAGCAGCCTCCCCGACAACCAAACAATAAAAACCCTGAGAGATGACCAAATTCATTCTATCACACTGAAAAGAGGAACTGGTTCTGCCAAGGAATTTAAGGGAATCTTATCATAAGTACTTAGAAAAACCAAGGCAATAAAAAAATCATTGAAAATCAATGAAAAGTCCATTGAAAATCAATGAAAAATCATTGAAAATCAATGAAAATCAATTAAAATCATTGAAAATCAATGGAAAGTTATTAAGTTTTTGAAAAAAATCAACCACCACAGCACACTGTATGACTCAGTTCTAAGTAACATTTACATAGTTATAATAATGTCACAAATGCATACCAACTTAACCAACATTATGGTTTACCTACATTGGAAGGATGGAGAAACAGGAGATGGGGGAAGGGAACATGAACTAAATTCTCACCTGCCTTAGGAGAAAATTGATAATGTCTGATATGGTTTGCCTGTGTCTCCACCCAAATCTCATCTTGAATTGTAGCTCCTGTAATTCCAATGTGTTGTGGGAGGGGCCGGTGGGAGATGACTGAATCATGGGGTGGTCTCTCCCACACTGTTCTTGTGGCAGTGAATAAGTCTCACAAGATCTGATGGTTTCATAAGGGGAAACCCCTTTCACTTGGCTCTGATCTGTCTTGCCTGCTGCCATGTAAGATGTGCCTTTCCCCTTCTGCCATGATTGTGCCTTTCCCCTTCTGCCTCCCCAGCCACGTGGAACTGTGAGTCCATTAAGCCTCTTTTTCTTTATAAACTACCCAATCTCAAGTATGTCTTTATCAGCAGCGTGAAAATGGAGTAACACAAAGTCCAAATGAAAAGCTCATGAAAACGCAGTAATGTATCAACAAGGAGGTAAACAACAGAAGAAACAGCTAAGAGGACAGCAGTTACCTCTAGGAAACGGGGCTCCCTGGAGGGCAGAGAACTGCTATTTTGCATTATAAGCCCAGAAATACTATTTGACTTTTACAACTAGGTATTAGCATGAGAAATATAACAACTACAATAGAACAGTGATAAAACATGTAGAAAATTTCACAGTGAATAAACTAACGCATACATAGACAGGCAACCATTTCCTGAGAGTCAGTTGTGAACCCAGAAAAGGCATAAAGCCCAGTTCTGCAGAGCCATCCCCTGCTCACTGCGTGTACCACAAGTTTGTTTTCTCTCAAAATTCACATGTTGAAATCCTAACCCTCAAGGTGATGGCATTAGGAGCTGGGGGCCTTTGGGAGGTGATTAGGTCTTGAGGATGGAGCCTTCATGAATGGAATTAATGCCCTTATAAAAGGGACCAGAGAGAGCTCCCTTTACCCCTTCTACCATGTGAGGACATAGCAAGAAGATGCCATCTACGAACCAGAAAATGGGCCTTCAACAGACAACAAACCTGCCAGTGCCTTGACATTGAACTTCCCAGCCTCCAGAACTATGTGAAATAAAGTCTTGTTTATAACCATCTAGTGTACAGTATTTTGTTATAGCAGCCTGAATGAACCAAGACACTCATCATCAGGGCTGTTGCATCTGCCCCTTCCCACCACAGTCTCACTAAAGCAACCAGAAAGCAGCACCAAATACATCCCCCCTTTGTTATGTTAGTAACATGGTCATGCTACAATACAAAATAAACTAAGCAGTATCAAGCAGATCAACACAATTATTTAGTATGACATAAACCTCTTCCAAATGGACATGGAAATTTTTTCATTATTTACCTTTTAAAAGACTTAAAGCTTAAAGTGAAAATTAGTGTGGAAAAAAAAACAAATTCTGAATGGTAATTTGTCAGTCTAGATCGAGAGATTAAAGATACATATCTTTCATCACACAATTCCACTTTCAAGAGCGTATCTCAGTCTGATAAAGTACAGCGTGGTTTGAAACAGTAATTTTCATCTTGGAGGCATGTGAGAATACTGATTTCTGGGCCCCACCCCAAGACAGCCTGATTCAATTGGCCTGGGATAGGACCTGGGCATCTGCATTCTGCACTCGAGATTGGGAATTCCTGGTTTATAATATAGAAAGCTAGAAACAGCCTGAATACTCAACAGAAGAGGACTAGGTAGATAAATTTATAATGACAGTGACATACGATAGAATACCAGACAGTTCAAAAGTAATGTGGCATTAAAAAACTATCATTAAGCATACCTATGAACAAGGGCAGATACTTCTAAAGTGCTGGTAAGTGAACAAAATAGGTGCCAGCACATATATAAAAGTGTATATATAATACGATCCCCTTTGCGGAAAAACGTGTATAAGAGAGAAATTCCACTATCTGGAATTAAATGCATTACTTTTCAGTAGCCATTATGTAGGAGTGCAGAAAGATTTAATTTAAATACTTTTGTTCATCTGTATGCTCACGGTAAACAAAGTATTATTGACACCACCTTCTAAAGTTCAAAAATGCTGATATATGTCACTTGTAAGTTTTAAACGTTTTAGTACTGTTCACATAGATTTCACCTCACACTCCACTTTGCCCCTGCTAATAAACCCATATACACAGACCCACTCAAACTTTCACCTGCAGATTTTTACAGCACACTACATCCTGCCAAGTCTCCAGCATGAAGAACAACTTTTGCATAGGTTTTGTCTTTTCTTTGTGTGAACAGGTAACAAAGTCTGGCTGCCTCAAACTCAGAACACCCTTGCAACACCGTTACACCCACTGATCTTCCAAGTTCACCTTCACAAATGTGCAAGGGATGAGGGGGACAAGGGCCAAGTCATCAGGACAACTCCTGTTCCCCCAGATTCCAGCCCAGGCAAACCATTCAGCAACACTGGTCAAAGGTATTGGGTCGCTGAAAGAGGAGAGGGGTAGATACAAGGCATTGATTCAAATACTTCCAAAATATGTATGTGTTTTCCCAAGCAGCTGTCACTCCCCAGCTTGAGGAAAGTGCTGAGTTACAGATGATGGAGTATGAAACACTGAGAGAGTGCACGCCCTGTGCCTTCGCAGCAAGGATGGCAGAGTTACAACGGCTTTGCTGTTTTACTTCGCTCACTTTTATGCCTACCCCTTTCTTAGTGCCCCCTTCCCTTACTCACTGCATCAAAGTCATCCACTGAAAAGAATCAAGTAAACTGCAGAGTTCCAGATAGCTATCCTCAGGAGTTTCGAAACTTAAGATGAAAGCAGTCAGGGAATTAAGACTAAATCCTGAATATTTAAGAAAAGGGCTTTCCCATGCGGCACAATACACGTACTGTCTGCTTCACGGGTCCAGCCTGGTAGCGATCAGGCAGGATACCAGAGCACGCAGGAAATCCAAAATTAGGTTTTACTATCTATAATGGAAGATTTATGGGATGGTTTAATTGGTAGTCTCTGGACTAAAACCTGAAGTAGGGGAACCAAAACATCTTTCCGGACACAGCCACTGAGCCCACGTGCACCCCATGACACTGGCTCACAGGGCACACAGGCCCGAGGCTGCAGGGGACGGAGTAAGACCACAACTCCTCCTTCTCCCAACCTTGATGCACACCAAAGCCAAGAACATACTATGCCCTGTTCCTTTTATTTAAGAGGCAAATTTGTTTCTTATGGTAGGTCTTCAAGCTACACGCACAAACTCAGCTGTTCTGCAAAACAAACTAAATCACTCAATTCAGTCCTCCCCCGATATTTCCAAACCACAGTGGCAACACTCACAAGCTGCAAAGAGGATTCCACCCCGCCGGGAATGCATCAGTCTGCACTCGTCTGTTGCCATTTTCAGGGTTAGCAGGGCCACTGGAAAATTTCCTCAGTACCATTTTGGGTCAATGTAAAGAATAATTGAAGTGCATGTTTCTGTAAACCTCACGTGTTCAGAGAGATTTCAGGTAAATACGGGAAAATAAGAACTGTGGGCTTGAGCCATACGTTGGCTGGCCACGTGGCGCAGAAAGAACACACACTCTGTCCAGGCAGTAACTGAAAACCAAGTGCCCACAGACACCATCCACTGCCAGAACTTGGGAAGCTGGGGTCCCAAAGGACAGTCCCCTCTGCTTACCCTCTCCCCTCCTTTCTTTCTTATCCTCTCAACAAACGTTAGTGGAGCTGGCTTTTTTTCCTAGAGGCCTTCATAGCCACTTTTTCCCCTCTCCAGGTGGTAGCCTGGGACCCACCGTGCAGAAGGACACGCAGGCCTGAATTGAGGTCAAGCCAGGAAGAGGAAGAAGGGCAGAGCAGGGCAGCCACTGGCTCCCGAAATCCCATGGAAGAGGCGGCACCATTCAGTAGCATGACATTCTGTCTGCAAACCATCCTGATGATATTGTTACTAAGTAGAAGTAGCCCTTTTAAAAGAACTTTTGATGTACTGTAACATACTATAACAAGATGGGAAGACATTTTTCCTTCAATAAACTGATTTTTGTAAAGGAGATTTCAACTTTCCAGCGATGGAAGCACTTTTCCTGGCTTCTATTTGTTTTCTGAATGCTTCCATTTGGGTGTGATTTCTTAGCAAACAGGAATCTTCCCAAACACTGCCTGCAGACATCTTGGACTGTAGAAACCCCTTATAAGATGATCAACGTATAACACAGTCTTTTTCTACCTAGAGAATTAGCATAGGGTGAAACGTGGTATGACAGGGGTCTTTCAATGCAGTCCAAGGAAGAACTAACTTAGGCTGAATTCGAAGCTTTAAGACAAGGCTATCACAACATTTACAAGAGTATTCATCATGATTATATCAATTAAAAATTTGGGGGGAAAAAACTGCCATATAAGAACCATATTAAAATTGAGCCAAGCAGTGAAACAACGGCAAAATGGGCTAGAAAACTAACATGTATTTGATATTCACTTTTTCTGAATACAGATGTGATCTTCATGTCATCATTGACCCCAGGAGGTGAGGATCATCAATGTTTCTAAATTCGTACACTGGGTGGCTCACGCCTGTAATCCCGGCACTTTGGAAAGCCAAGGAGGGCGGATCACTTGAGGTAAGGAGTTCGAGACCAGCCTGGCCAACATGATGAAACACTGTCTCTACTAAAAATATAAAAAGTCAGCTGGGTGTGGTAGAATGCACCTGTAATCCCACCTACTTGGGAGACTGCGGCATAAGAATTGCTTGAACCCGGAAGGTGGAGGCTGCAGTGAGCAGAAATGGCACCACTGCACTCCAGCCTGGATGACAGAGTGAGTCTCTGTCTAAAAAAAAAAAAAAAAAAAAAAAAAAAACAAAACAAACAAAAAAAAACAGTCTTTGTGCCTTCTGCACTCATGGTGACATTCTTTACCATTTAATTTCCCCTAGAAGACAGGGCACTGTCGTACAATTACTCACTTGAAGATGAGAAGTGGAAGATTTGTTAGGACTGCAGGTGATGAGGAGAGCCTCAAACAGAATGTTAGATTCTGACCAGTCTGAACTGGTTTCACACACTTCTTTCCCTTCCTAAGAATCTGCTTTTCCCCTCGTGTACTTTTTCCTATTTTCAGTATCATTGGGTCATTTCTAGTAACTCTGCTTAAGCGATCCTGTCAGCTACAGGGCGTGGGTGGGTTATTCAGCTCTGCCTCACAGAACACTCACCCTCCATCTGAGTCAGTTGCCTTTTAATGGGAATACTATGCGCTGATCGTGTTCAGAAAAACATGGGCCGGCCCGGTTTTGTTTCTCTTGACAATGGCCCAGGTGTTTTTCTCTTCTGATTGAGCTTTGGGCTAAGCTCAGCATGTCTTTGTTGTTGTTGTTTGTTTTATTCTATTTCCACTTTTACTGGAGGGGAAATATCAGAGTCAACGTGATCCAGCTGCTGCACGTCAGCCCCGCTACACAACCTGCACTGTGACATCCAAGGCATGCAGGGAAAAGGCTGCGTGCTCAGGTCCAGGAAGTGTGTAAGGGCAGCCTCTCCCATCAGCTCGCCGGCCGGTGGATGCCAGCCTCCAGGCCGCCTTGCTCTCTCTAGGCTACTAGTTTTTGCAACCTTCTGCTTTTGTCCACTCGTAACTTTGATAAGTACCGTGTCACCTTCTCACACATGGAAAACGTATGGTCAGCGATCCTGCATGTTCAGTGGTGCCTGAACACCACGAAGGAGAGCTGTCATCCATCTTTTGTTTTCTCATTATCAGTTTTCAGGCCACGTTCTAAACAAGGACGACGACTGTCAGAACATCATTCCCTGGCATCCTAATCCTTGCTTACTTCGAATTCCCTCACCACCTTCAGTCCTTTCTAAGACCACGTATGGGCATCCACCATCTTTTTTCCTAAACAGAGTATTTTGCAAAGTTAAGTATCGGCATTGCGTATTTAAGCCATGCATCCTCAAGGAGGCTAAAATTAGTTCTTGGAGGATGAAAAGAGTCTTATTCCTTTTCTGTATAAAGCATAGACATACCTAAATGTAGACATACGTATATGTATAATGCAAAGTACTAAAACAGTATATCTGTGGTATTAAATTTCCATGTGAGGAGGGACAATTAGGAAAAAAAAAAATAAGAAAAGGCTTTTTAGGAGGCTGATCATGAAAAATATGGTTGAAAAACACTGATTTAAGCCTAAATGTAACTGCATTACAAAATGCCACTACTTCTTGCTGGTTTTGGCACCAGTGCCTCAGGTGACACAGAAATACTAAGTTTCCTTTTATTCTGATATGCTTAAGGTATCCCCAAAATGATTTATCTAAGTTGGGAATTGAAAGGGTTATGTTACACTCATTCACTCTTTAACAAGTCACATACACGTCACCTCCTATTTTAGAAGCCAATGGGTGTAAAGCACAAGAAATAAAACCACTGAAAAAACGAAAAATAAAAAGGAAAGAAATAAAGACTCTGCACTCTGACACAGATGAAGCAGATGATTACATTTATTTAAAACAGCAACTTATTTTTCAATGTTTATGAACTAAAGATTTCTCAGTTCATAATTTCTTATTTCATGTTAAGCGTCCAATGCAGCAATCTTTGCCTTGCAAAGTCCATCACAAATAGGCTTGCACATTCCAGAAAGGAAGCATGCATCTAACTTTCTCAAATATGTAATAGGCAATTCTTTTTTTTTTTTTTTTTTACTTGCTTGGAGCAAAGACTGAAAGCAAGTATTTAATCTCGCTTCCTTTGCCAGTGCAAACGTAACTAATTCTGATCCTCATTTCCATTTCTTCCTTAATCTTTTTAAATTAGGGTTGGGCCAGCATTTATTCCCAAGCTTTTGGAGAAGTAGCCTGTATTTCAAACAGGGCCGTGACACTACCGCACGTTGTCCTGACCGGCACTGTACAGGTCCTTGCTGGAGAAAGAAATGGAGGCATTTTACTCACAATCACAGAGCTTATGTATGCAAGCATCACAGAACGCAAAAAATAACTTTGCAACAATCTGAAAGGGTAATTTATGGAGTGTGGACAGTAAATGGGGTATGTTTTCTATCCTGAAAATCCCAGACGAGGGCAGGCTTATGAATAATTTTCAAAAATCAAGAAGTCTGTGGAAATCCCCGCTGTCTTATAAAGATTGCACCGTGCTCATCGCATCTCCCACGGCCTCTGCCTCCTCCACCTCTTCCGAAGTTCCTTGGTCCTGACTCCTAATGGCAAGGGCCAAAGAACACAGGCACCTGCCTCCAGCAAATCCACTCCGATTCCTCCTCATTCCCAGACACAAATTTCCATGAAAACCAGACAGAAGACAGAAAGCAGGGGCAGGATATTCCAAAAGCACTTCAGATCTGCAGCCTGATTTCATTAGACTCGCTGGCTTGTTTCTTTTAGTCCCTGGGTGTGTTGACTGCAGGAGAAACCTCACTAAAGATGACACTTCAGAACTGTGAGTCCGAACACATAAGGAAGGACGTGCCCAGGAGGAAGGTCTAGAAGCTCAGAGACAGTGAGGAAGGGGCATTGCTCAGCGATGCTTAGATGGTTTTATGAGCTCACTCTACTGGGAGTCACTTGTCATTTCTCTGAATCCACCCACACATCCCTATAACATATGAAAACTGTTCAGCCCAAAGGAAAAAATAAACTCGACGGTTGTCATTAATCCAAGTTTAACTAAACACAACAGTTTCCAAGAGTACATTTCAGCCATTTCGCACCCACGGACACCCAACCTGAGAAGCTGATGGGGAACGGATGTTTTGGCAGCACTGAGGGCTGAGGCAGGCAGCACCCTAGGGGTTTCTGTCTCCCCTGTTGCTCTGCAGCTGAGAGCCACACCCATGAGCTGATGACGTAGCGCTGGTCCCAAAGGTCTTCCTTGATGATGTGGCAAAACTGCAAGGCCCAAGCACAGAGGTACCTGGACACCAACCCTTCCCTGCAAGCCAACGGCCAGTCGAATGTTCTGGTTACCAGGGATGAGATGCTTTTTCTGACAAGATTTTAAGCACATGTGGCTTACATCAATGTGGTCTCGTATTCATTCTGTGTTTAGACCACTTGCCCCGCACGTTCTCATATTTACACATGTTCACTGAACGTAACCTCAAGTGAATTGTTTAAGAAGTCTTAATGGGCTTCAGACTCCTCAAATATAATTTAGACTTTAAATTAAATTTGTACTCTGATAGGAAACTACAATGCTTGAATGCAGCTTACGGCATCAAATGGACGTGCAGGAGGTCTTGGAATAGAATTTCAGTTACCTCTAAACGGCTCACACCTGTTGGCCCATGTTCCTTATAGAACGAAACAAGATTCTACTACAAAATCCAACTCATTGCCTGCATTTGAAAGCTGGGGAGTCTGCAGTACACAAGATAAAGTCTTGCTGTTCCATTTGTCCTTAGATGACCTTACAATAAAGCATCACAACACACCAGAGATATATAATGCTAGACACAAGAACACACAGCCATGCTCCTTGGTTTGAGCTTCCGGGTTTGGTTGGGTGTTTTAATAAACCACAGTTTTCCTTCTCCTTTACTGTTTGGTTACCAATAATTGTGCTGCATTAGGCGTAAAATTCAATATGGTGATTAGAGTCTAAAGAAGCCACACTTATTTTATTTAGCAGGTTTTGTTTTATTTTTACAGTAAGCACTGCCTACCGGGAAAAATAAACCAAAACAATAAGAGTGAAATTCTCTTAATAGGCACTAGTGACAATGAAAGCAAACTTATCTACAAGGAACCACAGATGAGGAATTTGCTAGAGACCAGCTACTGGAACTAAAAACAAATCTCTTATTCAGGAAAATGTGAATGAGTAAGAATCTGCTAGTGAAGTTTCTTACTTTGCACAAAAAATTAAATGAAATCTTAACTTTAAGAGTAGCTTAGGCTGGGCACGGTGGCTCACGCCTATAATCCCAACACTTTGGAAGGCTGAGGCAGGAGGATTGCCTGAACTCAGGAGTTCCAGACCAGCCTGGGCAACATGGCAAAACCCTGTCTCTACTAACAATACAAAAAACTAGCCGGGCATGTTGGCATGCACCTGTAGTCCTTGCTATTCATGAGGCTGAAGCATGAGAATCACTTGAACCCAGGAGGCGGAGGTTGCAGTGAGCCAAGATCGCACCACTGCCCTCCAGCCTGGGTAACAGAGTGAGACTCTTATCTCAAGAAATAAAAACTAAAAAAAAAAAAAAAAAAAGAGTAGCAGAGTTAAAAGGCTAATGGTTACTCACGGATGCATGACACATAGCACACATATAGCACATTGATAATAACAAATGGCATGTGAGCACTATGGATTGACTTCAGAAGACTGCCATAAGCTTCAGTATCACAAATGAAGGGAAAGGCCTGTGTTATGTGCAACCTGTCATGATCAAACAGTGTGAATATGTCCTTGTAAAGGTTAATTCTGTAGCAATACATTTAGTTGATATGCTTTCTTCCTCTGGGACGCTGGCACTTTAAGAATGCCGTTCTTCAAAATAATCAATTGTATTATTCTCAAGAAACATGCAAAATAAGAAATTTGTCATCAGGCTGGAATTATCTTTAAACAGAGGATATTCAAATAGCATTTTTATGCATGGAGTTGTCGCAGCATGATTCCAACAAAAGCCATACTATCTGTTACCAGGCATACAAAGTTTTGGCCTGAAAGTCGATATTTTATTTTGCCCTTTAAAAGCATAAAGTGACTCAACAGGAAATCATACATACATTTTTCCCTCCAACGTAAAAACTGCAGATTTAGTACCGAACACGTCACGTTGGCATTCAATTTTCTATTGCTATCATATCTGGTTCCTTAGTGACATAAGGTCACAAAATGTCTACTCCTGTGGCCAAGTTACATAATAGACATTGTGGTCGCTCATTATATCAAATTTGAATTCCTAAGCTAAACAGACCTGCACTATTCAGCATGGGGGCCACTAGCCACATGTGGCTATGGAGCCCTTGAAATGTGATCAGTCCAGATGGAAAGGTGCTGTAAGTATAAACTACACAATGGATTTTGAAGATTTCATATAGAAAAAAATAAAGTCAAATATCTCATCAATATTTTACACTGATTACATTTGAAATGATAATATTTTCAGCATGTGTAACATAAATTACATTATTAAAATTAATTTCACCTGTCCCTGTCTTTTTTAATTTGGCTACTGGAAGATTTAAAACTACCCCTGAGGTTCACGTTCTATTTCCTTTGCCCAGCTAAGACCTTACACAGACTCTGCCTCCATGTCACTTGCTCCCTTCTGGTCACTTCCGTAACAGGCCCACTGCTCTGACCAAGATAACTACATACAGCAGAGTCACATGGGTAGATCTCAGCGTCAGCCTGCCTGGTTCTGATGCTGCACTGGCTCCCACTATTGTGTGGCTCCAGGCAAGGTGCTCAGCACTCCTGAGCCTCACTTTGCTATTCTGGAAAATGAGGACAATTAGAGCACCTCCTACGAAGAGCCACGGTGAAGATGGTCCTGGCAACATGTCTCCTGTGGCTATACCATCTGGTGAGTGAATGTCACCTGCCACCTTCCACAAGATCACACTTCTCCCTTCCCTTCTGGAACATTACTTTCTTCCCTACCTCTTAACTTTACACCTGAGATATTGAAGTAGGTGTCTGGTCCGATCCCTCCAACACGCCAGAGGGTTTGGTCAGCTTCCACACTGTGTGACCCGCTCCCAGGTAACAACACTTCCACCCTCCAAACACACCAGCGGGCCTGACTCCCCCACCCTCCTGCCCACTGCTATCTCTACCATCCCTGCCAATCCAGATCCAACATGCCACGGCACAGCTTCAGGGCCTCAGCCTCCGGGTAGCATGCTGTGATCCTCTGATCTTCCTATGGAATGGTGTCAATTGCTTTTTGATTGCATGATTCTGTTTTATGTTATTTATACTCTACCTTGTTCCCAAAAAGGGACTCAAAGTGGTCTACAAGGGTATATGCAATATGACAAGGTAGTTTAAAATTCAGAAGCAAAATAAAAAATAAAGATGAAGCTAAAGGGAAACAAGGGTAAGAACATAAACTCGAGCTAGGAATGCAATGGCCTGCCAGGCAGGCCTCAGGGTCTTATATATCTGCTGGAGTTGGGTCATTCACACGTCTCCAAATAATGAAATACAACCAAATGCTCAGACAATGATTCCTGATGCTAAGGCTAAAAATGAAATCCTTCAGTGATTTCATCAGAAAGAAAGACCTGTGTGATAGCAAGCATGCCCATGAATGGTCCTACAGCAAACCCAGTGCATTGCATGAGGCTGTCTCCCTGCTCAGGAACATCTCCTCCATTGCCATACAGTCTAGAGCCCTGTTCACTGCCATGCTGGCCCAGTTCAACCAGGTTGTCCCACTGAGGATGCTACTCTTGTTGGTGTGTGAACTCATCTCCTTCGAGATTTCATGACATGCACATTCACCCCCTTTCTAGATTTCATGACACAAGCATTCACTCCTTTTCTAGATTCTATGGCAAGTATGTTCAACTCCTTTCCAGATTACATGGCATTTGCATCCACCCCCTAGATTCCAGATTCCATGGCATGCACATTCGCCCACTTTCTTTTTTTTTTTTTTTTTTTTTTTTTGTGTGTGTGATGGAGTCTCGCTCTGTCGCCCAGGCTGGAGTGCAGTGGCCGGATCTCAGCTCACTGCAAGCTCCGCCTCCCGGGTTTACACCATTCTCCTGCCTCAGCCTCCCGAGTAGCTGGGACTACAGGCGCCCGCCACCTCGCCTGGCTAAAATACAAAAAGTTTTTTGTATTTTTTAGTAGAGACGGGGTTTCACAGTGTTAGCCAGGATGGTCTCGATCTTCTGACCTTGTGATCCGCCCATCTCGGCCTCCCAAAGTGCTGGGACTACAGGCGTGAGCCACCGCGCCCGGCCTCGCCCACTTTCTAGATTCCACAATGTGAATGTTCCCCTCCTTTCTAGATTCTGTGGTGTCAATGTCTGTGCCAATTCCATGGCATTCTTGCTCACCTCCCTCTCTAGATTCCACAGCATACGAATTCATCCTCTTTCTGGATTTTGCCTCCCTGAAGGCATTACCCAAGGCTTCTGCAGTGTCTTGCATGAAGTCTTACGTAGAACGTAAGGCAAAAACATGAACTAAATGGGACAGCTTGCCATTCCACCATACAGTTTGTAGCTTCTAGCCTCTCTTCCTTTGCATATGTCTTTCCCATGATCCAGAGCACCCCCTCTGCCACTAGAATCCTGTACCTTCACCCCTTGAGTCAAATCTGACTGCCCACTGATCTCTGCCTACTTAGCATTCCCTGAATTCTGAGGCATTCCACTTGTCCTGCATTAATTTCCACCTGTAGGTATTTATCCTAAGGACACTGCATTTAGAATGTCCTTGCAAGGGGGGATTCTCCTCTCTTCAATTAAACTTAGCTATTTGAAGTAAAAGGGGTGGTAGTTTTGTTTACCTGTCAACACAACTTGTGGAAAAGAGAGAAATTCAAGCATGCCACTAATTGCTGCAGTCAGACAGACAGGTGGATAGGTGGGCTCCATAGCAGAATGTTCTGGCTTCTCCCACTAAATTTGCAGTTGTTTGTCTAATCTCTAGATGTGTCCCATGTCTGAACAGTCCCTGTATGACTTATGCTCCCATCTCTTTTTTGGGACAGTGCCCTCATTTAATAGATGCTCAACATATTTTAATTCGGAAATGTATTTCCAGGTTGCTTAAGACCAATAAAGAAAAATTAATACAATTTAATGCTTACTTTTGCAAAGAAAAAGTTTATATTGATGCTAAATGCATTTACAAATGTGTTCTTAATGTACAAGCAAATACAGCCCTTACTGTGGGTTACACATACTTACGAAATGATTTTATTGACTTACCTTTGGTTTTACAATTTGGCTATGGGGTACTTAGAAGGAACTGCCCTTGTGGGACATTCTGTTTAATCACTTATATTTACAAGTCTTAGAAAACTGCAAAATATATTCAGTTTCATCGATCTTTCAGAACTGTACTACTTTGGCTATGGGGGTACTTAGAAGGAACTGCCCTTGTAGGGAACATTCTGTTTAATCACTTATATTTACAAGTCCTTAGAAACTGCAAAAATAATATTCAGATTTTCAATTAAGAGGATATTCGATCTTCAGAACTGATACTATTTCATCTATAAAATCCTTTTATTGGCCAGGCGCAGTGGCTCACACCTATAATCCCAGCACTTTGGGAGGACGAGGCGGGCAGATTACCTGAGGTAAGGAGTTGGAGACCAGCCTGGCCAACAGGGCGAAACCCTGTCTCTAGTACAAAAATTACCCAGGCCTGTTGGCAGGTGCCTGTAATCCCAGCTACTCGGAAGGCTGAGGCAGGAGAATCATTTGCACCCAGGAGGCAGAGGCTGCAGTGAGCCAAGAATGTGCCATTGCTCCAGCCTGGGCAAAGAGCAAGGCTCTATCTCAAAATAAATAAATAAATAAAATACTTTTACTTTGATACCTCAAGTAGTAATCAATACTATTCCTCTCCCTTCTAATGGCAGGGCCTTTAGGTAAGGTTTCCAGAATTTGGGATAAATACTAATAATATGCTGATCTAACATCTCTTCTCCAGAAGACTCCCTAGATTTGATTTTTACTGTAATTATTTCTATTCTAAAACTCTGCCATGAAGTAAGTTTTACTGCCACGGTCAAATAGACCAGAAAGTACTTTTCAATACTGAAGAAGAAAATTTTCCCTCCACTTTTGCTTATTCTGTCCTCTTGCTGCTGTATCTTGAACTGCAGGAAAAGCAAGCCTTGCACAAGGCAAGTTTAAACTTTGTGCAATTATAGACCCAGATTTGTAAATCTGGCAGCAGGCTCACATCAGCTTTGTGAGGTTGGGGATAATCTTAATGAGAATCCATTCAACATATGAAATCTTCTTAGAACATTTCTCAATTAACACTTGGTTTCTTTTCAAAATGTTTTTACCTCATTTCCTAATAAAAGAAATCTCAGCTTTCTGATACATTTAATTAAAAAGTTTTATGTTGAGATTCTAAATGGGAGTGGTTTCTGTTTCAAAACATTTCACTTTACTAGCACATGCTTCACTTATTATTTATACTCTGCTTAGATCTCTGCATTTCCCATGCAAAAATCCTGAAATGCACCTCCTTCAGTGCTGAGGTCTAAAGTTTTCCCTTCCTAAGTTGTGCCACAGTCATCCCCTCTTCCTCCCACAGGGCCCTCATAATAGCCTCTTTCACTCCTTCCCCTGAACCCTGAGACCTCCGTTCACTCTCACGTCAAGCAGAATTCCAAGCCTCCATTGCACACAGAGGTGGGTCCCGTGTTTCTGAAATTCCTGCTTTGCCTGTGCCTAACCTTCCCAATTCTCCCAAGAGTCCTCATTTGAAGAACACAGCATTGCGCTAGCATTCAGCATCTCCCACCATACATGGTAAATGGATAATCAGCTTGATTGCCAGGAAATTCACCTTGCTATCCCCTCTTCTCACCCTTTAGCAACGTGTGTGGAACGCACTTGACTCCGTAGAAATTAATTGTGTGTGAGGGGTGACATCTGACTATGAACAACTAAAAAGAACCATTTAATCAGGCCAAATTCCCTTCAGGCTTATTGAGGCTTGACTGTGGATTTTTAGAATGTAAGCAGCGCTGTCACTGTAACCATGAAACAGTCATGGTTTTAAGAAGTGAATTTTTGGGGGACACCAACATGACCAACAGACTCTATTTCAGCACCCAATTCTTAAATTAGTTAATACACACTTGGGCCCCACTTTTCAAACAGAAACACAGCTCTAAGTAAAGGCTGGTACCCAGCTCTGCCCACTCAAATTATCTGGTGAACAGGGCAAATTGGAGGAACTGCAGGTAGTACTGCAGAATCTGCCTGCCTTGGAGAACAGGCTTTCCATGAAATATTGCTTTAAGGTCCCCAGAGGCCAGGGCTCTCTCCCTCCCCTACTCTTCACTGCGTCCCCCCGCCAGCCCACACGTGATGAGAAACCACTGCCCCTGCAGAGGCCCCAGCAGCAGGCAAGGGTCTGCGGATGAAAGACAGGAATATTACAAAGGGGTTTCTGGCTGGAGGGGCGTTCCAGGGAAGGCAGAGAGGTTCAGGCTCCAAAGCTGGCAGCAGCCCCTACAGATGGAAAGCTCCAGTGACAGGACCCACGAAGGGACACAGCAGAGCATGTCCCATGTCACTGGGCCATCGAGACATCAAGATTTCAGGAACTCATATTTGCAAACCAAGAAGGAACAGCAGGTTTCCATGGCCAATTTCAATCCATTTATTAAATTAAGGCAAAAGGTAACTAACAGATTTACTAAGATCTTGGGATTCTCTTACTGTCCATCTTAGTTCAGATGGAAAGATTGACAACTCCAGCTAATCTGATTCCAGGATGCAGCTTCTGACTTTGCACAAGCTAATATTTCCTCAAGATAGTCACACAAACCTCCCTGCCAGGCGTGCAGAAAAGCGTGCATGCTCCAATTTAGTCTTTCTTTTACTTTACAACTTTAAGTACTTTAGTGAGCCCCAAGAATGCACAGCCCACTCTTTCCACATAGTAATAAAGAAAATTAATCTTTCCGCCAGTAACAGAGAATCACTTAATGGAAATGGGACAATAGTACTTCACTAAATAAGGCTTCACTCCTTTGCTCCTCTGCTCTCAAAACTGAGGTGCAAATGCATTTCTACACTTTCAAATGAACACTTGGGAACTTTTGCTGAATGCTTACATCTAGTGAAAATAAGTTTCCTATTTTTTAAAAGTCATTCTATATGTGCCTGCTTTCTTTCCTGTTCCTTAGAGATGGCTTTTCCCCCTGGAGTATGTTTTGCAGAGGGAATAATTACTGCAATAATGTTATCCTTAAAAGGGATCACATGTAAGACAAAAGCAGGTATAAAAATTTCATTCCCACTAAAACAATTCAAAATCATAGGTTAGGCTTTAAAAGGAGGCAGCTACAAATCTAGGTTTGAAAAACCTTTAGACTCACTAAAGATTTGTCCCAGATCACATCGGATGTCTATTTTTCTGGGATCATAACAAAAAAAAAGTGATAAATTAATTCAAATGGTCTATTTTACACACTTGAAGGATATTTCCATTGTCTCATATAGTCATTCTGAATAGGACAGAGTCGCATAATGAGACTTCCTTTGCACATTCTTCTGAACACGCACTGAGTCAACATAACCAAACCCCTTACTTTCATTGTAAAATTACTGTTTCTCATACGCAATCAGGGTCTCCCAGATTATGACATGCGACCCTAAAAATAGGAGAACTTAAAAGTTAGTTTAAATCTAAAACTTAGACCCAGCGCTCCATTTTTAGACGCACCCTTTAATTTCTTGGTGTTGTCTACATTTTACTTGCACTTAAATTTAGCAAAGTAATTTTAGCTCACCCTCCTTCACTACCTTCACTAGACTTTGCAACGTTACAAACATGAAGCATTCAAGCCTCTCCCTTTTTAATATGAAAATGTTTTAAATAAAAGATTAGGTTAAAAGGGGAAGATCTCCCTTTTAACTTTTAACTTTTTTAGCTATGTTGAACTGGTTCAGGTGACAGCCCAGCCATTGGAAAACTCCCGCTGTTGTTTGTTTACAAAATAACTGCTTTCAATCAATCATTGTGAGAGGTCCCTACGCTGACAATGCATAATGGACAACTAATTAACTGACCCCTAATAAGGGTGCGGGAAATACCAGGGAGAATGCTATCATGCAAGGAACAGCAACCATATGGAGGGGTGGCTGGTCACTGCCAAGCATGAGCACCCTCAAATACTGCAGTGATTTTCAGAGTTTTCAAAAAGCCCCTACTCGCACCACTGCCACCAAGTATCATAATCATCTGAAACTGTGCCCCAAAGATCTGAACGTCTCTGTCACATCAGCCTATTTTCCTTAAAAATGTTGCTCCTAAGGTTCAAATTCAAGGTGTAGAACATTAAACAATAGCTGTATTGTGAAGGACCATGCTCCCTGGGAAAGCCCAAGTATCCTTACACACTGGGGGAGGAAAAAAGAACTCCTTTGCTATCCTCCTCCTCTCTGGAAAACTGCCTCGGACGCAAAGGGTAAAGAAGCAAAGAAGTGACAAAAAGAGACCTGCATTCAGAGACATCAGCTGTCAACTTAAACTGAGAAGTGACTTGACGCATCACAGAGCTGGGATTTTGCCACCTTGACCAAACCGCTTCCCAGACTCCATAAGTCGCATTAGAAATGTAGGTGGCTCTGTGTCGACACCTTCTCAATGGAGTTCTATGAAATAACAGGCAACATAGATGTTGACAATGTCTTCCCACCACTCCAGATCCTATGACTGGGGCTGACTTGCTATTGGTTTTTGCCTGGGAATAGGAAACCATTCCAGAAACATTAGCTCTTCTGTTTTGAGAAGAAATAAAACCCCCCTTTTATTTGTCTTTTGTTTAAAGATAGCAAGAAAAAAATCAAAGCCAATATTACTTTTAGAAAAAAAAAAAGTGTTGAAAGTTTCCTATTACCCTACTTACAATATGAGATACGTTTAAAATATACATAACATACAACATTGTAGAATACTATGTAAGTTACAAATTCCTTTTGATGTCTTTCAGAGATGCTTTCCTTCTTACTTATGTATCTGGGATTCCATTGGGATCTTAGGTCTCACAACAAATAAAATATCTGATTTTATAAGATTAAAAATTCAACAAGGTTTTTCTTTAATAACAAAGCAAAACGTGGAAAGTGGAGGGGGGAGTTCATATACAGGTGTGCATGCAGGCCCCTCACACAATCCCGTCAATGGTAAATGCTAATTTTCTAAATTTTAGCTAAAGAATTCGCATCACATTAAATTACCAATAATTCCTCATGAAATAACAGATGAATGTGAAATAATATACTACAATTCTACTCTAATTTTTTAAATAGAATGAAGTAATTATAAAATGTTACAAAAGAGAAGACACTGAAATTATAAGTGCCACTGGAATTATATATTCCTTAACAAATATCTCGAGATAGATTACCCATTTACGAATTTAGCGTACTTTCCAAAAGCCATTGACCCAAACCGAAGCTAGGATTACCAAATGGCAAATAGCATTTGTGATGTGTGTAGCTCTTCTAAAGCCTTTCTTGGGAATTGTAAAACTTGACATATTAGCCACAAGTTTGCAGAGGTCACCCTTTTTCTGCTAGAATTATAATTTCGATGGTGTAATTAGCTTATTAATAACTTGACACATGGTGAATTAATTTACATGATTGGGTTTTTCACAACGTGTGTTGCCTGATCCTCCTATGGATGAAGGCTTTGAGCTCTGGTCTGGCCCGGGAGTGGGCACCAGCCAATGCCGGCGGAGCAAGGGTTAACTTCGGGACTGTGACAGTTCTCCCTTCAGGGCCTCTAAACTACTTGGAGAGAATGGAAAACAGTCAAAAATAGTCCCAAAGGTAAGTAAACTCTGTGTCCTATGTATATCACCCAGGGAAAATTAAAATGTGTTTGTATCCACATTGAAAGTTTTCTGAACTACAAAAGCTATAGAGATATGTGAGTGTGAAACCTGTAGCACAGAGGAATATGTTATTTTGAAAGATAAAGGAAATTATCTTTACATCAACGAAGAGTTGTATTAAATCCACATTCTCATTGAAATTGTTTATCCATTTTATTGGGCAGTGTAGTCTGCTATTAATAACAGCATGTGTCTTGTACTTAAAAGATAATTAATGCCTCTATACATCTATGCAATATACCATAGCAATAAACGGATGATTTATTTCAGACAGAAACCAGGTAAGGCTAGCTGATAAAATAAAGACTATATTTTTTTTTAACATGCCAAGTTTTGCAATTAGAGTGGTAAATTGGAGGCAAATAAACATAACAGCTGCAGGCTGAGGAACAGGAAGGTGAAAAGACGGAGACTGAGAGTGGGAGAGGAAAGGGACCGCTCCTGGCGCTGAGAGCTGGTGCCAGAGCCGGTGTTGCGGTGTGTGCGGGAGGGCGCCGTCGGGAGTCATTCCACCATCAGGACCCAGCGGACAGTGACAGCCCAGCCTCACACCTGGTCCCTACTTTAGGCCAAGCGTGAGCTTTAGTTCAACCCTGATTTCCATTCCAGACAAGGACAAACAACCTCTTGGTCGGGGCCCCTATGAAGTCCCTGCGGTGAGCTCTCCTGGCCCTTGTCAATTTCGGGGTGCCCTCTCATCTCCATCCGCACCTGACTGCACGCGCCTCCCGGGGACCCCGCACTGGCGAGCCGTCCCTCCCGGCGCTGCACGCCCCACCTGTCCCGGCGCCGTCGGAAGGGCCCTGCAGAGTGCGCCCCTAAGGCCACCCCGCTGCCTTCGTCCCCGTCCCCGCAGCCGCCGTCGCCAGCGCGGGAGCCGGGCAGGTCGCGTGGGGCGCGGGACTTACCGAGAGATTAGCGCCGCCGTCGGAGGAGGGCGTGTCCCGCACGTGTGTGTCCGCGCGTGTCCGCGCCCGCGTGTGCCCGCGCGCGTGCCTTGGCCGTGGGCGCCGAGCCGGGTCACACTAACTCTCTCGGCGCCGACGGGCTCAGCCCATGGTTTGGGCGCCCGGGCTCAGAGAGGCTCTGGCTCCCGCCAATCGCCGAGCAGGGCGGCCGCCCCGACGCGCGACTTGCGAAGCCGGAGTGCGCGCTGGGGGCGGGGCGGGGACGCGTGGGCGGGAGTGCACGCGCGTGGCCAGGTGCGCGTGGGTGCGAGCTCGCGGGAGTGTTCGAGAGCGCGCGTGTGCGTGTGCGCGTGGGTGTGGGTGTGCTCGCGTGTCCGTGCGCGCGCCCTCGGGACTGGGAGCGCGGGCGGCGCGGGCAGGTTTGGACACTAAGCGCCCTGCTCCGGTTTAGGACGCGGCTGGCGGCTGCGGGAGGAAGAGGAGGAGGAAGAGGAGGGGGCGGAGGAGGAGGAAGAGGAGGGGGCGGAGGACCAGAGACTAGGAGGGCTGGAGGAGAGAGTCTGGCCCCAGCAGGAAAGGAACCCAGGACGCGACGACTGGAGGGGCGAGGAGCAAGGGAAGGACCAGAGGGGAGGAGAGGGGGTCACGGGAGGGAAAGTGTGGGAGGGGAGCCGCGGGGTGCGCGCTCCTCCTAACTCGGGGTCGCTTTTAGCGAGAAGTGATGTTTTTCCAGCCTCAGTGAAAACCGTTACAAACATTGAAAATGGTAAAAGTGAAAACGGTTGCGACACTAGACGTTTATAAAATGACCGCGGACTGCCCTCGATGCTGATGAGAATTAGGAAGACGTCGCGCAGAGCGTCCAGAGGGAGAGGCGCTGTGGCCGGGACCTTGGTCGTGGGGAGGAGCCGGATGCAGCCGCCGGGACGCGGGGATGCCGAGGGGACCGCGGCCTGGTCTGACCGACGCACGCGGTGACAGCCGCCCTTGGGAGACGACGGCGTCTGCCAGAAGCAGCTTCCAAAGGGTGCAGCCGGGAGGCTCGGCTCGTCTGCCTCCGAGGCACGGGGCTAAGCCCCTTCCAGATGTTTTCGTTTCTACGCGAATTCCGACCTCAAAATCGAGCTTACCTGAGCGCCGCTCCTCTTCTGTCATGTCCCTCGGGGGCCGTCACGACCGTCCCGGAGCGATCTCTAGGAACCTGTCCTGGAGCGATCTCTTGCACACTCTCCCCATTCCGACCAAGTGAAAACTACCCATGTCCCTCCCTCTCCAAACTTTAACAGCCAAGAATTTCAGCAAACAGCCAGAAAGCAAGCTAAGTCTCCCCCCGCCCCCCACCCCAAGGGAAGGGAGGGAATAAGCACTCCTTTAATTTGAAAAATAATAATTAAAACTCCCTCAACTTTTAAGGCCGAGCAACATAATCTATTAATTGGTCGCTATTAACATGCAGTTTTATTGACCATAGCACACAGAAGTCTGATTGTGAGGGAGGAGTGTTTTCAATGAAAGTGGAGTTATTTTAGCTGCAGACGTGTTTACATTTCTGTGGTTTAGTCTATAACTTTCTCTTTTTCTTGCTTCAGAATTCTGCTCCATGAAGCAAAGCCCTTAGCTCCCAGACATTCCAAAAAGTCTGCCAAAATAATAGAAAAAAAAGAGAGGGAAGAAAAAACACACGGAGACCCCCAAGTCTGGGTCAGGCTCAGGGTTGGATGTGGGCAGGGTGAGTGTGCCCCCTCCCCGCGCACTTTCCAGTGAGGGAAAAAAAAAGTTTCAGGGCTCCATTTCCTGTTTGCTGGGGGAAAAAAATAAAATGGACTTGAGCAGCTGAGTTTAGAAACCGCCTTTTCCAGTACCTATAGGTTCTGAGAGGATCTTTAACCCTAGAGATGCCAAAATGGGCTCATTAAAATTTGAGACTCTAGTCAAGGAACGTTTTCCCTTGTTAAGATGGACAGCCTTCGTGAAACTACAAATGCATTCCTAGGAAATTTCTTGAACAAACAGGCACACCATGGTAGTTGGGATACAAGCCCACTTCTCCATAGGTGGCCAAGAGAAGATACCAATAAAAATAGATATTGAAAACAGATTAAATTTCTGACAAGCATGCATCCTTTTTTTTCCCCCTGAGGTACAAAGAGCAGAATGTATATTTAAAAGTGGGTATTTAGTAATAGGGTCTTGTCAGTTTATACACTGCTCGAATCGTCATTTGCAAAGTCGATTGCATTTCCTTTAGTATTGAACGTGCTCACTAGTCACACAGAAGTCCCCATACTCCAGTTCACATGGTCTTAAAAAATATTTGATCTGACTCTTCTTAACTACCAAATGCATATTTTGGTTGCTTTCTAATTATTCTCCAAATATTCCACATCCAAGATATTTTACTGGATTTTTAAATCTTCCAATTAGCCACTAATTTTCAAATTTCACCGTAGTGAACCCTTAACATTTAGGGGAATGCTTTAAAGTAAACAGGTTCTGAACCTATTCAATGAGATCAGTAGCCCACAGGCCAATGACTCTTTTTCAATACTTTAAAAGCTTTTTAATACACTGCCAACGTTTCTCAATCGTCATCACTAGCACTGAATATTATCACAATACAGAACAGTGCTAAAAACAATATGCGTGCTGATGAGCAAAATAACGTTTAACATTTTAAGAATAATGAACTGCACTTTAATAGTAGAAGGAACATGATTTCAAAATGAGCTCAGAAAAAAACCGATATTTGAAACAATGTTGTTTGTGACTCTCCCTCACTACCATCTCCAGTTCCCCCAAAAGACACTGCAGAGTGAGAGAGAGGAGAGAAAAGAGAGAGAAAGATAATTTCGTAAAAGATGAAAGATGCATACCGAGCCCATTCATAAAATGTGGGTCATTAACCTTGAAGAATCTCAGTATCCAGAATCCTAGAATTTTGCATATGACATCATCTCCTCCAACTGATTGCATCTTGTACTTATAGTTAGGAAGTTCTTTCTGCTGTCCAATCTAATCCCTACCTACAGCCACAGCATTCCCTTCAGTCTGGCCCATGATTTAGGTCAAATAGGAGGAAATCAGTTTCAGTGAATTAAATCAATTAAGTTAACTTGAGAGGCGGAAAGAAAACTAACAGAGAAAGTCACTTTCTGTATTGCAGGGCAAACATCATAATTCTAATTAAAATGTCATTTAAAAGGAAAGTTTTATAAAACACCACTTGACACATTCCATAAGAATTAGTATTTTAAAGGATTTCATACATGAGATGGTCTTCTTTTATATAAAGTTTTGTGGTCAACCTAATTCATTTTAAAATCCCTTTTATCCAAAAGATGTTTTGGATTAATTTAAGTATTTGTTGCTGGATAATGTCAAGCTCCTTTTCAATGAAATGTCCTGTGTTGGGTTGTCGCACCTGTTAAATATAAGCCTCCTTTTCTTTTGATATTCTGAGAAGGGCCTTAAAAGCTTTTCATCCCTCAATATGGAGATTTAATTGCTTTACCTATAATAAAAATAATCCCTATAAAATTCAGATTGTGGATATTTCAAAGCTGAAAGAACTATTGGATTGGGATGTAAAGGTTGCAGTTCAAAAAGTCTTCCACTTTTAATATAACATGCATGGTGTTATGAGTTATAAAATCCTGGTTATCATTTTGGAAGGTCTGGTTTTTGTTGTCCTTGCACGGAGCGTCTTTGAGCTTACTTTATGGCTTAGCAGTTCTGTGTGTGCATGTGTTAAATATGGAAAGGGTAGCATATCCCTCTACAGTAAATGCTCACGAGGGAGGAAGTCTCAGATTCTGTTTTAAGCGAGGTACTGGAGTGAGATTCCTCACACTGACCCCCACACATCTTTGGTGAGCTCAAATCTGGCTTGAAGCCATTCTGAGGATGGCCATGGTTTGAGAAAGGAGATAGCTGTCATGCTTCAGCCACTGCCAGGCGTCTGAGCCTTACCCCCCCAATCTCCACCCAATCACCTGGGACCTTCTTGTCATCATGCAAATGGATCGGGCAGCGCGGAAGCTTAGGAGTCATTAGAGGCCCCGTCCTGTCCCATTCCTAGTTCCACTTCCCCTCATGGCAAATGATTAGAACACACTCACTCAAGCAACCAAGACATGGAAGCAATGGGAATATGTGTCAGAACGTGACAGTTGGGGGTTCCAAGTGGAGCGTCCCTGGGTCCCTCTCTCCCCCACCACCCTCACTCATTCCCTGATTTCCATCACTGACTATTAGTGAACAGGAGGACAGATGTGTACCTTCTCTTAGGGGAGTCTCTAACCTGGTACACAAGCATCACTATTATCTTTTATTACTTGCTGTTAAGAAGTCAGTTTTAGGTGTTCTTTATCCTTCCAGACAAACTAATTTCATGCAACACTCTCACCCTCTGAAGCGATTTTTTAATCTACGTCAGATGCAGTTTAAGTCTTTAGTACACACAGCAGTTCTCAATAACACGTGGTGACCACAAACTGCTCCATAAAATTGCATAATGTATAATTCCTATCAACTTGCATAACACACAAAATAAGTTGATATGAAACACATTGTCCATCTGTCAATGAGCTTTGGTGACAAAGATTATACAAAACAAGTCAGGAGACTCTATTTGTATTTTTAAAGTGGAATTACATAGAGTACAACAGGAGATTTGCTCCAGCTTTTCTGACAATTAGGCGGTTCAGTTTTGAACTTCGTATACTATGACACTAAATCTATCACGGACAATTTTGTCCTGTACATTTTCATAGCATGATTACTCATGAGTGTAAAACTAGTTGCAATTTTAGAAAATTGAGACGATTTCTTCTCAGCGATTTTTTTGTATTGATGAAGTCACTAGCTGATATGGTTTGGCTGTGTCCGCACCCAAATCTCCCAGAATTCCCACATGTTGTGGGAGGGGCCCAAGGGCAGGTAATTGAATCATGGGGGCTGGTCTTTCCCCTGCTATTCTCTTGATAGTGAATAAGTCTCACAAGATCTGATGGGTTTATCGGGGGTTTCCGCTTTTGCGTTTTCCTCTTTTTTCTCTTGCTGCTGCCGTGTAAGAAGTGCCTTTTGCCTCTCGCCATGATTCTGAGGCCTCTCCAGCCATGTGGAACTGTAAGTCCAATCCAACCTCTTTTTTTTCCCAGTCTTGGGTATGCCTTTATCAGCAGCATGAAAACAGACTAATACACTAGCATAACAGTATGTCAATGCAAATAAAAGCAGTATCTTTTTTTTATTTTTTTTTTTTGAGACGGTGGAGTCTCGCTCTGTCGCCCAGGCTCGAGCGCAGTGGCATGATCTCAGCTCACTGCAAGCTCCACCTCCCAGGTTCACACCATTCTCCTGCCTCAGCCTCCTGACAAGCTGGGACTACAGGTGCCCGCCACCACACCCAGTTAATTTTTTTGTATTTTTAGTAGAGACGGGGTTTCACCTTGTTAGCCAGGATGGTCTCGATCTCCAGACCTCGTCATCCACCTGCCTCAGCCTCCCAAAGTGCTGGGATTACAGGCGTGAGCCACCGTGCCCGGCCAAAAGCAATATCTTAAGTTCTCTTTTGTATCCTAAAATAGTAAATCATTATGTTAGGATTATGGATGATCTGATACAATTTAAATGGGTAAAATGTCCATTGCAGGTATCGTGCACCAGCAATTATTAGGAATGCATGTGACCAGAGATCCAGCACTTAGCAGCCACATGACCTTGGGCAAGTCATAACCACTTGATTAAAGCCCCAGTTTTCTTATTTAATAACTGAGGTTGTTGAGGTGGATGACCTCAAATATACTACACACAGGACCTTCCAGGGAAAAACTTGGGTTATTCATCTTCCTCTCTGCTCTTTGGGGTAGTGACTAATTGATTGATTAAGGGGAAACCTCTTGGTAATTTACTTCTCTTTGATAAACATTTATGCACACACTTCTTGCTTCTCTTCAGCAGCACTGCAGCAAGAAGTGTGCCTTTCTGGGATGTGTTCTGTTACCTTTGCATCCTATATCCACCTGGTATGGGTGGAGAACTACAGTCCACAGAGCAGCAGTCTGGACCCTGCGTCCACATCAAAACCGCTTTGATGATGGAGCTTCAAAACTATTGCCATCATCTGGGCACCATCTCAGACCCAGTGAATCAGAATCTCAGGGGACAGAGAGACCATCGTGGCACTGACAGGTACATTTGAAACTCTCCAGGTAGTTGAAATGGACTTCCAGGATAGTGGGTCACAGCGCTTGACATTATAGCCATTAAATCAATGATGAAGGAATTCCGAAAGCTTCATCTTATCAGACATCTCTGGGAAAACACATTTTTAAAATGAACCTCTGGCCAGGCGCAGTGGCTCAAACATGTAATCCCAGTACTTTGGGAGGCCAAGGTAGAAGGAGTTTGAGAGCAACCTGAGAAACATGGTAAAATCCCATCTATACAAAAAAATTTAAAAATTAACTAGGCATGGTGATGCACAGCTGTGGCCCTAGCTACTCGGAAGGCTGAGGCAGGAGGGTAGCTTGAGCCCATGAGCTCAAGGATGTAGTGAGCAACTGTGATCGTGCTATTACACTCAGCCTAGGCAATAGAGCAAGACCCTGTCTCATTTTTTAAAAAAACTTCCTACTCCCAAAACAGCTGGAGTCCACTCCTTCCATTGCTAGTGTCATTCTTCACACAGTTACAAGGTCCTGGATACTTGGAATCCCTTCCTCATTTTGTCCCCTTGTCCTGGAATGTCCTTCCCATTCTTACGGTAGCAGATGTTCATTTGGATCTACCATTTACAAAGCACTTACATGCATATTTGCCCTGGGGATAAACATGCATGTAAGTGCTTTGTAAACGCCCATCAGTCACTTTGCATAGGGGTGACAAGGTGGAAACTCCAAGTTTGCACAACTAGAAAGTAAGTCAAGACTCAAACCCAGGCCTTGGGGCTTTCCCTGAATGGCCAGCTCACCACCCTCCCTTATTCAAGGTCTCTTTCTGGGTACCTCCCTGCCAGCCCTGTGCCTAATTTAATTCCTGCCCTCTGACATCCCTTTCCACCTCTGGGACGGCACTTACTTCTCCTAACTTCATCATCCACGAATTGGAACTGTCTGCATCTCTTGCTTCCCTTTTACACATCAGCTCCTTGAGGCAACTTTAGTTCCCCTTGACTTTGTTTACAACAGTGACTCAAAAAGAATCAGATCTTTGAACCCTGCCCCTCACTTGCCCCATTGCTAAATAGTCACCATAGGCCATGTTGACTCCCCACAGCTCCCATGAACACCCCCCTTTGTCTATTTCCAGGACCAATTTGCCTCATTCAAGGTTTTATAACCTCACATCAGCCACGGAGGCTGTCTCCTCACTGCCCACCTGGTCACTGGTATC
Organism: Rhinopithecus bieti; assembly: GCF_001698545.2. Classification (NCBI taxonomy): domain Eukaryota; kingdom Metazoa; phylum Chordata; class Mammalia; order Primates; family Cercopithecidae; genus Rhinopithecus; species Rhinopithecus bieti. The sequence continues at coordinate 1,361,326 of NW_016807233.1, read as the reverse complement.
TGCCTGCACCAAGTCACCCTGCACTATAGCAAGCACCATCATGCAGTCTTAGAAACCTTCAGGAACGCCTCCTGCCTGCTGAATAGATTGCAGATGTATTTGCTAGGTGTCTGCAGAATTAGAAAACTGTGAGCATACTTCTTTGCTTTTGCCTTGCAGAGGGCAAGCTCTTCACCAGGGACAACGTTTGATGTCTGCTTAGCTGCCTGGAGGAGAAGGGGAGATTAGGATTTGTTACAGAAGAAATGTAAGGTGCAAAGTAGGATTATGGAGCAGAACAGGAGCTGCATTCCTTTGAGGCTGTGCACTCAGCGCTGCACCGGCCTGGAGCACATCTACTCAGGGAGTGTGCTGACAGTGTAGACAAAAAGAGAATCCTATGTGCCATTAAGATGTAGCTGGAGAGTTTGAATTCAGGAAGGGGAAAGAATAATATAGGGGAAAGCCTGCTCTTTCTGAAGTCCGTGAATTGTGGGGAGAGATCAAGGAAGGAGTTATAAAAATGTCTAGGTCCCTACTGTCTTCTCTGGCTTCTGCCCAGAGCCGGGGGCCTGGTGAGGTCAATGCTCAGGGCAGAGGGAGTGTTTGCACCCAGTCCCTAATGACCGTGGAAGCTCTTGCACTCCAGAACCTATGGTGGTGGAGGGCGGCCTGGGTGTTCCTCTGTGGTACAGATTCTGAGTGGAGATTCGAGGCGTCTGCTTCTGTGAGGTAAGGTCACAGTGAACCTTGGAAATCAACCTCTGGTCTTGTGGGCTGGGTAAAGGGTGTGGCTGAGCCTGGTGTTAAACAGCCGGCAGGCCCTGAGGGAAGGCCAAGTGGCCAAGAGGTGCCAAGGCAGGCCCTGGACAATGAGTTCCCCCAGTCACAGGCTTCAGCCATGTAGGCCAGCCCAGCAAGAGGAACCCAGAGGATAACGGACTTTCCCCAGAAACCCAAAGACATTGTGTCTGACGACTTCCGTTCTTCCAGAAGATCTGTGCTACTCCAAGTGTAGATCAGGAATGGTCTGTGAAATTTGTTACCAGTCTCAACAAGAGAAGTCCAGAAACTGAGGGTAAGAGTGTAGAAACGTTTACAGCTATTTGACCAAGTATGTTCGTGTCTGTTCAACCTAATAAAACTTGAGCTTGGATTTTGTATGTCTTTTTCATTTCCTTTTTTCTACTAACTTATTTGTCTCATACTTTACAAAATGTCCATTAGCACCATATTGAACATTTTAAAATGAACAAACAAATTGGTTTTTTATCGTGGAACTTTTGAGAAGCACTGTGGTAAACCACAGCAAGCCCACAGGCCCCAACACCATCTTAGAAAGAGACTCAAGCAAAGAGTTACAGCTCATTTTATCCAAGGGAGACCTGGCCCTGCCTAGAGACTGTTGACTGGATCAGACTTAAAGTGCTGACCAGGTTTGGTGATAAAGCTAACATTTTTCCTGTTAACCAGCAGGTGGGGCACAGGAGGAAGCTCAGATTGACTGAAACAATGACCCTTTCTCTGCACACATAAGTTGTGGTGTGAATTAAGATTTGTAACTCCTATATGTGGGTATCTGGGTCTCCCACAATCTGGGTCCAGGTTTTCTTTCTAATTAAACGCCCATCACTTTCTTACATGAATCTCCATAGGCCCAGGATTCTCTCCCGAATCCTTTCTGACGGTGTACAACCTGCCATTCTTATGTTTGCCCCATTTGGCACAGCATCAGAAAGATACTCCATCTTAACAAATCTCTATTGATTTCTTGGCCTTTAGTATCACATTCCAAGCCTCGGGCAACAGTGTTTGTAACCCAACTCACCTCCTAGTGCCTACCTATGACCAACATAATTGACTCTCACCCTAGATCCCACTGGTCCACCTCTCTAAGTTCACCCACAGTTGCAGTGGACCATTCACTCACATACCGACAGGTTCTTGGCATGAGCATCTCTGGCTTCTCTGAAACAGGCTTTCTCTGGGGCCACTGAAGCTTGTCCAACCTTTGTGCAAAGCAGCCCAGAAGGGCTGAGGATGGGTTACCCAATTCTCGACCCATAAGGGAGAGCAGTTGGTGGATCAGTGCCCCAGCTCCTCACTCCCCAGAGGCACAACTCTGAAGTTTATTCCACAGGGTTCCTCGGAGGCTTCCCATGCTATCAGGCCTTGACTGTCCACTGAGGCAGTAATGAGCTTCCAGACATTTTCTTAATTGGCCAGCCTCCCTTGTTCTCTTCTCCACTCCCTCACTTTTGCTTCCTGGGATCACTTTCTAGGTAAACTACCCGAACCCAAGGTCTTGTTTCAAGTCTTCTTTAAATGGAAACCAAAAAAAGGCACCATCCCAATGGGCTCTTTGTTATCTATATTTGCCCAGACCCTTATTCTTCCAGCATTGGTGCAGAACCAACCTGGCTTCCAGGTGGAAGGTGCCCATGGACCTGATCCAGGATGGGACCAAGGGCCAGGTGATACAGCCAAGAAGAGCTAGAAGCACATCTCTGTGGAGAATTGAGCTTTGAGTGATTCAAAGGCCTCATCCTCTTGCAACCTGACTGATGAAGCAGCTAGTGTCAAAGAAGATGGCAACTCTGTCACTTTTGCCTAAAAATACCCAAAGCTCCCTGTGATCCAAGAGGCCTTCATCTTTCCAGCTGTCACTACCAGCACAAACAGAAGACAGCCCTAACCCCTTACATACCACCTGATTTTTTTCACTGCATTGTAGCTCCTTAGTAATCACTTTAACCAAGGAGGCAGAGGAAAAGATGGTACAAAGAAATACAGAAAGGTCAGGATACAATACAGATGATGTAGCTCTGCCTCACCCATAGGTGACTATAACTGCTAGAAGACTGAGGGTATTGGGGAAAGCAGGTCCCCACCCAGGACTGAGCACAAATCCAAAGCACGTGGCCCCACCGAGTACTGGGCCTGCAGGTGCACATCCATCAGTCTGTGAAGGTCGCAGAGAAAGGGAAAGAAAGCATTGCAATTAGGAGTGTTTAGTATTTCTCATGCAGCCTCTCGCACAGGCAGGGTGCACTCTGTTCCCGTGCTATTTCACACGCTCTTCCATTATGGAACTCAGCACACGATCTTGATGATGTTGGTCTCTGTCTCCTGCCAGCCTGTGTGTTTCTTGATGGTGGGTTTGTCTTATTTATCTTAGTACTCTCAGAGCCTGGCACATGGGCGATATTGAATAAATGTTTTTCAAATTAGGTTGCAATAAATTAAATTGGGTCTACTTTGGCTTGGATGAAAATACACTGGAGATAAAAACAAAGTGTAGTGCAGTTTGATTGAGTTGTTCTGTCTCTCTATATATATGTATATGTTTTTATATTTAGTTGTAAAAAAATATAAATTTATATGTACACACACACACACTTTCTTTTAAATTGGTCTGAGTTGAGGCAAACCAATGTGTGTTCATTCCATTAATCAGTCAGGTCCAGTGTTCTGTTCATTTATGACTATATTCAATAAAGGATTCTAAACCATCATCACAGAAAGTTGATCCCAGAACTCAGGGCCTTGCAGCCCAGTTCCAAAGAAAAGAAAATGTGAACTTTTTCTCCAAAGTGTTAAATTGTAAGGAGTGGTTTTCCTTGCATGGTTTTCCTTCCTTTTCTAGGCCCACAATTGAGTGCCAAATTGCTAATGAATAGGTAGACCACGTTGTCCATTTACCCTTGGCAATTAAGATTAAAGTTACATACTTTTTATGATATCCTCCCCGGCCCCCAGAATAAGCCATGGCAGCCGCACCTTTCCCCCTGAAATATCCCCTTCATTTCTCACCCGCTCTGTGGCTATTCCTGGGACCGAGCCCCTTTTCATGAGTTCCAGCAGGTCCCCATCAACCCCCAAATCCCACCACAGGCCACATCGTCCCAGACCAGACCACGTCTGTTGAGCTAGCTGTCTGTTTCTATGTGAGTCTATCACCAAAGTAAGTTACATTCTTTCACTACCAAAGTTACTGGGCCTTTTCTTTTTTTTTTTTTTTAACAATGCTTGGAAATGATCCCAGCTTTAAAAAGAACGAAACTCTCAACAGTCAGCCAAATACAACTTTTGAATAATTTAAATGAGAGCTACTAAGTCTTTTGAAAACAACCCCAACCCTGTGTTCTCTGATGTGAACAGGAAAAAAAAATTATGCACCAATGTGCAGAATTTGAGCCTATGCAGATGGCATGTTTTGCACCATAGACTGCTGTTACTGTTTTGGCCGACACGTTCCTATGAGGTGTTGAGTTTTGCTTGTGGATTGATCTCTAAGTTACTTTATAGTTGAATCTATCATCATATTTTCCTGGGATTTTATTTCTCTTCATTTTAAACAGATACATCAGAGATGGAGCGAGGAGCTTAGGCTAGCAAGCAGCCAGCCTCCTCTGTTTGACCAAAATGTTCCCTCACTTTCAGAAGAATCCATGAATGTTGTTTGACATGAAAAGAAAGAGTAAAGCATTTAGATAGTTCCTAAAGAAAAATAAAGCTTAATCAAACCACTGCAGAGAATTCCCCTTTCTTCTGGGGCCATGACCAACAGCATTGTATAGAGAATCACATAAATAGATAACCTGCTTTCCCATCCATTTGGGACACTCTAGACAGACAGAAAGGAGAGAGTCCAGGGATCTTTACTAAGCACCCGTGACATGTGATGTGCTGTGCCTGGGATAAACTGTGATTTCCAGGAGCTTCTATTCGTCTTCTATTCTTATAAGCACACAAGAAGCTACAAAAAGATTTTGTAATCTAAGGGAAAGTAGGGATAGAAATAGAGCGAATTACTATTAACGAGTTTAGCTGCAAGTACAATTTTTTCTGACACTGGGCACCGAGGTGAGCTTCTTGTAAGTGGTTCAAACTTGGATTTATTGTCATTGTGTTCTCATCATTCTACCATCAGGCACCACCGAGGGAAGCACATGTTCATTTATGCATTCAGCACACACGTATGGTGCACCCAGTGTGTGCATCATGCCAGGAACTGAGGAAGAGAAGATGATGAGGACTTCTGCCCTCCAGACACTCGTGATCAGCTGGGGGAGACAGGTATGCAAATGTATCCTTTAAGAGCACTGTGAGAAGTGCAATGAGAGAGACAAACTGTCCATTCACAAGACTCACTCCTGCATACCTGGATGCAATACAGATGGAGGTAAGATTTAGGACTTTCTGCAGAGCCATTGAATTTTAAGTAGACCCAAACTGCATCTGCCTAGGAAGTTAGGCAGCATATATCTGTCCAAGCAAAAACTGAATGAAGCAGATGACGCCCATGGATGCAAACATGAACAAGGTCTCTGTGGGAATGTACAGGATTGACTCTCCCAGATTAAAGTTGAACCCTACCGTCTAGAAAGAAATACTATGATTCTTATCAGACAAAATCAAAACATACAAATTTAAATTGGAACAAAAGGATAAAATGTATTTGACTCATTTTATTTAGCACAGATTTGGATTTTTATTGTTGTGTATATCAATTCAAGAACTAAGAATTCAACCCAAGTTTTAAAAGGTAAAACTGACTTCACCTATCTTTAGTAAAAGGCCAGCAATACCTCCCAAAGCGTTCATAATGGTTTTAGGAATACAGTGCTAGGGGTTGACTAACACTATTAAGAAAATTGGGTATAAATTTGACAGAAATTGTGTGTGGGTCCCTCCCAGACCATCTTAGCCCATAGAAGTCTCTTATTTCTTTGAGATTGTTTCAAGGCACCAGAAATCTCCTTCTCATGTTACCTACCCTGCCCCATATGCCAACAGTTCTTTCTCTCTTTGCATGAATCGTTTCTCGCCTGTAAAGAATCTCTTGCTTTTTTTTTTTTTTTTTTCTGAGACAGAGTCTCGCTCTGTAGCCCAGGTTGGAGTGCAGGGGCGTGATCTTGGCTCACTGGAACCTCCACCTCCCGGGTTCAAGTGATTCTCCTGACTCAGCCTCCTAAGTAACTGGGACTATAGGCACGTGTCACCACACCTGGCTAATTTTTTGTATTTTTAGTAAAGAGGGGGTTTCACCATGTTAGTCAGGATGGTCTCGATCTCCTGACCTTGTGATCCTCCTACCTCGGCCTCCCAAAGTGCTGGGATTACAGGCGTGAGCCACTGCGCCCAGCCTTGCTTTTTGCTTAGACTGAGGACTTTTCAAAATCATGAGTCAGTTCTCCCTCTTCTCTTTTTGTTCCTCAAATTCTCTGGAACTCTATTAAATACAGGAATTTAAAAATGGCTGTTGAATCAGTTGTTTCAGCTCCATTGTTGCTAAGCCACCTTTGAAACAATTAAGACACCATCAATTTTTCTACAGTTTATATAGTACCAGTGTACAAAGTAGATACTCAGGAAAAGGTGTGAGTGAATTAACTGATTCTGAAGAATTGAGAATTGTCCCTGAGTTGCATAAGAATGATTGTGTATATTTTTAGTTAAAAGCTTGTAATTGCCCCTAACGAGCTTATAATGCAAATGACAACTAGGTTCTCAGGTTTTAAATCTCTGGTTAACAGGCTCATGGGTACTACTTTGCAGGACATATTTTAAAATAGAATGGGGTTGGGGGGAAAGTACAGAATTATTTGAATTCTATCATCATTTACTTACTTAAAACTTATTTTTGTATTTCATGTTAACTACTTTTGTTTGCTTTGATTTGATGGAAACTGAAATCCATCTTCTCTGACAAAATACTATTTTTGATATTCAATAAGCAGATTTCTTATTCATTCTTTTATTTAAAAATTACTTTCCTATATTACAATTTGTATTTGTTAATCACATATGGAATCAGCTTTTAAACAGAAGAAAACAAGCATCAGCTCTGTAGAAACTACAGACGTTTTGGATAAGATTAAACAAGACAGCTTCAAAAGACCAAAACATGAATCCACCCCAGCCCTTGTTGGTCAAATCACATGGGCCTTCAGCTGTCTCGTCTTTCTAGAATCTCATCTTATGATGAAAGTTAAATAAATTCAGTTGTAAATGATGTTTTTTTAAACTCTAAATTAGAGAAGCAAGGGAGACTTTACCCCCTAATAATGGGATAATATATGTAATTCTTAAAATTGATAAAGGCCATTTGTGCTGTAAGAATTTCTCCATTTTCTGTTGTAAAAGTGACTATTTTAACTTGAATATTTTAACAGGTCGACAAGATATGCCCCAGTAGTAGAGTGACTTTTTTTTTTTGTTTTCACTCCTCAAAAGCCATTTTATAAGACAATGCACATTTCAACATCAGCATAAATAACAGCCTTGTTTGAAAATTCAGGAGGCAGCTTTACTCTTTCTCCGCCTTTTTCCTACCCAGCCCTCCCCCTCCTCTGAACTGAACCACACCTCTCTAGAAATACTCGCTTTCTTAATGAAAACCATATTTAAAAAAAAAAAAAAAAAAAAAAAGGTTTGCATGACCCTCTGAAACGCCTGGACAATCTTTAATGTCAGCTTCAGACGACACGTGTCTTATGAAAGTCTGGGGCCCTGCTCGTCTGGCAGAGCAAGCTCTGTCCCACATCTTTATGAGAAAGAGGGACAAAACTTCTGTTTTTGGCATTTTATGTTGGAGTCTGTTTTAAGCAAGGAGGAAAAAAATAGCAACGTAGAGTCTAGACAGAAAAGATGGGGGTGAAATCTGGAAGCCATTCACCCCGGCAAGGGCAGCGGCAGCCCGTCAGCAGCAGGGATCGCCTTACGCTGCCTAATTACACATGAAAAATGTACACACCGCGTCTCTCAACTGCTTGGAAAAATAGATGGTAGGATGGCGCTTTTGGACGGTGGCAACTGAACCACTTGTATATTCTGGATGTGGGATCTCTTACTCCACGCATTTTGCAAAGTGATTTCTTTTTTCAGGGACATAGGTATTCTGTTCATCCTCTCCCCAAGATGTTTTAAATGTATTCTCAATTTGGCAAATGGTCACATTCTGTGAAGAATATTTACATATTAAAGTAGGCTGTGTATGAGATCAAGTCAGACACGTTTCTATAGTAGAGAGCTTGCCTAAGAGTAAGATGAAGACTGTGGAGTCCGCAAACCTTCTTTAGGATCTCATTGATGACTTGAGGTGATTCGCAGTCACAAGGGCAACTTCTAAATCATTAGAGCGGCCTGCTCATGCAATCACAGACTTCGTGCCAAACATAGGGCTACATTTTATGCAGGATAATGATTTTTTAAGAATCCTTTAATATAGTGTCTTTTTCCAGGAGTTCAAAGCATTTTTCACAGATATTAGTGTTCGGTCACATAACATTCCTGGGATCTAAGAGGGGATGAGGCCGTAGTCAGGAGCTGACTGCAGAGGAGGTGTGTGTGCAGGCTTTGATGCTGGAGAGATTCTTCTGAAGGAGAAATGGTAGGAGAGAAATTTAGAACCCAACCTTAACGAATGTTAGAGAGCAGAGCTAGCTGTGTGGGTGAGAGAGAGACTGACAGACAGACTTGGAGAGGTGGGTAGAGGTCAGGGAAAGCCTGGGATAGAGAAACTGTCCAACAGAAGCTCAAAGCAAGCAAAAGAGGATGCCAGGGGCTATTTGGGGCCCCGAGAAGGGGTCATCTATGGAAGGTTTGGGAACATCAGGATACCAGGAAGGCTGGATGCCATGAGTGGCGAAGTCAATGGGACCAGCTCCTATGGGCTCTGGGTAAACACTGGGAGAGCAGTCCGGAGCTGTGGGCAGAGTGGGTGACATGGAGTGGTTCAACGTGGGGGAGGCTCCCTGGCCAGGAGAGCAGAGACTGTGGGGGCTTTAAGAGGAGACTTAGGGAGAGACTGTTGTTCTGCTAGCAAGAGATGGTGATGGTTTGGACCAAAAGAGGAAGAATCTAGAAACACATCTCTAAGACTGATTGAAGGCTGAATGTATCATCCTGCCAGTGTCCCACCGTTCAGCAAACATCAAAGACAAGGGCCTCCTTCTAACATGAAACATCTATGTGCCCTTCAGTGAGGATTATTAAGCATAGCAGAGCAATCCACACCAAAGACCACCAAAGAACCACACCAAAGACCACTAAGCAGCCACTAAAAATGATATCTTGGGGTGGTAACTGCAGCAGGTGTATACCTCAGTCAAAATACATCAAATTGTGCAAACACTTAATCTCTGGCCACTTTATTCTTTAAGAACATGCTTTAATAATAAATAGCAAATTAATGATTTAACCAATGTAAGGCTAGGATAAGCCTTGTACGTGCCTCTGAATGTCCCTGGGGCTGTACTTCTGATTGAAACCACAATATGAATAGCTAATATTTTCCTCATGCTGCCAATGTGACCAGAATTCTTCTAAGCATTTTGCATAGATTAATTCAGTTAACAGTTCCAGCAATGCTATCAGATAGATACTATTATTATCTCCATTTCGGTGGGGAAGAAATGAAGTCACAGAAAGTTCACGAGCTTTGTCCAAAATGTCTCGTCAGTGGGAGCCTGAGATTATTTGCAGCCTCCTTCCCTCACAGGACAACTCTAAGAACCAAACAGAGGCAGGCACTAAAGGGCTCTGACAAGCGCAAAGATCGGCCAGGCACAGTGGCTCACGCCTGTAATCCCAGCATTCTGAGAGGCTGAGGCAAGCGGATCACGAGGTCAGGAGATCGAGACCATTCTGGCTAACATGGTGAAACCCCATCTCTACTAAAAAAATACAAAAAATTAGCCAGGCCTGGTGGGCTGGCGCCTGTATCCCAGCTACTTGGGAGGCTGAGGCAAAAGAATCGCTTGAACCCAGGAAGCGGAGCTTGCAGTGAGCTGAGGTCGCACCACTGCACTCCAGCATGGGCAACAGAGGGAGACTCTATCTAAAAAAAAAAAAAAAAAGTGCAAGGATCCACATCTGACCAAAATGCTTCCAATTTTTCCACGGTGATAAGGAATAGCTTGTCTGTGGTAGGAATCCGGGGAAGATTCTAGTGACCACACCACCCCCCAGTTTCCCTCCAGGAAACAAATAATTACTTTAATTACCCTTTCCAGAGCGCTGTTTTCCATCCCATAATCATTACTTTTGCTCTCTTCTGAATTCTATCCAATTTTCTTACATCTCTCTAAAAATTTGTGGACACTATTGACCTACAAAGGAAGTTTGAAATCGTTGACAAAAAAGACGTTTGCAGGAAAACCTTGCAAGAGACGGGTCAGGTTATCAGAAGATTTTGATATCTGGGAGTTACACATGAGTTACTAAAACCCTGGCTTCTGTCCCAAACATAGATCCCAGGTGTTTAAGTCTCCAGTGAGGAACTGTTTTTGTTACCAGGCTGGAGGTCTGGTGGTGTGGGGAGGTGGGTCTGTGGCAGTGATATTGAGGTTACAGCCCACAGTGATTATCAGAGCTTGTTGGCCCTTGAAGTCTCTGGCAGTGCTCGAGTTCTCCCAGTCCCGTATCCCAGCCCAGAGCCCTCTTTTGAAGTAACCTGACAGGTTCTGTTCTGGGGAGGTGACCGTCTTAGGACTATACAGTGTCATTTCAGAGGTCCATTGCCCCCCCCCCCCATCAGGCACAGGAAGACCCCAAAGAAAACTTTGCTTCCACCATGAAGTTGTGCAACTTCACACAAATTCCCTAAGCTCTCTGGACTTTTCTCTCCTCATCTGTAAAATGGAGCTAGCAATATCTTCCTCATAGGGTTTCTGAAGATCAGAGGTGATAGCAGGTAAAAATGCCTGGCGTGGAGTAGCCTTTGTGACAATAGGGAAAATGTGACACCCCAAGTACCAGCCCTTGGGTTGACATTCCAAGCCTTTCTCACAAGCGGGTTCTTACTCGAGGTTTGAAGATTCACTAGAATCTTTACAAAGGGAAGAGAAGGAAGGGGGAGGAGGGAAGGAGAGAAGGGAAGGGAAGGGGAGGGGAGGGAAGGGAGGGGAAAGGGGAGGGAAGGAAGGGAGGAAGAGGAAGGATAGGGAAGGAAGGGAAGGAAGGGAAGGGAAGGGAAGGAGAAGGCAAGGGAAGGGAGAACTGGAGGGCCTCCAAGGGCCCACATCAACCATGCAGGAATTTCTACTTTTAAAATTCTGGGTGAAATTGTATTTCCCCATTTCCCAGGCTGGGGTGTGGAGGTACCCAGGGAAAGGTCACAGCCAGCCTGTGGGACTTTGAACCCTGTTCCGTCTCCCAGATATCATATTGAGTGAAGGGCACCAAAGACCTTCCAGAGCTGGTACACATTAATGAGATCACATTGGAGAAAACATGGGGCAAAGCTCAAGATCATCACAGTTGTTCTCATCTGGGCATACCATCATCTAACAGAAGGAAGTATAGTCTATGACCAAGACCAGGTAAAACAGTTAAACAACTGTGAAGGGGCTACTGAAATTGGACTGAGCATACAAAGAACCACCAGTGGGAATCTATGCCACCAACAACAACCCCTAATTCTCCCCAAAAGAAGAATTGAAGAAGTGTCTCTCTTGTAGTTAGAGTCCATTTTTATCAACTGTACCATATAATATCAGAGTGAAGAATTGTGCTTATAAAATGACCCTTAGGTATGATCCCAGAATTCAAAAATGCATACCCTTTGTGACCAGCAGAGACTCATCTTAATTTGGGTTAAACACTGGCAGAAATAGGAACGAAGAGATGGACCAGACCCTCAGTGGATGACCTTGAGCCGTGACTTTGCAAAGTCTTTGCTTGCCCAGTATGGTTGTTAGATGACCTGATTGACAAGGTCTGGTCTAGTGATGACCTACCAGGACTCCTAAGTATAACTTTGTCTATTATTGCTGTTTCTCCACGGTCACTAGGTGTAAGAGAAGCTAACCAGAGGAAGTGAATCACTTCCTGTGGTCATTGTTCTGCCCACAGTTGAGCTATTTTTAACAGTCCATATAAAAATCATAAATCCAACCCTGGGTGTGTGTTTTACTTAACAAGTGTCCAATAAGTTAGGTGGAGGTGGAGACAAAAATGGGAAGAATTGAGCCAGTGAAGAGGAAACCATTAAATAAATTCCCCCAGATAATGGTAATCTCTGTAGCTTCTTTTGGAAAACTTGTCACAAAGAACAAGAATAATATTTTTAGGGTCACTCCTATGGTAATTTCCCATTCCCTATGGAAGAAACTAACGTATAAAGCAAAAGAGCTGCCCAACTTTCACAGTGTCTGTAGAAAATTACTCAAAATATTCCAGCAACCAGCCAGGTGACTTTTGAAAAATCTTTCTCTTTTTTATCAGTGCTATTTCTTTCCGTTCAAATATGGTGGTATCATTTATACAAAATCTGTGAATAATTAGATAAGGAATGTGAAATGATTTAGTAAGAAATGCTTGGATATTAAGCACAATCTCACTCCAGCATTGAATGAGGGAGAGTAATAACTTGGGCATCCATTTCAAAGGACCACAGACTGGGCAGCTTAAAACAATAGAAATTTATGTTCTCACCGTTGCAGAGGCTGGAAGTTCAAGATCAAGGTGTGGGCAGGTTTGATTTCTTCTAAGAACTGTGAAGATAGAGTCTGCTCCAGACTTCTCTCCTTGGCTGTAGATGTTCATTTTCTCCCTGTGTCTCCACGTGACATCTTTCTCCTATGACTGTCTCTGAGTCCAAATTTTCTCTTCCTATAAGGACACTTGTCATACTGGACTAGTGTCTACTCTGATGACCTCATTTTAGCTTAATTGCCTCTGTAAAGACTCTATCTCCAAATTGGGTCACATTCTGAGGCAATGGAAATTAGGACTTCAATATATGAATTTGAAGTGGGGCATGTGGGGGGAGACACGATTGGCCCATAACAACAAAAGAGTTTATTTCATTGCATCATGACTTTATCACATATCAGACTTTCATAGTATTAAATATCTACCTAACACCTCTAGTCTGCCTTCCACTCATATCCCCCATGTAGATGTAGCCCACCCAGAGAGAGAAAACCCAGTATAAATTCTGAACAGGGTGCTGCTCCCTGGACCTGCCCACTGGAGGCACTATTTTTCAGATAATTTCTGGTCTAGGTGCTCTTCCTAACAACTTCTCAGGTGCTTCTAACACTAGACTTCAGATAGATCACAGACAACACTCAGAGGGCTATTTATAATTTCATATACACAACATACGATAAAATGAATTGTTCCACCATTTTATAATATGTTGAGATGTCTGCAGATCTCTTCATCAATGGTCTAAAGCAGGAGTCTGCAAACCTCTTGATATGGTTTGAATCTGTGTCTGTCAAAATCTCGTTGAATTGCAATTCTCAGTGTTGGAGGTGAGAACTGGTGAGAGGTCATTGGATCATGGGGGCAGATTTTCACCTTTGGTGCTATCCTCATGATCAAGTTCTCATTGGATCTGGCGCTTAAAAGTGTGTAGCACCTCCCTGCTCTCTCTCAGTCCTGCTCCAGCCGTTTAAGGCAAGCCTGTTTCCCCTTCACCTTCTGTCATGATTGTAAGTTTCCTGAGGCCTCCCCAGAAGCCAAGGAGATGCTGGAACCATGCTTCCTTTACAGCCTGCAGAACCATGAACCAATTAAACCTCTTTTCTTTATAAATGTATCAGGTATTTCTTTATAGCAGTGCCAGAACAGACTAATACACCTCTCTTAAAGGGCCAGACAGTATATATTTGAGGGTTTGCAGTACATTCAGCCTCTTCGAAACTTCTGAACTCTGCTGTTGTAGCATGAAAGCAGCCATAGGCAACACGTGCATTAATGAGCGTGGCTGTGTTCCAGTAAACTTTATTTATGGACACTGAAATTTGACTTCTATGTATTTTTCATATGTCACAAAATATTTTGCATCTGATTATTTTCCAACAATTTAAAAATGTAAAACTGAAATATTCCTTATATGATTCTTTTCCAACCATTTAAATGTGTAAAACCATTCTTAGTTCATAGTCCACTGAAAAACATGGTGGTTGAATTTGGTCAATGCCTTAGGTTTGCTGAGCTTTGTCTCTTTTTGTTCCTGGTGAGCCATCATCTACACACTATGCCTGTTTCCTCCTTGAAGGCCCTAATTTATCCCTCTCCATCCATACTACTCAGCTCTCCTAACACAGCCTTGAATCCTTCTCTACTGATTTCCACAAGAGGCCCTGATCCTAATCCATTGTACCAGATAATAACTGTATGCCAGATAGGGAGGCACCACCACCATCTTTCCAAGAGGAACTTTCTAAGCCTTTGTTTCCCTTTATCGGTGCCCCTTTTAGGATCAAGATTACTTTGCTTCCTCTAGCCAGTGGGGTGGTGGTGAGAACCAAAACCTCTGGTGGTGGTGAGGGTAATTTTTTATGTTGAGAGGAGCTGAGAACAGCTTTCCTATTGAGCAAAAATATCAACACCATGATGCTTCCTACTAAACATTCTCCATCCCCTCCCTCCCTCCTCTTCCCTCCCTTGAGCAGCAACCCTCGTATTCCTCTTTGGCCATTTCATGCTCAATATCACCTTGCTTATTTGCCAGCTTAGTAGAGCACTGGGCAGTACTCAGTAAATTCTCACTAAACATTGGCCGAGTGCTGAAAACCGCTGTGATGATGGGATTTCTGTACTGCAAAAATATTTCTTGAACATGAGGCTCCCCTCTACTATGTTCTTCAGGTAAATCCAATCCTCCAAAGGAAGGAAAACAATTACGAAAATATTTTAGGTATGAAATCGTGGTACAGGTTTGGATGCCAGGAACTCTGTGACTGGTGACGTATTTTTCATCCAAGTAATTAATTAATCAACAAGTGGTGATACGATTTGACTCTGTGTCCCCACCCAAATCTCATCTCGAATCGTAATCCCCATGTGTCAAGGGAGGGACCCAGTGGGAGGTGATGGGACTATGGGGGTGATTTCCCCCATGCTGTTCTCATGAGAGTGAGAGGGTCTCCTGAGCTCTGATAGTTTTAAAAGCAGCAGTTTTTCCTGTGCTTGCACTTCTCTTCCCTGCCGGCTTATGAAGAAAGTACCTGCTTCCCCTTTGCCTTCCGCCATGACTGTAACTTTTCTGAGGCCTCCCCAGCCATGCAGAACTCTGAGTCAATTAAATCTCTTTCTTTTATAAATTATTCAGTCTGTGGTATTTCTTTATAGCAGTATGAAACAGACTAATACAATGGGGTATATGCACCTTGAGTGAGTATACATCAGAGGGTGTTCACCTTTCAGAGGAGGTATGAAGTTTTGCGAAACTCATTTTTCAGAGAATTGTAACTTTAATAGCATTAAAAAATGTAATGTGGATGCCAAAATTGGCATTGTCCCAATCACTGCAAATCAAGGTACCAATTACTGTTTTCATCATTCTCCTATGCTACCCACATTTGAAAATGAAGACGTCTACATGGGATGTTTTTCCCAAGGATCAAGTACCAAGGCCAACCAACGATGCACCTGCCTGATTGAGTTTAGACATGGCAGTCACAAGACCATTGCTTCATCTCCACCTTGGATTGCAAAATCTTTTAGGACCAGGGTGTTGGCTGAATAACTTGCTCCATGGTACCAGGATCTGCAGCCCTTGGTGCAGATTGCAGATGGAGGTGTGTGGTGAGGCAGGGTGGCAGCTGTCCTTGCACCTGAAAGAAGTTTGGTGACTCTCCTGGGCAGGTATGCTTCGAGGGGAGCAAGCCCTTCCAGCTGAAGAGGGACCCCGCACAGCAGAGTCCTCAGCAAACCTTGGCATTGCTTGTGGGCAGTCTCGTAGCTTAGCTGTGTGCTCAAGTCAGCTCCTCTAGATGATGCTATAATTGGATAGCAACTTTCTTCACTAGGTCACAGATTCAAGAGCAGCCCAGACCCTTCAGATATGATCATAAGATGCTGCTTTGTCCTCCCTCTGCCAGTCTGCACAGCATCAAGCTACTCCTGGGGTCTGCCTGTCCTCTCTTCTGCCCCTTACCCAAGCTGGGAGCTGAGCTGAAGCATAGCTGACTTTAAAGCCCTGACCTCCATGATGCAAGGACCACAGAAAGCCTGGACCACAAAAAGCCAGACTGCAGAGACAGGAGCAAAACCAAGGGATGGCAGGAAGCTGATTGACATGTGGGAATCCAACAATGTCCCAGTCTTCCAGGAGGTGTGGGGCATCTCAGCCAGCATCACTCCTCAAATGAGAATGAGACAGGTCACCATGGGTCACAGAGCCTCTCCACCAAAGAAAGAGAATGAGACTTTTGTATAAAGGGAACTTTTGTATAAAGGGAACATATGGACTGGCAAAATAAATCAGAGCTGGCCATGGGGTAAGTCTTCTTATCCCAAGACTGTAGTCATTGTTCCAGTCACCTTGGCTCTAGAATAAAGCCCACACCCTCATCCCTGACTTCTGCAGACGAATTTTAAAAGATTAATGTTCCTTGTTGTTGCTACCAGGATGTGAACTTGGGGTGTGGCTACCCCAAAAGGGCTGTGCGGAATGGTATTACTCTAATTCAAAGGATGAGAAGGGAGTATTGGTTTTCATGAATTATATCATAGGGTTTTTTTTTTTTTTTTTTCTGTTGTTGTTGTTGTTTTGCCAAGAAACCATCCTGAGTGCCCTGGTCCTCAATTTGACCTCATTAGGGGTAGAGGTTGGAGCTACGTCCCTGGCAGCACCACCCTCCCACCTAGAGCAGCAGTGCTGCTGTGAAGAGGAGTTTCTCACGGTTTTGGGATAAAATGAACTGAAGAGTTCTCACCATGGCTTCCCAGGCAGCTGACGGGGGCCACAGTAGCAGACTCTGGATCCCACGTTCCAGCTGAACAGCAAGGTATGTCTTAGTTCACATGGGTAGCCATTGAAAGCACCACGGACTGGGCAGCTTAAACAACAGACATTTATGTTCTCACAGTTCTGGAGGCTGGAAGCCCAAGATCAAGTTTCCGGCAGGGTTGGGTTCCTAGCCAGGGCTCTCTGGCTGGCTTGCAGACGGCGCCTTCTTGCTGTGCTCTCACTTGGCAGAAAGGTGGTGGGGAGGGGATACAGTGAGCCCTAGTATCTCTTTTTTAAAGGCCACATATCGTTTATCAGATCAGAACTCTACTCTTATCACCTCATCTAACCTTAATGACTTTTGGCTGGGCACAGTGGCTCATGCTTGTAATCCCAGCACTTTGGGAGGCTGAGGTGGGAGAATCACTTGAGGTCAGGAGTTTGAGACCAGCCTAGCCAACATGCTGAAACCCCGTCTCTACTAAAAATACAAAAATTAGCTGGACATGGAGGTGCGTGCCTCTAATCTCAGCTACTCAGGAGGCTAAGGAACGAGAATCTCTTGAACCCAAGAGGTGGAAGTTGCAGTGAGCCCGAGGTCGTGCCACTGCCCTCCAGCCTGGGGGACAGAGTGAGACTCCATCTCAAAATAAAAAATAAATAAATAAATAAATAAATAAATAAATAAATAACCTTAATGACTTCTTTAGAGGCCCTGTCTCCATGTACCACCATGCTGAGGGTCAGGGCTTCAGCATAATAATTTTGGAGAATCATGAACTTTGACTGTTGAATGCAGCCCCCATGCTCACTCCTGACTTTCTTAGACTAACCAAAAGAATCAATAGTATTCAACATTATTGCTACCAGAGTACTAAACTGCCCAGGATGAGAACTTGGGGTGCGGCTCACCAAGTCCATAACAGATATGTGAAAAAAGCACCCTCCTGGATCACTTTCACTATTTATTCATTCATGTGATTGTTCATTTACTTAATACCTACTCACTGCAGTGACCGAAGGCCAGGTGTGCTCCCAGAGGCAGGGATAACAGCTGTGAGCAAGGAGCTGCCATGCTCAGGGAGGAGTCAGACAAATAAAATGGAAAGACAGAAGGAAATAGAATGTGGTACATCCCACCATAAGAACACATTGGTGTTCATTTGTGCACAACTTCACATTCTTTTTAGAGATGGGGTCTCACTATATTGCCCAGGCTGGTCTCAAATACCTGGCTTCAAGTGATCTTCCCACCTCAGCCTCCCAAGTAGCTGGGATTACACACATTTGCCACTGTCCCCAGCTACATTGGTTTTGACATAATCTACCCTGTAGCAGCTGCCTTTTCCTATTCCTTCTTTAAGTTTTTCCAAACAGATGAATATCTTCCAATTTTCCGCAAAGTAATATCCTCAAACTCTTCAAACTACTCCTCCCTTATCTGCAGAATTTAAACAATAGCTCTTGCTTCTGTGTGTTGTTCATGGCATGTCATAACAGCCACAAGTACCTGAGCTGGATTTGAACAGAAAAGTGAGGATGATTTTAACATGAAAAAGTATCAAGATATTTATTCTCCGAGGCCAGGTGTTGTGGCTCACACCTGTAATCCCAGAACTTTGGGAGACTGAGGCAGGAGGATTGCTTGAGGCTAGGAGTTTGAGACCAACATAGCAAGACCTCATCTCTACAGAATATTTTAAAATTAGCCAGGCATGGTGGTGTGTGTCTGTAGTCCTAACTACTTGGGAGGCTGAGGCAGGAGAATCATTTGAGCCCAGGAGTTTGAGGCTGCAGTGAGCTATGATTGCACCACTGCAGTCCGGCCTGGGCAACAGGGGGAGAGACCCTGTCCCTTGGGGGAAAAAAAAAGTATTTGTTTTTTGGATAATTGTAAATTATTAAAGAGGTCATTGTTTCTTTCTTCTCTAATATCTTTTTAATTGGTGGATCTCCACTTTTCCTCCCCAGATTTCTTGCTCTGAAAATAAAAAGTGGCATAAGTAGAGGAAAAGACACTGGTGGGTACAGTCATGACAAATTTGACATTTCTAAACTGGGCTTGACAGTGGAACTTTGAAAATATTTATCTATCAGAAAATAGTTTCAGCCATGGGCAATTTGGTAAAAGGTTTAGTTGATGGAAAAAACATAACTCAGTGTGACTGGCTTTAATGTAAGATGTTCTTGAAGGCCACAGAATCACCAGCATTTCCAACAACCTGGAAAATTTAGACCAGCTTGGAAAAATAACAGGGGGCTGGGGTCATAGCCAAAACACTGTGCAGGATTAGATAAATTTATGTGCTTTAGAGATTTGGATTTAAATATTAAATTATAAACGAAAGCAACGCTGAGGCTAAGCGTTTAAACAGGGCTCTCTGCCTATGTTCTGGTCTCTTTCGCCTCCAAAAGATTGGAATAATTTTCCAAAATAAGGTGTGCTGCTGCATCTGTATATAGTTGTTTCCCATTTGCATTTCTCACAAAAGCATGTGCTCCTATGGCTCCTTTAAAAAGTTAAGAAGGACTCTGCCCTGTGGGTGCTGGCCTGTGTCTCAGTATTTTTGTGTGCCTTCCAAGCCCAAGACAATGACTTCTCTGAGAGGCAGCATTGCTCACCTGAGGTCCTTCCTCTTGCCACCCTGGATGGTTTAGAATTTCAGCCTCTGCACAGGCAATGGACTAGGACACTTGAAGTGCTGGGGCCATTCCTTCTGCCTTTTTCACCTGCAACTACCCTAAAATGACTCTCTTCTTGAATTGTCTGGTGAACATAATCAGATTTTCTCCAACTTTGTTTCTGTTTTACACCAAAATGAAGAAAGCAACTGTGTTAGTCTGTTCTCACACTACTATAACGACATATCCAGGACTGGGTAATTTATAAAGCAAAGAGGTTTAATGGACTCACAATTTCACATGGCTAGGGAGGCCTCACAATCATGGTGGAAGGTGAAGGAGGAGCAAAGTCACATCTTACATGGCAGCAAGCAAGAGAGTGTGTGCTGGGGAACTGCTCTTTATAAAGCCATCAGATCTCATGAGACTTCTTCACTATCATGAGAACAGCATGGGAAAACCTGCCTCCATGATTCAATTATCTCCCACTGGGTCCCTCGCACAACACATGGGGATTATGGGGAGCTACAATTCAAGATGAGATTTGCGTGGGGACATAGCCATACCATATCAGCAACCTGCCTCCTGGAGGACAAACAAACCACCTGCAGAACAAAGGAAGAGTAAACCCAAGGCTTCTTCATGGTGGTCCTCCTTCTGGCCCCTTTTTTCATCCCTCCAACTACACATGGAGTGGCATTAACCACTCTTAGGTTTAAAACCCTCCTCCCTGTTTCCCCGAGAGTAATTTCCAAAAACATAGCATGTGTGTAAGCCCCGCTCATCTTCCCAGTTCTACAGTCCCCCAATGCCCCCATTTTGCTCTCTATTTCTACCATAGCCAGGTAGGTTCTGTTTCTTTCTACCATCCCAGGCCTTGGAACATTCCAGACTGGAGTGTTATTCTTACAACTCTTGTCCCCCATTTCAGTTGGCCAACTCCCACTCACTCTGCCAGGGTTTTCCCTAACCATCCCCCCAGTGTTGGCTTAAGTGGCCCCACCATGAGCTGTCATGCCATATCGCAGCACTATTTTTGCACACTCCACTGTAATTGCGTTTGTACAGCTGCTCCCTGTTAGACTCCTGGAGGGCGATGGCTGTGTTGTGTTCCCTGTTGTGTCCTCACAGCCCCGAACAGTATTGAGTATATGATAAGTGTTGAACAAATACTTGATGAATGGATGAATACAATTACAGGAACCAATGTTTAGGTTGAGCCATATGGAAATGGCTGCTATTTAACCATTTTTTACCTACAAACATGGCAGTTTTATGATTCTATCTAATGAACTGTCTTAGGAATACTGTGCCCCAGCACAAAAGACTGCTTAAAGTCACCTCCAAAAGATGTAGGGGTCTAGGCCCCATGAAGAGAAGGTTCATATAACACAGGAGAGGACAAAGGTGGAAGGAAAAGAGGATTTTGTAAAAAGGTCTAAACAAGCATTTCCAATCAATTATATGCTGAGAATTTTTCCTGGTCTCCCAAATATTGTCCCTCAGCCTTCCAAACCATCTGGAAAATTCTTTCTTCTGGATGAAGCATGCTCATGCCAAATGTGAACTCTGCACCCTCTGACAGTCATAAGGAAGCCTGTCAAATCAGGCATCACTACTGATAAAAAAAGAAAAAACTTTTCTAAATCAGAAAATAATTCAATTTTATTCCACTTTCAGAGAACTAAATAACCATGACATTAAAATGACAAATTGTATATCACACTGCAGGCTTATAAGTACTGTTATTCAGAAAAAAACTAGATTCTAGGAGGAAAATGAAGCCCAAAACAAGAAACGAGAAAAAGTGAGGTGGTCTAATTTGGGTGGAAGTTGAGAACATGCCATTCTTCCCATGAGTAATTGAGAGTTTGATGGTTAAAAAGAAAATGGACCTGATACTCTTCTCCTCCCCTGCAAGGAAGGCCATCAAGGACATATACCCTTATCGAATCTAACGCCTCTAACTGGGATTGAGAAAAAGCTGTCTTGCATAAGGAGGGCTGAGAGTGTCTAAGCAACAATTACAGTTCTCCTTGGTGTGAAGGTCTCAAGTTAATAAAATGAACAAATCTGGAAAATGCAAATAGAAAACCAACCCCAAAACTGTGACTGCCATGTTTGTGCAGTATATGGAATTCTTAAGTGTTGTGCATTCGGGCTGCACAGATTCTGTTTTAGAAAGACACTTCCAAGAGGTGAGATCTATTCAACAGAATATTATCCACAACACAGAAGATGCCCAGGGAATATCATTCAAAGATAAACCAGGACAATCCACAATAGCCGTTTATCATGCATTCATCAAGAACTTAGCTCTGGGGTCCAGAGATACACAGATGAAGAAGTTGTAACTCTGGCCTCCGGGATTTTGCCTCTTGCATGGGAGCTGAGCTGACAGAAGTTCCTGATGCCAAATAGGATGTACAGGCACAAAGCAAGGATATGAGGGGACATTCTTGGTTAGCTGCCAGGTGTAAGGAGTGAACCCAGCATGCTGCGAGTCAAGGAAAGGATGGCAACTGATGGAAACTGGGAAGGCCTGTAAGACATCATGCAAGAGACAAAAGCGATCAACGTTCAAAGGTTATGGAACCATTTCTCTGTTATGCTTTTGAAAAGCAACCTCAAAGAGGAAAAGGGAATGAGATGGTTTATGCTCTGTTCCTAAACCAAACTATAGTAAACTCTGAAATTCAAGTCCTTCAAGAAATAATTATTCATCTTTCTTTCTTTCTCTTTCTTTCTTTCCTTTCTTTCTTTCTTTCTTTCTTTTTTCCTTTCCTTCCTTCCTAACTCCCTCCCATTCTTTCTCCCTTCCTTCCTTTTTCTTTCTTTCCTTCTCTCTCTCTCTTTCTTTTCTTTCTTTCTTTCCTTCTTTTTTCCTTCCTTCCTTCCTAGCTCCCTCCCATTCTCTCTCCCTTCCTTCCTTTTTCTTTCTTTCCTTCTCTCTCTTTCTTTCTTTCTTTCCTCTCTTTCTTTCTTTCTTTTTTTCTTTCTTTCTTTCTTTCTTTCTTTCTTTCTTTCTTTCTTTCTTTCTTTCTCTCTTTCTTTCTCTCTGTCTCTCTCTCTCTCTTTCTCTCTGTTTATCCTTCTCTCTCCCTTTCTTAAATTAGTGAGGTAAATTTAACTGGGGCCATGAAATCTCATACCCTTTGGGCTGATATGAAGACACTAGGAAAGTACAGCTTTATCTGACTACAGACATGATTACCCGTTGTGTTTTTCTAAAGAGTGTTTTCTTTTACAGATAAATTTATCTCATTTACTTTTATTGATATGTTTAGAATTATTTCTGATGTTTTATTTCTTTTTATGCTTTCTGGATTTTTTAGCCTTTAAATTGAAGTATAACATATACATAGAAAAATAAACAAATCAAAACTGTATAACTTGAAAAATTTTTAGAGTTGATGCACCTGAGGAACCACCACCCAGATCAAGAAATGAAACATGACTTCTCACTTCTAATGGGAGCTAAACAATGAGTATACACGGACGTAAAGATGGGGATAATAGACACTGAGAAGTTCAAAATGGGGGGGCATAGGAGGTGAGTGAGGTTTGAGAAATTACCAATTGAATACAATGTTCAATATTTGGATAATGTGTAGACTAGAATCTCAATCTCCATCATGACACATGTAATACCTAAACAACAAACAAGTACATGTACCCACTGAATCTAAAGTAAAGGTAAAAATAAAATAAAATAATTTTTTAAAAAACGTGGAATATGACTGTCATCTAAGAACGGTTGAGACCCTTCCAGTCAATAACATTTCCCCGGGGTAACCACTAGCCTAACTTCTAATGCCATTTTTGCCTATTTTTGAACTTTATATACATGGAATCATGTAGTATGTACATTTTCATGTCTAGCTTCTTTTGCTTAATATCATGTTTAAGACATTTAATCATATAGTTGCATACAGTTGTAGTTTATTCATTCTTATTGCTGAATAGTATTCCATGTGTGGTTATACCACAACCAATTTATCCTTTCCACTATTGTTATGCATTTGGGTAGTTTCCTTTTTGGAGCTATTAGAAATAGTGCTACTATGAACATTCTTGTACCTGTCTTTTGTGAACATATGTATGTATTTGTGTTTGGCACCTACAAATGGAATTGCCGGGTAGTCATAGGGTTTGTGTATTGTCAAGTTTAGTCAGTTCTGCCAAGTAGCTTTTCAAGGCAGTTGTGAAGATTTACATTCCTACCAGCAATCAGAAAACCAATATGATTGAAACCTTAATGCTTCCTCAGACAATAAACATATATTGAAGAAACCCCTTCTATACCAAGTCAGCATGGCCTGAGAGCTTAAGTACTAAACATTTTTGTTACTTTCTTAGGAAAAAAATAAGTTAGCTACACTGTTTTTAAAAGGAAGGAGGCTAGGAAGAAGTGGATTCTGATAAGCATTAAGGACTCCTTTCCAAGATGAATGAATAATGTAAACTAAATAAAGGCTGATGAAATGGCACACAATAACGGTTAAGAATTACCAAGATCATGCCAGAGGGTGGTTAGAGAACCAGATGTTTCCAGGACATTATGGTCCTTGTTTTGAACTCAGCTGGCCAAAAGCTGGGTAAAATTGTACATGTTAAATTCACAGGGCTATCTGACAACAATGCTTATCCCACTTTGCAAAGAAAAATTTCCTGACATACATCAGGAAGAAAATGCTGATAAGATTTTTTAAACTCAGAGGATATATTTTAAATAATTTTTAATTTAATAATTTAATAATTTTCTGCACTATTTTCTAGCATCATTAACTTCAGAAACGTTGAAAGAAATTGAAAGTGAACACCCAAACTGGCTGGAGACTTAGAAAAGTGAAATGTTTTCTAAGCTGCAGGAAAATGCAATGGAACTGCAGTGATAAAGACACATCCTTGTAACGATTTCCCACAGATTCAAAAAGAGCAGGCCAGGTGCGGTGGCTCATATCTGTAATCCCAGCACTTTGGGAGGCCAAGGTGGGTGGATCACCTGAGGTCAGGAGTTCAAGACCAGCCTGGTCAACATGGTGAAACTCTGTCTTTATTAAAAAAAAAAAAAAAAAAAAAAAAAAAAAAAAAAAAGCATACAGTATAGGCACACAAACCTACATACAAGGGTATAAAATATTTCCAGAAAGAGATACAGATCTTACCACATTTACTTTCTCCTTAAAACTCTTCAGTTATTTGGTCCCATTGCCTAAAATCCCAGCTTTTTGGCACTGCATTCAAAGCCATTTACGAGCTAGCCTTTCCGTCTCTCTCTGACTCTATCCCATAACTACCTGCCTTTCACCTCTTCCCTCTTGCATGGTTTTTCCAGCAATATCAAACTATCCCTATGTATTAGTTCATTCTCACACTGCTATAAAGAACTATCTGAGATTGGGTTATTTATGAAGAAAAAAGGTTTAATTGACTCAGTTCTTCAGGCTGTACAGGAAGCATGGCTGGGAGGCCTCAGGAAATGTACAATTGTGGCAGAAGGTGAAGGGGAAGCAGGCACATCATTACTTGGCAGGAGAGAGAGAGAGAGCAAGGAGGGAAATGGCACACGCTTTTAAGCCATCAGATCTCATGAGAATGCATTCACTATCATGAGAACAGTATGGAGGAAATCTGCCCCCATGATCCAGTCACCTCCCACCTGGCCCCTCCCACAACACATGGAGATTACAATTCGACATGAGATTTGTGTGGGGACACAGAGCCAAACCACATCACTTTAGTTTATTCAATCTGCTTTACTATTGCAGAATGCCTTGTCTGTAGAACCCACTATAATCTGGCTTTGGTTCCCATTGCTCCACTCTAATTTTTTTCATCAAGGTCACCAGTGACCTCTTTTGCCCAATCAGGTGTTCCTTCCATTTTCAGTCCTCATCTTACTTGGGCCACCCTCCTCCAGAAACACATTCTCCACTGTGTCCTGGAGCATCTTATTATCCAGGTTTTCCTCCTACCTCTCTGGCCTCTCCTCATTGGCTCCCTTTGTTGGTTCTTCTTCCTCTTCCAAACCCCTACATGTCAAGGTGCCCACAGCCTCAGTTATTGAAGGTCTTCCCTTCTTTATCCATATTACATCTGGATTCAATCTCATTTTCATGGCTTTAAATAGCGCGATATAGACCACTGATTTCCTAAATGTATATCCCCAACCCTGACTTCTTTTCTGAACTCTACCTGCCCACTCCACATTTGTACTTGGCTGTCTCGTAGGTGTTATAATGGACCTTCACCAAAATAGTGCACACTTCCCCCAGGAGCAATGATGATGACTGCTGATAGCTCACAGCTGTGCCCTTCTCTGGAGCATTGCCTCGGCTGATGAGATGCCTTTACTGATAAAAGACCACTCACCAGAAATGTTTAGGAGATTATTCCCTCGAAGGGGTGAGCAGGTGTCCTACCTAAATGACTGACTGATACAGGAACACAAAAGCCCAGCTTCCATGCACTAAGGAGGGACAACTCCATGGTGCCCCTGAGTGTCCATGTGTGAGTAGGCTGAAATGAGACCTCAGTTGGAACCATGTCTTTGCCCTGCTTATTCTCAGCCCTATTTCACATCTCTCATCACTCCTCAGAGACGCCCTCAATAAATTACTTTCACAAGAATCCCCATATCAGGCTCTGCTTCTAGGAAACCCAATGTAAGAGAGGCATTTCTCACTTAACGGCCAAAACAGTGCTCTTGATGGACTCATCCCCTAAACTGGCCTATGATCCATCCGTCCTCTTCATCTCCATACATGACACCACTTGCTCTGCTGCTCAGTGCCAAAACCTAGGAATTGTCCTCAGTTCTTATCTTTCTGTCATGCTCCAGATGCAATCTGTCAGCAAATCCTGCTACCTTTGCCTGGCACACCCTGAATCTGACTCCTGTTCAGCACCTCACCTCCCACCTGGACCACTGAAAGAGCCTTCTTACTGGTGTCTGATTCCCTGTTCTTGTTCCTCTGTAATCAGTTCTCCACAGGGCTGCCAGAGTGAGACTCTCAAAATGTTAAGTAGAAATAAGTGCCTCCTCTGTTCAGAATCCTGTCGTGGCTACCTATTATGCCTAGAATAGAATCACTTGGCCTCTTGTGATTTCCTCAGATAAGTCTTCCACCTCATTGTATTTATCAGGTAAAGCTAAGACATGGTACGTAACAAGCATTCCCCAAGTCTCAGTAGCTTGCTCCAACTGTCTTAGGGCTACTCCAACACAAGGGCAAATGACATCCCCAGAATGTTTTGCAATCCCTACCTAAAGTACAACTAACTATACATATTGGTTTCAAGGGCGCTATAAAGACACATTTGTACTTTTTCATTCATCACTGTTAAATATCCATTCCTTTAAAAATTCATAGTTAAAAAATGTTTGGAGAGAAAATAAAATAAAATAGAACATATCCTGTCTAAATAATATTAATTAACAAATGCAATATACGTTATCTTTAAAGAAAAACAGTAACAATGGACAATGGATGTGAATTAAGAAGTGAAGACTCACAATAGTATTAAACTCAATATGTTTTAATCTTTACTGACTCTCTAAAAGAGATATGGGAAGTGTACAAAGTGTTTCTCTTGTGTCATTCTCTTTTATCCACTAGAGAAAAGTTCTTTATTATGGCTCTTCTCTTTAAAGAGCTGGGTGAAATATCTCTGCAACAAACAATGCTGCCCCTACTCCAGGCACTGCTGTGCCTCTATTTTTCCTTCAAAATCCAACTTAAAAGTCACCTTCTCTATGAAACCTTCCAGCCTTCAAAAGCACCCATCCTATTTCCTCTGGGTTTCTATTCGATTTTGCCCTGTTCATCTTCTTTTCCTTAGCAACAAGCCCAGGCCCTATGCACAGATTGTGTCAAATAAATGTTGAGTGAATGAAAGTATTAATGATCTAGAATGGGCGCTGTGGAGTGGACTGCACAACTTCAGGCATTTCACAAACTTCTTTGGAGAAAAGGGAAGTTTCTAGAATCACAGGTAGCTCAGAATTTGCTCAAACTAATCCATCACAAATGGGCATGAAAAGATGCCTCTTTCTGTGCTCAGCATAATTTAAAAAATATGTATCTAATTCAATATTCTGCTGGTAAAGGAGCATTTTAAAAAAAAAGTTTTGACATCTCTTGATGAAACATGCTATTGCCTGCTTCTGTTTGGAGCATACAATGTCTATCATGGGTGTTTTTTGGGAGTCAATGAAAATGAACAACAAGTTAGTGGCCTGATCTATTCAAATGCTTCTCTGGACAGGCACTCAGTGGTGGCTCACACAGAAAGTTTTCTCCTTGGGATGAACAAGATCCACTGGTCCACTTGCTAGGTTTCCATGCCCAGACAAATAGGGGAAAAACAGAGAAATCCTTCCACAGTTCTGGAAATAAATTCTGGGTGTGCAAGGGATTTGGCAAAGTTAAGCATTAAACATTTGGAAAGTCAAGTTTTGGGAAAAACAGACAGACTGCGTTTCCATGTACTCCCCATAATTTCAAACCAGGAAGTACAGCGAACAATCCAAATTAGACAAAACACCGACACTGTAGTTTTGTGAAAATTCCACAGAAATGCATTTACAACATTGTTCTCCTTTCGTGTGTGTGTGTGTGTGCGCGTGTGTGCGTGCACTTGTGCGTGTGGTTTACAAGGCAGACCATCATAGATGCTGGACCTCTTGGCAAATGCAATTAAAATAGCCTGGAGTACCCCACAGAGTATCATGGATGAGCATCAGAGAACCCTGGTGCTTTGCAAAATGCCACTTAGCATCTTTATAAAGAATGGCTTTTGGTTTAACTACAGTGCGCCTCTAGCAAGCCACTTGGTTATGAGAATTGAGTATGACAGGAGAGATTTTCGTTCACTGGTAACCACAGGTAGAGAGTGCTGTATTCCCCCATGCCATCACCCTAATGAGATCACAGCTGTTCACCCTCCCCTGGGGCTACCTCTGCCACCACTGTCAGTCTAGCCCACCTGTCTCGATCCCATGGAAAGTGTCAGTTGGAAAGCTCCGTCCACCTCTGAAGCTGGAGCTGCTGTCAGTCAATGCTTAGAACCTCTTGGCAAAGCTCTGACTTAATAGGCTTCTTCCTGGGGTGTTGATAAAGGGGCACTGTAGATGGCTTTTTTT
The DNA here is from genome assembly GCF_001698545.2 of Rhinopithecus bieti. Taxonomy (NCBI): domain Eukaryota; kingdom Metazoa; phylum Chordata; class Mammalia; order Primates; family Cercopithecidae; genus Rhinopithecus; species Rhinopithecus bieti. The sequence continues at coordinate 1,332,881 of NW_016807233.1, read as the reverse complement.
TTTTTTTTTTTTTTTTGACATGAGGTGTGACCTGATCAGATTTGCATTCTGGAAGGATCAGAGGCTCAAGTGTAGAGATAGAAAGACAGAGAAGCAAGGGGAGCAGTTGGGGAAACTTTTGCAACCATCCTAATAGATATGATGGTGCCTGCTTAGGACATGGCAGAGCTGAGGAGGAGGGAAGAGATGCATGGGAGGTGGCATCGATGGGACTATGCATTGATCATTACAGAAGTGTAAAGAGTCCAGAGCAGCGGTCTCCCCGGTGTGATTGTCACAGAGCTACATGGGGACACCAGGGGATGGCTTCACGGATAAACAAAGCATCGATTTCATTTCACCCAAGGTGTAGTAGAAGGTATCTGGGCAGCCAGCTGTGCCCTCGCTGGGAGGATCTGGGTGAAGACCAGTATGAATCACCTGCATTACCAGCATGAAAGGGGCTAGGAAATTAGATCTATGTTTAGCAAAATAGTAACCAATAAAAGAACAAAAAATGATCTTCCAATCTGAGGAATGAGAAATAAAGAGTAAACAAAAGGTTAATGTGTAGGTGACTTCTAAGTTTTTTGCTTTTGCTTGCCTATGCTTTCTAAAATTTCCCCAATGAACATAAATTATTTTTTAGAAAAGAACAATCAATAGAAAGCTATTCTTTTTGTTGTTGTTTTGTTTTTGAGATGGAGTCTCGCTCTGTTGCCCAGGCTGGAGTGCAGTGGTGGCGCAATCTTGGCTCACTGCAAGCTCCACCTCCCGGGTTGACATCATTCTCCTGCCTCAGCCTCCTGGGCAGCTGGGACTACAGGCGCTTGCCACCACGCCCGGCTAATTTTTTGTATTTTTAGTAGAAACGGGGTTTCACCGTGTTAGCCAGGATGGTCTTGATCTCCTGACCTCATGATCTGCCCCCCTCGGCCTCCCAAAGTGCTGGGATTACAGGCCTGAGCCACCGCGCCTGGCTAGAAAGCTATTTTTAAGGGGAAAGCAAGTAGTCATCAGTGAAAAGGGAGAAAGCAAATGAAAGATGAACGTGATGCAGCAGGTGTGAAGGGCGCAGAGGGGAGTGCAGTGAGCCCTGCAGCAAGGCCTGGGCCCTCCAGCCAAGGACACACAGCTCCCACTCCAGCCTTCCCCGGCATCACAACAAAGGGCTTCTTCAGATGGCTGCTCCTTTTCTGGAAGGTTCAGCCCCACATCATGCTCACCTCCTGGAAACACACCCTACTACCACCACCTTCGTTCATGTATGGCTTTTATCTTTTACCAAAATATACCAGACAGTATCTGTGCCTGTGGTGGGGCAGAGGGGAGGGGAGGTGTTCCAGAGAGGAAGGAGAGTAGCACCCTGCACAAGCCAGTCCTCCACGTCCTATCCTCTCTTTTCACCTTCACAGCCCATTAAATGTTAAAATGCTCATTTCAATTTAGAAACTGAATGTATTAGTCCATTTTTATGCTGCTGATAAAGACATACCCAAGACTGGGCAATTTACAAAAGAAAGAGGTTTAATGGACTCACGGTTTCACATGGCTGGGGAGGCCTCACAATCACGGTAGAAGGTAAAAAGGCACGTCTCACATGGCAGCAGACAAGAGAAGAGAGCTCGTGCAGGGAAATTCCCCTTTATGAAACCATCAGATCTTGTGAGACTTATTCACCATCAGGAGAATAGCACAGGAAAGCCCCACCCCCATGATTCAATTATCTCCCACTGCGCCTGTCCCACAACACATGAGGATTATGGGAGCTACAGTTCAAGATGAGATTTGGGTGGGGACACAGCCAAACCATATCACTGAGACTCAGCTGTATCAAGGAACTTACCCCAAATCCCCAGAGACAGTAGGTAGCAAGACCAGGACATCTGGTGCTACCTCCCAGGCTGAAAAATCCCTGGGGATCAACAGAGTGATTCTGAATGTGCATTCAGGAGCAGGACCGCCTGGTTCCTATTCAGCCCCACCACTAAGAGCTGTGTGACTCAGGGAAAGATGGACGCCAGCCCACCATCTGTGGTAGGTTCTTTATGAGCGTTTGAGTGACAGAGTTCATGGTTGGTGCTTACACCACGCCAGATGCAATACAGGTGCTCAATACATGTTTGCAGTACTTATTTCCTCTTCAGCGCTCCACTCTGCACCTCCAACTAGTTTAGAGCCTCACTGTGAAGACACCCCACTCTTTGGCACCTCACTGACTAGTCTTCAGATAGGCTCCAAGATGGCGGATCCTCTGTGGTAAAGAGGATGTTGAGAAGATATCAGCTGTAAAGATCTGTTAAAACCAAGTTCTCTACTGCATTCTAGTTTTCCTCACCATCCAAGAATATCTCTGAGCGCTGCAATCCCTGTCCTCAGAGCTGTAGGAAACATTCAATTTGATTCTTTCACCAGGTGTTGATAAAGTCAGTACAAGCTCTGGGCAGTTCTAGAACTTCATGGAGTCTGACAAAACTCCCAGTGTGTCACTGAGTCACTTATAATTTAGTCATAGACATGAGAAAACTGTTAGTGAACAAGGACTGCTTTGAGGGAAAGGAGAAGGAAATACACCCCGAGAACTGAGCAGAAGAGGATGAGGCAAGGTTGCAAAACTAGAGGCTGGAAGGCTGCAGGAGGGGAGGAAGGGAGCCTCCTGCTGGGATGCAGCCCCTCCGAAGGCATGGCACTTCCGTTTCCAGCTCTTTCCAGTGGTTTGTCAGCCTACAAACCTAGCATGATGTTGATGAATTAACTTACAAGAAATAGAACCATGTGGTAGCTGATTACCACTGCCCCCTCTCTGAAGGCACAAATGCACAGGAAGACAAATTATCATGAAAAGGCAGGTTAGCCATCTTGAAACCAGAGCGATTGGAGTGAGTTGAGGGAATCTTATGGCTGTGATCGTCAGCCTAGGACCATGATATCCCTGACACTTTCCTGTGCCCGACTCTGCACGTGACGCCATCTCCTTGGGGTACATTGTCAAAGTTTTGCCATCCTATGGAACAAGACATTACAGGAGAAGCTTTCCCTGGGGCATCAAGAACGTGATAGATTTTAGACTACAAGTGAATTGTAAAATAGACTATAATGCAAACATTTAAAGTAGGTGATCAAGAACTGGTTAAATAATTCGCCCACATCAAGGGCATAAAGAGGTCAGGCTTGAGAAGCAGAGGGTTAGTGAAAAGGATTTCTTTAGAGAAAACTATGAGACACCTTCATGGGGGTGGGTGAGGGAGGTGGGTGTGTGGAAGTGTGTGCCCCCCTTCATCTCAAGCCGAGAGACTGACGTCTATGGGGTTGATTGTGACCTTGCTCCATGTGCCCCGGATTTTGGGAGGCCTGGGACTATGTTTGCCACCTGAGCAAAGAACCCATTGGTGAGGAGCTGTGGGCTGTGGGCTTGCGGCAGCAGAGCAAAGAGAGGAGCGCTAGACACGGTGGGTGTGATGTCCACTTCCACCAAGAGGTGGTGCTATCCAGGGACCAGGTGTGGGCAGGTAGGAGAGATAGTGGATCTTAAAGCCTGCTCAGGGGACCTCCTGGAAAGGTGCTGGGACCACCACCAGGAAGGTCTGGGAGAGTAGATTTTGCACAACCACGGGCTGGAGCTAAGCAGCAGCAGAGAAACCTGTATCACCACCTCGGGAAGGGCCCGTGAGCCAATGCCGCAGGATCTACAGCGATCCCACGGGGGACTCAGCTGCAAACACAAGGCCATGGCCGTCACTTGACTGAGTGCTGCTCTTCTGAGGGCTTGGTCACACATGGGGCAGCACAGCTGTAAGCCAAGGGCAATGCCTGAGACACACAGTAGACACCACTCCAGTGACACTTAGATCTCTCTAAAGACAGGAAAGTAAGGAAAGAACCCAGAGTTCCATCAGGCAGAAAATCATTGAGAGAAGGAAACTTGGTACAACCTTAATAGGATGCCTTCAGGCTACACAAATCAGATGGAGTAGTCAGGTAATAGTACAAACTATTAAACCCAATGGGCAGCTGAAGCGTGGGAGCTGAGGCTCCCCATTTTTTAAAAGGCTCAGCCAGTCCCAGTCCAGTGTTGCAAATAGAATCCTGCTTGTACCAGCTGGGGTTAGTTCAGAGAAACAGAAGCACTAGGAAGTGATAGACCGTATGAGAGATTTATTATAGGGACTTAACTTTATGCCATTGTGGGAGCTGGTTAGAAGTCTCCATGAAGCTGTTTTCTTTGTGTCTAATGCTTGTGCTTGAAGTCTGCAGGGGAGGCAGTCAGACTGGGAGAGCTAAGAATGATAGCCTAAATCGTCCCCATACGAAACTAGAGAGAAATATAGTGATGCCATTGGCTAATTTGCCTGCAGGAATAGGCAAAGAGAGCTCCAAGCTGGGGGTGCCTGAGGTGGTTTCTGTAGGTCCCCCAGAAAGCCACTGGCCCCAAAATTCTTCCTGGAAGTGAAGGTTGATGGGGAAAAGCATTTACATTCTCATCCATCATTTCCAAACCAATAATCCATTATTTATAAAAACTCATCATCCATCACTAAGTAGGGTCAAGAGGAATGAGTTGAGGGCAAAGAGAATTCAGGTGAGGAAGTGGAGAAAGAGCTTCTGATCAACCTGTTGGTGGTCAAAAGCCTTTCATGTGCCTGTCGTGTTTCCCTGGAGCCTCAAATCACCCCACTGGGCAAAACGGCCCGGCCTTCTTATCTCCTGTTTATAGATAAAGAAACAGGGGCACGTGCTACTCGACTGGGCCTCAGTGTTCTGACTCCCAGGGAGGCAAAAGGCAAAGAGCAGGCTGGTGGGTGCCAGGGACAACTTCAGCCACTCCACTCCAAACTCCCCTGCTCATCAGACAATAAATAAGACAGGCCTCAGGGAGGTGCCTTCTCTTCCACAGGCATCCCTGACACCCCTGAACCCCTCTCTCTGAATCCAACCTCACGCCACACACTCCCCAGCCTCTGTGCCACCAGCAGGAAGGGTCGATGAATGACTTCAGGTTGTAAGGAGCCAGAGGATTTCACAAACTAGTATCAGAATTTCAGCATGCATCTCAGGCCATTCCTGCTGCTATAACAAAATACCTGACACCAGGTAATTTATAAATCATAGAAATATATTCCTCACAACTCTGGAGGCTAGAAGTCCAAGATCAAGGTGCTGGCAGGCTCGGTGTCTGGTGAGGGCTGCTCTCTGCTTCCAAGATGACTCCTGTTGCTGCATCCTCCAGAGGGGACAAACGTTGTGTCCTCATGTGGTGGGAAGGACAAATCACCCCCTCTAGCCCTTTCATAAGGTATGAATTCATTTATGAGAGTGAAGCTCTCAAGGCCTGATCACCTCCTCAAGGCTGAACCTCTTCTTCTTATTGCACTGGGGATTAAGTTTCAGCAAGAACTTTGGAGGGGACGCAAACATTCAAACCATAGCAGCATCGCAGACTGAAATCAGTAGAGCAAGGCCAGCACAAAAGGTGAGAGATGGCTTCATCTAATTCCACCCTAACCTCATAGATAATAAATCATGCCGAGGATTGGAGGCGCTTAAATACAGAAGGGATCCCAATGTGACATCTGAGGTTCGCACCACATTCACTTACTGAGAGAACTTAAAATGCAGATGCTTGGAGCACCTGATCCAGCAGGTCAGGGTTGGCTTTAGACTTTGCACTTTTAGCAAACACCCTTAGGAGACTCTTAGGTGGAAAGCATCATTCCAGGGGAAGCACCATTATTCCCATTGTATGGACAAGGGAAGGGGACCCAGCTGGCTTAAATGGTTTATCCCAGGCTCCACAGCCATAGAGCTGCACAGAGAGGTCCTCCTGCCCTGGCCCAAGCCTTTTCTCCCTCTCACACTCCTCTTCCTGGTGGGAACCATATCACAGTCACCTGTAACCTGGCAATAGTATAAATGAATGAATAAATGAGTGAGTGCTTTCTGGCAGGACCACATTCAGGCACGTCGCTGTGTATCCATCTGGGACAGAGGCGGGTAAGATAAAACATCCAAAATGAGTGAGCATCCTGTGTTGCAGGCTCATGACATTTTGCCCCTTGGATAATTGTTTTGAAAGAAGAAAGCCTGTAGGTTTCTGTGTTGATTTTGAAATATTCACTCCTCACTAAGACTCTGGAGGGAATAGACAAATGACAGAAGAGGAGAGAGTTGGTATTTATTTATATTCTCTACATTCTCCCTTCACTGTCTGAGCAGGCTCACATACGTCCAGGGCGCTTCACAGCCAACGGGCATCACTGGGCGCAGCTGAACTGTTTCCAACTTTGCTTTTGCAATCAAGCCAAAAGATAAACATGGGTTTTCACTTGAATTCCTTCCACCCAGATTGCAAATTGACTTTATTTTAATTTGAGGAGCATGCCTCAGCCCCCAGACATTTTACGTATCTGACAGTGAGAACTGACCTTTTCCTTAGGCAGCCCTTCCACTTTAGCCAATTTGACTGATTCATTGAAGAACTCTTCTTGATCCTCACAGAAAGATGTCCGGCAGCTGTGATATTATGGTCACCTCACCTCTGCACTTTTGCAGCACCAGGACATTGTGAGCAGAACACGTTTATCAGCTGGCCAGGGGCTCCGGGACCTGCCGCCTGCCAAACCCAGCAGTTACACTTTGCAGTTTCCCCGATTAAAAAGTGTTTAAACATCTGCTACTTAAAAGATACTTAAAAGTAATAAATTAAAACAGGGGAATGGAACTTAGAGAAAGTGAGCAGAGAACTGAAAGGTCCATATAAATAGAGAAGCCATATATTTTCGTTTCTGAAATGATCCCTTGACAACTTAAAAGTAAGCACTAACTCAAGTGTCCAGGGTATAAAATAAATCTGAATAAGCTTAATGAAAATCAGGCAGTAGTCCATAAAGAAATGGAATATCTTTGCCCTCTTGCTTATAATGGGTCTGAGTTTGTTTTACATGGACTTTCAGGGAGGAGACGGTCCCGCAGCCAGGAGGAGAGGAGCAGGATACTGAAGCCAATCTCCTCTACCATGTTCGACTTGGCCAGGCTGGACTTTTCAGGGAGTGGCCTGGGGACATTGAAAACTGTATACACAGAAGATTATTTTACTGGTTCTGGTCACTTTTTAAAAGGGTTTGTCGATTTTCTGGCATGTATATTTCATTTTTAAAGAACCTTCTCTCTTAATGATTGGTCATAATTAGCAATGACTGTATCTTTGCAGCTTTACATTTTGGCATTTGTTTTCATCTCTATTAAAAATTAGAGGCTGGGTGTGGTGGCTCCATCTGTAATCCCAGCACTTTGGGAGGCTGAGGCAGGTGGATCAGTTGAGGTCAGGAGTTTGAGATCAGTGCAGCCAACATGGTGAAACCCCGTCTCTACTAAAAATACAAAAATTAGCTGGGCATGGTGAGGGTGCCTGTAATCCCAGCTACTTGGGAGACTGAGTCAGGAAACTGCGTGAACCCAGAAAGTGGAGGCTGCAGTGAGCTGAGATAGCACCACTGCTCTCCAGTCTGGGTTACAGAGTGAAACTCTGTCTCAGAAAAAAAAAAAAAAAAAAATTAGAAAACGTGTTGCCCATTTAGCTGAACCATCTCTTTCATATACATGCTGTTATTTAAGAATATTCTAACTCACAATATTGCTCGCACCCATCTCAAGAAGAAAAGTTAATTTCTAGAATTAAAAGTTGGGCCAGGGCGTCGTATGTAAAAGGAAAGATGGAAATTCAGGGGAACACAGCAGCTTGAATCAGTTCTATCAGTTTACACAAGTGCAATTCTGTGTCTCTTCTGTATCACACACAATTTCATCCCCCACCCTCTTCTCATTCCCCTGATGAAGATCTATGCAACTTTGTACTAGTAGTTTATTCTTTATTAACAATAATTGCTTTGGCACTTAGCTCAAAAATAGATTTTCTTTTTTGCACATTGCTTACGTTACAGATGTGGGTGGAGGGATTTGTATAAATAAGCATTCGGAATGTGTATAATTTCTACAGCTTGCAGTTGTTCCTCACCCTTTTCCGGTCCGGACATAACACAAGCTTCTCTCTTTGGTCTCTTTTGCAATTACAGGGAACTTTAACTGGGGCTCTAATTGAATGTGTGTTTCACCCATGCGTGGTAGAAATCCCAGGGTTGAAACAAGAATTCAGGGCTTAGAATTCGCTGACCTGGGTCCAGCTCTCACTCTGCCTGACACTGGTGAGTGACCTTCAGGAAGATAGCGTTCCTTTCTTTTCCTAAATTTTCCTTTCTTTCTCTTTCCTAGAATTAAAAATGGGCATAATAATAACCTCACATAACTCCCAGGACCATTGTGAAGTTCAAGTGAATGTATGTGTCCATCCAATCTTCCCAGGCTTTTACATGATGACTCTGTTCGGTAAGTTCGGTCTCACAGTAACATATTTAAAAATAAATAAAAAGAAGGGCTTATAATCAAAGACCTGTAAACGTGCCTCACTGTTACTTCCAGAAAAGCAGTAGATTCCAAGAAGAGAGACTTGAGCCTTCAGTATTATTACTCTTTTAAATTACATTTGTTGTTTTTTTTCTAATTTACAAATAAATACATGTTTTCCTAAAACAAAATTGAAAAGGAAAAGAAAATATCACTCAAAACAAGAGGTAACAATTCTTAACATTTGTATTTTGCTTTCTACCAGTCTACATCTATGAAGATACATGCTTTTCTTTCTTATAAAATTTGAATCACAACACATGTGAATCTTTGTTCCCGTTATTAACTATTTCCTTTGGATGTTTCCCAAGAGTGAAACTACTCCATCAAAGAGTAGTAACTCTTTGAAGGCTCTTCATAAATTCATCTGCATCTTTTCAGAAAATCTGTACCAATTTAAAATGCCATAAGTAGGGAATGAGAATACTTATCCTGCAGCAGCCTCCCAAGCACTAAATGTCATTATCTTTTCAAAATCTTTGCCAAATTTCATTTATTTGATTATTATTGATGCAGAATTATGTTTTAAATATCTGATTAGCCATTTGTGTTTCTTATTTTGCACATTGTATTTGTCAGGAAAACTTTGAGCCGCAAATAGAAGAAAATATGACTTCCAATGATAGAAACAAAGGATTTTTTAAGAAGTCTGAAGAATTTGCCTTTAAGGGTTGGTCCAGCAGCTCGACAATGCCAATGACAGTTTTACTGCCAATCTCATAGCCTCTCGTGCATGTGGGCAAAATGGCTGCTGAAGACCCAGCATCACATCCTTATTCAAGTCAGAAAGAAGGGAAGAAGAACAAGGCAGCCATGTCTGTCCCCAAACACGTCTAATGACGATTTCTGCTTATGTTCCATTGGCCAGAATTACGCAACGTGGCCACCCTAGCCACAAAAGAGCCTGGAAAAGATTATTCGCTTTTCCAACCCCTATAATGGAGATGGGCAAGAGTGAAGGGGGCTTGAAAATGGATGTCGGGTTACTCAGCAGTCAAGGTCTTGTCATTTGCACATCTTCGCCATAAGCTTTTTTTTTGTAATGATATTTAAAATCGCAGCCTCCTTGGCAGTCCCTGGAAGAAGCATTAGCTATTATTGAATAAATAAAACTGCTGGTGATAATCTTAGTCCATACTGCATCGGCTGACTACGTGAGAGGCAGCTGGATCACTTGCCTATGTCTGCATTTTCAAAGCGGCAGTCTCCATGGGACTCATATGCTGATTGGAAACCAGTTTCTTTCCCAGTTCATGACACCTAAATGCATTTGGCATGTTTCTTCACTAAAGCCATCATGAAAAAATTTTGATATTTCTGCATGTCATACTCTGGGGGAAAATCACATCTTTATTTCAGGTGCACTCTGTCCTCTGGGGCCCTGAAGAGTGAATTTCATACATACCACACAGTCTATATATTATATCAGACCCTCCCAAGCTCACTCTCCAAATATTATCAGAATTCATCCACAATTACACGGGATGGTACAACTGTTGAAGAAGCGGAAACTCAATTTCAAGTGTATAAATAGATAGAAATACTTTCATATTTTCCTGATTATATATTACTTAATTTTATTAAGGCTGTTTTTTGAAATACAGGCATCTTTTTATTTTTAAAAAAATTAAGGTAAATTCTATCATTTTCATGGCAAGGCAGCACAGCGTTTGGGGAAGAATTACTACCTGGGTTGTAATCCTGGATTTGCTGTTTCCCATGGGGGAACCACGGCAGTTATATAACCTAAGTTATGTCTTAGTATCCTCATTTGTTAAATATAGTAATATTAATAATACCAAAAACATATAACTTATGAGAAGATTAAATAAGATAACTTGCATAAAGCCTTGGCTCAGTGCCTGGTACCTGATCAATACTTAATGATGAATTTTTATTAGCATTATTAGATTATTGCTATGTGTGTGATATATATGTAATATGTGTGTAATATGTGGATGACATATATTAATCTTTTTATGTAGCTCATTAATTCTTCTGGATTTATTTCAACATATATGGTAGAAACTAATTAAATATTTTTTCCAAATACAGTTAATTTCTCTATCACTGCTTGTTGAGTAATCCATTCCTTCCCCATTGGTTTATGGCATTTTCTTTTTTGTGTATAGTTCTGTTTTACACACACTAGGATCTTTTTTGTTTTGTTTTGTTTTTGAGACAGAGTCTGGCTCCGTTGTCCAGGCTGGAGTGCAGTGGCATGATCTTGGCTCACTGCAAGCTCCGCCTCCTGGGTTCACGCCACTCTCCTGCCTCAGCCTCCCAAGTAGCCGGGACTACAGGCACTCGTCACCATGCCCAGATAATTTTTTTGTATTTTTAGGAGAGACGGGGTTTCACTGTGTTAGGCAGGATGGTCTCGATCTCCTGACCTCGTGATCCACCCGCCTTGGCCTCCCAAAGTACTGGGATTACAGGCATGAGCCCCCGCACCCGGCCTACACTGGGATCTATTTGGACACATCTTACCTGAAACTATAGAATGTTACAGCAGTAACCTGTCATTTTAGTTGCTGGTAGAATCATTCATAGTATGTCGAAGACTGGTTAAAAATTTGTAGAACCAAATCAATTTGGATTGTTCCTTCAAATTATAACAAAAAACAATCCAGAGAAATTGGGAAGTCAATCATAATAAGTGAATTATTTGTTTTTAATCTAGGAGGAAAAGTATTGAGAGCTTAGTATGCACTAGGCACAGAACTAATAGCCCACCCATTACCCATGTGAGATTATGCCCATTGTATAGTCAAGGAGACTGAGGTAAGAGAAGCTTATCACACAGTCACGGCAGAGCCGTGACTCAGTCCTAGCAGCCCAGACTCTGAAGGGCTCTGCTAGGTGATCCCTTCACTGATCTCTGTGTATATGAACAGTCTCTAAGCATAAACAACATGGAAAAGAATAACAGAGAAATATGTCAGCAGATTGGACTAAATAACAAATACATATATTTGTTTTATATACGTATATATGTGGGCCATTTTGCCCACATACGTGAGAGGCTATGAGATTGACAGAAAAACTGTCATTGGCATTGTTGAAATATATATGTATATACGTTTTAGAAGCAAATAACATTGCTTCTTGGCCTTTTGGCTACAAGCAAGTGTGAAAGCAAATGACAATGTAGGGAAACATCTGTAACAATAAGAAAAAAACTTAGGAAATTTTCTTGGAAACTGATGAAAAAACACTAATGACGTCAAGGGCATGAAACTATAAAAGAAATGATTAACAGATTTGGCTTGATGGTCATTTAAGCTTTTTCTTATCAAGAAATACCATACATGGCCTGGCGCGGTGGCTCAAGCCTGTAATCCCAGCACTTTGGGAGGCCGAGATGGGTGGATCACGAGGTCAGGAGATCAAGACCATCCTGGCTAACACGGTGAAACCCCGTCTCTACTAACAAATACAAAAAAACTAGCCGGGCGAGGTGGCAGGTGCCTGTAGTCCCAGCTACTCGGGAGGCTGAGGCAGGAGAATGGTGTGAATCCGGGAGGCGGAGCTTGCAGTGAGCTGAGATCCGGCCACTGCTCTCCAGCCTGGGCGACAGAGCGAGACTCTGTCTCAAAAAAAAGAAAGAAAGAAAGAAAGAAAGTTAAGTAACCTGGCTGGGTGCAGTGGCTCACGCCTGTAATTCCAGCACTTTGGAAGGCCGAGACGGGTGGCTCACCTGAGGTCAGGAGTTCAAGACCAGCCTGGCCAACATGGTGAAACCGCATCTCTCCTAAAATTACAAAATTAGCCAGGTGTGGCAGCACACGCCTGTAATCCCAGCTATCTGGGAGGCTGAGGCAGAAGAATCACTTGAATCCAGGAGGTGGAGGTTGCAGTGAGCAGAGATTATGCCATTGCACTCCAGCCTGCATAACAGAGTGAGACTCCGTCTCAAAACAAACCAAAACAGAAAAAACAACAGGTAGCTAACCTGATTAAAATGTATTCTAACAAAGATAACACACACTTAATATCCTTTTTAAATAATTCTTATTAAATTTTGTTAAATCAAAAGACAAGCAATTCAATGTGAATATGAACAGAACTGTGTAAAATTTTTTCACAGGAAGAGAAATACAAATTGACAATTGACGTACAAAAAACAATGTTCCGCTTCACTCACTTATAATCAAAGAAATGCAAACAATGATAATAATGGAATTTGTTTTGGTTTATCAATTTGGCAAAGACAATAAACACATAACTCCTAGTGCTGACGAAAAAGTAGAGAATGAGACATTCTCATGTAGATGTTCCTTAAAAGAATATAAACTGCTATCACCTTTTCGGAGGGCAAAACTGATGCTTTAGAAGAATATTTAGTGATATGAAGAAATACCTGACAGTGTGGGAATCGTCAATATAGTCATATAATATAAAATAATGCACTGATTAAAAATGGCATTGTGGAAACTGTGGTAAGATGTTCACAATTTATACCTGAATATAGTAAGCAACAGATACAAAATTATATGGTATGATCCTATTTGTAACATAAAATGTACTATATACACATAATTTTGTATATATAGAAAAGTTACTAATTTACTTATTTTCTAAGTTTATTCTAAGTTTTCCATAAGAAAATGGGATTCAGTTTCAGGGCAAATACTGTTAGCTGCAAAACGTAAAGCATGACTTCCTCTTTCTTGCTAACTAAAACGCAATATTATCCACACAGCCTGAATCAGCCCAGGGCATGAGTAATGACTGGTCTAAATTTAGAGTGGACATGATTTAAAGTAATGCTAATTAAACCATTTTCAAGAGAAAAAGCACTTTAAAATTTTTTGAGAAATAAGGAAGGTGTCTTTGTCTGCTCAGTCTGCTATGACAAAATGCTATGGACAAGGTGGCTTATAACTAGCAGAGATTTATTTCTCATGGTTGTGGAGGCTGGGACGTCCCAGATTAAGGTGCCTGTAGATTCAGTGTCTGATGAGGACCCGCTTCCTGACTATAGACAGACGTCTTCTGTGTCTGTCCTTCAAACTGACCCAATTATCCCATAGACAGGTTTCTTGGGGTTTTTTTGTTTGTTTTGTTTTTTTTGATAAACATAGAAATTCACCCTTCTAATCTTAAATCTTGAAACTTGCATTTGTTTTATCTGAGTTCCTTCCTCAGGGAATGACCTTCAGGCCTCTCAAAAAAAAGTATCAGGCCGGGCGCGGTGGCTCAAGCCGCCTGCTAATCCAGGCCACTTTTTGAGCCGAGATGGGCCGGGCATCATGAGGCGTCAGCAGCTTCGCAGACCATTTTCCCTGGCCTAAATATGGTGAAAACCCCCGTCTCTAACTAAAAAAAGAATACAAAAATAGCCGGGCGACGAGGCGGGCGGCTTTAGTTCCAGCGCCTAACTCGGGAGGCTGACGGCCAGGGATAACTGGCGTGAAAACCGGGAGGCGAGCTTTGCAGTGAGCTGAGAGCGGCCCATGCCCACTCCAGCCCTGGGCGGCAGGAGCAAGACTTCCGTCTCAAAAAAAAAAAAAAAAAAAAAAAAAAAAAAAAAAAAAAAAAAAAAAAAAAAGTATCGTATATCTGGCAACTTCACCCATATCACCACTCCTGGCGTATTTGAGATGCTGGACCCCCTCATTTATTTCATGCGGATTGTTTTCCTTGGCCCCTCCCTAGTTCCTATTTCCTTACATAATTGCTTACATGCTTTCCCTTTCTATGAAAACCCCCTAGTTTTTTTAAGCGGGTCAGGGAGATCGATTTTGAGACTAAGCTCCCATCTCCTTGGCTGCCAGGAACCCAAATTAAAAGCCCTTCTTTTCCTTGGAAAAAACTCATTGTTCTTCAGTGATTGGACTTCTGTGCCTGAAGCAGCAGGCGCCTAGAACCACACCCTGGTGTTTTCGTAACAATTTTCCTCACATAAGGACAAGCTGAAGAAGCTTCTTCTGGGGCCTTTCCACAGCGGGCCATTATCTCATTTCATGAGGCGCTCCACCATCATTGACCTAAATCACCCTCCCAAGCGGCCCCACTTCCACGCCAACACCACTTGCGAGTTTAAGGATTCTACATATTACATTTTGGGGTCAGAGACAGAAAAATTCAGGACCACAGGCAAGAACGTCTAAGTAATTTTTTAAAGAAAAAGAAAGCGAGAAGGCAGAGGCAAGGAAGAAAAGGAGAGCGAGGAAAAAATAGAAGGCGAAAAAAGAATCAAGAAGATGGTTAAAAAAAAAAAAATTTAATTACACTGGAGTCAAGAAAACAAACAGAGCCCACAGTGACAAACCGTGGCGGATTTAGTGCTGGAGGAACAGTGCAGGCCAAGATGGTCCTTTTGTTAGGGGATGTAGTATCATAAAACTTTTTTAATAAGCAACTTTCATGCGAAAAAAATTTGACTTTACCACTTTTCGATATATTCTGACCTTGGTATTTTCATTCTAGTAAGCTTGTCCTGAAAGAAAAAATTAATTCTGGGGCAAAAGGCCGAATTTAGTTTTGTTTTGTTGTTTTTTGCTTTGAGACGGAGCTTTCACTCTTATCGCCCCAGGCCTGCGAAGTACAAAAATGGGCCGTAATCTCGGCTCAACTAGAACCTCTGCCTCCTGGGTTTCAGGGTGATTTCTTCCTGTTTTTCGCCTCCCAAGTGCTGGGATTACAGGCACCTGCACCACGCCAGCCCTATTTTTTGTATTTTTCTAGGCTAGAGGAACTGGGTTCACCATGTTGGCCCAGGCTTGGGTCTCGGAAAAATGACCTTCAGGTGGACCCACCTGCCTTAGCCTCCTAAAGTGCTTGGCGATTACAGGCATGAGGACAACCGGGCCCAAACCCAGCTTGAGTTATTTATAGGAAATAAAATATCAAGGTCTTAAATTGTCCACAAACATGAGCGGAAGGGTCACTCTGATGGAGTTTCTATTTCCTTCTTTCAAAAACATGATTATTGAGAATCTAAATAGCAGGAAATGTTTGAAAAGAATAACTTATTTTTTTCAAGAAAAAAAAAAATTCAAAAAATATTTATATTATACTATATATATTATATGTAAATCAAAATATAATCAAATATAATATATCAACAATGTATGGGGGGGAAAATGCCCAGAAATAAAAATGGAAGGAAATATGCCAATATATAATGAGTTGACTCAGGAATAGAGAGAAAATATCATTATTATTTTTTTACTACTTGGTATTTGTATGTTTCTAAATTCTGTATAATGAGCATGCATTTCTTTGAAAAGAGCAGAATAAAAGTAAATTAAAAGATTTAGTAATAATTATATTAAGAGAGCCCTTCTTTGGTAAGAAAATGGGTTGACTTTGCTATGCCTACTAGCCATTACACTGTGGCAGAAGTAATCAACTTGCATTGTATTCTGAGTATTTCCTCCAGAGAACAGCTCTGATAAGCAGTCCAATCTCAGAGGCAGGTGAAGGAGGGCATCACAAAAGTGTCCTCCAGTACCCCTGTATCTCTGTCTGCTTTTATATCAGCTGCTCCTGCAACACTCCTATAACAACCAACAAACCAGCCCCAAAGCTGTTGGAGTCTAGTGAGATATTCATTTCAATGGGTTTGAACTTCTGTTGTTTTAATGTGTATGTCTTGTGTGTTAGTAAGTGATTTTCTCTATAGTAGAATAAATAGATTTTTCCATTTTTTCCTGCAATGCCTGTATATTACTCTAATAAGAAAGATGGGACCACATTTTTAAAATAATATTCTTAGAAAATAATTGAAGGGGCTTTAAAAGTAAAGATCAAAAGAAGAAATATTTCTATTTTTTCTCAAATAAAATTTCAAAAGTATTTCAGCTTTGAGTTAGTATCCAACAGTCCTGCAATACTTTGGAGAGTGAGAAAAGGTATGGCATATGTCCCAAGGCACAAAGAAGAATATGTTAATTTATGTATTGTCAGTGGCCACTTCACACTACAACACCAGAGTTGTGCAGTTGCTACAGACTGTGTGTGGCCCACAAAGCCAAAAACATTTATTATCTGGCCCTTTGCAGAAAAGGTTTACTAAACCCTGTCGTTACATGTCATGACATTAAAAACATTTGAGTTTGCAAAGTGTGTCTTAGAGAAGCTAGATATGTTTCTTTCAATAACGCTGCCTTTAAAACTTCAACCTTAAGCTTTCTTTACAGAAACACATTGAATCAATTTGGACTGCCTCTGGCTGCAAGGAACAGGAAAGCCAACAGTGGCTTGTAGACACAGGGTGAACTCAGCTCAGGCAGGACAGACTCTCTGGTGCCATCTGGCTGTTTCCAACTTCTCATCCTTAGCAAGATGCGCTTGTCTCTGCTTTTGCCTTAAGGTCACAGGTGGCTGCTGCACCGCAGGCCTCGTGCTCACCATCCAGCAGGAAAGAGAAAGAAAAAGATAACTAGAACAAAGGCAGAAAAGCAATTCCTTTTTATTCTGGAGGGCCTCCCTTTCCTGCGATTTACAGCTTCTTTTGAGTGCCCTAAGTTATGTCGTATAGCTTTTGGAAACAGCAGCGTTGCCTGGCTGAGTTATTTTTCTTTAACTGGGCATGTTAAGGCTACAAACCATATGATGGTTTTGTTAGATAGAAAGGGGATGACATGTTCATTGGATGGGCAGCTGATGGTGCCTGCTGCAAACATATACAGCATCACCACCAAGAAGCCTATGTATTGACACATTGAATATGTCGTCTGCTTTCAAACTGTTTTACTGCAAGCAGTAAAATGAATGTAAACCCCTAGGTACTGACTAAGCTTGTCCTCTGCCCTGCCTAGTTGTCAGCCCTGTTTCTAATATGAGGCTGTCCTTTCTAGGGTCCTTTGGACTCCCTTCATATCTCTCCCAGACAAAAGTGCTAAAGGCGGAGACAAAGCCTCTGGGGCTGGGAGGGCTCACCCACCCACCCTCAGCAGCACATCTGTTCAGGGATGTGAAATACCCTCTTCTTGCTATAGAAGCCCCTAATTTTACTGGGTCAGTTTACTTTCCCCCATCTCCTACAAGGAGAGACAATTTGTATCAGTCGAGACTGCCCTTGGCCTTGTCTTTGGTAATCCATACTCCGAGTTATTTGGGGTGTGTCGGGGGGCGGGCGGTGCATGCATATCTCATGGCTCCTTAAAGAAGTTCCAAAATCCAGACACATGACCAACTCCCTTGTCCCTGCAATTTTAACTCATCTAGAAGAACCACTCTTGATTTCTGAATGGCTCCTCCATTGTACCATAGAATTCTGCCAGGTATTTCTTAATTAACAATTCCAACTTTCTTTCTCCCCTGAACAGTTTAACAGCACAAAAACCCAATAAAATATGCATAATCTTTCAATAAACTCAACAAAGTCTGCTTCATAAAAGCATTACACTTTCCAAATTCTTTATTCCTTCACCCACTTCTTCAATATTTATGAATCATAGATGTGGAAGAGGATTTATCAGGATAAAGCATCTATATTTCAAACCCACCAGTGATGTATTTCTCAGTGGTGACCAAACTTACAAGATAAAAAAGATGCAGATTGATGTGCAACAATTGAACACAGGTGGGAATGTCCACCCTCTGTCACTGTGCTGGTTATACACTGTGTAGTTCTGTTTCCATTGTCTCTCCAGGAGCCACCTGAAGAGGATTTGTTAGGCATGCTCTCACTGATTTGCTCACTGCCATCACCCAAGGCAGAAGATACTGAGAATCATATAAACAGGGACCCATTCCAGAATTCTAATGGGCTAAAGTTGAAAATGACCCTAGTGATTCCCTGAGCAACCTTCTAATTTTAGAGACTAAAACCCCCAAATCCAAAGAGGCTAAGATCCCCAAGCCTCTCCCCCCAGTTTTAATTGGTGTGTTACATTCAACAATGTAATTTGGTTGTACTCTGCCTTCCTGCACTGGACTAGAATTGGCCTTGAAATAACTGAATACAAAACAATACTATGGTGCATTCACGTGTTCTATATTCTACTAACATAAAGATAATAAAACAGAAAGAAAACAAGATTGAACTAAAATATCCTCCCCCTTTGCCAATTGCGCTCCCCTCCCACTGCTGCCCGAGTTATAACCCAGTACCCAAGATCTCTGTCTGCCAGCTGTCAATGCAAAATTCTTTCCACCCATGGTGGTGTTTGCCATATGCATGCAGGGGCAGTGGGAAAAAGTTTATAGAAACTTTGACTTCCAGTCATCACTTGTAAATGTTCCATGCACATTCACACAGTCAACCAAAAGCATATGTTCCGACAAGTTCACACTCTCCCACTCCCCTCCCCGGCATCCTCAGGGTTATGTAGAAGAGACTAGAACAGAAAGCTGTTTCTGGTTTTGTTTTGTTTCTATTTTATTCTTTATTTTAAAGAAGGCAGTTCTTGGAAGCAATTGGCTAAACTTGTCGCCGAAAATTAAGATTGAAAAAAAAATAGGTGACCTAAAGGGGCCAATCAAGTCATAGGGAAATGAGAAAATGCTGAATAACCAAGCATAACCTTAATCTCAAAGGGGGTGGAAAGTCTACACAGAAATTAAGCCAAAGAAATAGTGAGTTGATTTATAGCTGATCTAACTAATATATTTCAGAGGGAGGAATGACTTTCCTCCCATGACTATACCTCATGAGTTTGCAATGCATATTATAAATGATGCAATGAGAGACAGGATCCATATTTCCTGGTGTTAACTCTTGGAAAAGAATGTGATAATCTAAGGGTTGCAAAGGAGATTCTTTATCTGTACATTAATATCTAAGTTACTGGCGTTTCTGAGGTTGGAAGGCATTTATCTTGTTAAAGCCATTTCTTATTCATCATCATCATTGTCATCATAAAAGTAGCATTTCTTGATTGCCTGCTCTACTTAAAGGCAAATTAGATCTTACTGGAGCGAAGTCTCTCTGAGTCAGGATTGTTGGGCTTGATGCTGCAAACACTGTCCTGGCTGAGCACCTAAGCAGATCACTCAGCTGCTACAAATGTTCTACCTTCATTAAACAAGAGCCTAAATTATGTAGGATTTTTGGCTCTTAGGGTGTATTTGGGAACATATTTTCTTCAATATCTGTTGAACTGGCCACTGTAGATTCATTGAGTACAAGAACAGTCATTCCCCAGGCCCTCCTGTCAGTGTACATCACGTGGTTTGGCATTTACACAACCTAGAAATAAGCAAGTTCATTCAAGATGAACTCAGGAATACACTAATGGCACCAGTCACACACCAGAGTTACTGATTTCATCACAGATCCTAACTTGTAAGTTACAGTAGCTATAGTAATTGACATCGTACTTTATATGCCACAGGTCAACTGAAGAGATGATTTATCTGTGTTTAGTAACTACTCTAGTGATCTCTACCTCCTGGTATTCACATGCAAAATGAACAGGGCTGACTGGTATTGCCAAGAGGATATTGTAGAAATAACTGTGTATGACTTCCAAGTCTAGCTCACAAAATATATTGCAGGTTCCATTTTGTTCTCCCTTGGATTACTAACTCTGGGGAGAGGAAGCTACAATGTTGTCAGGACACTCAAGCAACGACAGCCCTTTAGAGAGGTTCACAAAGACAGGACTAGTGGTCTCCTGCCACCAGACTTGAGGACAATATGAATGAGCCATCTTAGAAGCTAATTCTTCAACCTTAGTCAAACTTTCAGAAGACTGCAGCCCTGGCCATTGTGACTGAAATCCCAGGAGATGCCCTGAGCCAGAACTACTCAGCTAAGCCACTTCTGAATTCCTGACCCACAAAAACTTTCATATAGTAAATATTTACTGTTGAAATTTGAGATTTTAAAATGCATCAATAGGTAACCACTACCTTGTAACTCATGACCAATGGTAACCAACGTCGTAGTTAAAAACAACATTACAGAAGCAGAAAATTTGAGTTCCATTACACAAAAAGACAAAACAAGCCTAGAGGAAAAATGGAATTGAAGTTTCATGTGAACTTCACTTATGCCCTTGTTTGGTCTAGTCTACTTCTGACAAGCACAAAAACTAGATAAGGAAATTGGGTTTAGAGCAGCTAAGTAATAGTCCAAGAATCCACAGAAGTAGTAAATGGCAAAGCTCAGATTCAAACACAAATCTGTCTGCTTTCAAATTCCCGTGTTCTATCCCTGTATAAAGATAAAAGTTTCTCCCAAGATCAATGAAATCTGAAATACTCATTGTTTATCACTCTATTCATTCCAGAAAAGGTTTACATGTCTATCATCAGAAATAGTGTTTTATGCCATACAAAATGGGTCATCGTATCCACAACACAAGGCACATGAGCCTCAATGTGGTTTGATGAATGCACATTTCAATTTGTTTCTGCACCATGTCTTCCTGTGGGTTCTGAAACAAAAGTGCATTTGGCAAGAATAAGGCAAAAGAAAAATTACTAATAGTGAAGATATTGCTCCCACCACCGTCTTAGATGCACCAGTTAATACAATGTAGATCTGAGATACAAAGTCTACCCAGTCTGGAAGATATGAGACTGTGGTAGGCAGGTCTCAGAGCCTAGAATCAGAAGAAGGCTATTGCTAGGCAGATTTTGGCAATGGCAGTGTGTGACCAACAGCAATTTCCTGCATTTGTTTTGACCTCAGTTTTGCCATATGTGAAATGATGGCAATGTACTCACTAGATGTTCCTTAAGATCCACTCAGGCATCCTATGTCATACATGCACAGGCACAGACGCCCACACAAGGCAGGGGCTTGGAGAGGGAAAGAGGGAGAAAAAGAAAGAAAAGATAATGTAGCTATTTGTTATCTGCCTGCTCGGCATTCATTGCTGCCTCTTTGGGTCATAATGCCTGATGTGTTTTTATTGCAAAGCCGCCCCTCTGCGTCTTCTACTCTTAGTCCATGACCCTGGCTGAGTCTCAACTCAGTTCTAGGAGTGAAGAATGTAACTCAGCCTTGGCCAATGAAAGCCCTGGCATCCTCCACCTTGATGATTAGGTCAGGGATGGATGCATGACCTAAAGGAGTCCCATTAAAATAAATCTCAGGACATCGGCAGGAGCTACTCTTTCCTAGCAAGATTGAATCTGGAAGGTTGTTGGCTTAGTTGGAGTTGCCATAGTCATTTTGCCACCAGTGGTAAAGTCAGTGAAAGAAGAGCCAAGAGACAGAGGGAAACTAAATCCTGATGACTCACTGGCATCCCGACACCAGTGATCCTAAGCAGGAATTCTCTCTCAGGCAGTGTTTCAGTCTGGGCTTCTGCACAAGCGGATAATGAGACAAGATTTCTAGTGCAAGTAATTGATTTGGGAGATGATCCTAAGAAAACTCGTAGGGA
The DNA here is from genome assembly GCF_001698545.2 of Rhinopithecus bieti. Taxonomy (NCBI): domain Eukaryota; kingdom Metazoa; phylum Chordata; class Mammalia; order Primates; family Cercopithecidae; genus Rhinopithecus; species Rhinopithecus bieti. The sequence goes on along the minus strand of NW_016807233.1, from coordinate 1,311,150 downwards.
AGTGGGGCAGTGAGACAGAGAAGGGAATGAAGCCAATAAGGGATGATGTGGTAGGCAGAATTTTGGCCCCTAAAGATGTCTCCATCCCAATCCCTGGAATCTATGACTATGTTAGGTTGCAAGTCAAAGGTGAATTAATGTTGCAGATGGAATTAAGTTTGCTAATCATCTGACCTTCTGATAGGGAGAACTTCCTGACATTAGGTGGGCCTAATGCAATCACAAGGTCCTTAAAGGTGGAAGAGGGAGGTCAGAGTCAGAGAGAGACTTGAAGATGCTGTAATGCTGGCTTTGAGGATGGAAGACGGAGTCACAAGCCAAGGAATGCAGGCGGCCAGCAAAAGATGGAAAAGACAAGGAAACAAATTCTTCCCTGGAGCCTCCAGAAAGGAATGCACCTCACTGAAACCTTGATCTTAGCCCGTTTCTGACCTCTGAGCTTCATAGCCATAAGGTAATAATATTTTAATCCACTCAGGTTGTGGTAATCTTTCACAGCAGCCAAAGGAAAATAACATGGGTGTGTTATCAGGTCAGTGACTGTGTGAGCAGCTGGAGCTCCATCCCACTGAGAAGCTCTGAGAGACAGTGCAGGGCATGCTTCAAAGTGGCTTCAATCCCAGGTGAGAAAGCTGGGGCATTTGTCTCCAAGCCCACAGTCATCTGTGGTTGAGGGCTGTGTCCAGGCATGCTATCTAGCACTTCCATATTGTCAGAGTGGGATTCGTAGACAGACAGCAAGCCCACAGGCAGAAAGTCTCAGGTGTTTGCAATAAGAACCCTTTGGTGGCCGCGTGCAGTGGTTCAGGCCTGTAATCCCAGCAGTTTGGATCACGAGGTCAGGAGATTGAGACCATTCTGGCTAACATGGTGAAACCCCGTCTCTACTAAAAATACAAAAAAAAAATAGCTGGGTGTGGTGGCGGGTGCCTGTAGTCCCAGCTACTCGGGAGGCTGAGGAGGGGAATGGTGTGAACCTGGAAGGTGGAGCTTGCAGTGAGCTGAGATCGCGCCACTGCACTCCAGCCTGGGCAACAGAGCAAGTCTCCGTCTCCAAACAACAGAAGCCTTTGGTGTGTAGAGGGAAAGTCCAAGGACAACAGCATCTGCCACAACCACCTCTTAGATAAATAGCTGGGCCAGGGGTGGTGGAGTATGGGACATGGATTTTAATAATCATGATAATTAGGGGCTTCTACTAGTATTTATTGGCTAGAGCTGGGTATGTTGAACAACCCACAATGTTTGGGATAATTCTGTACCAAGACTTATCTCACCCCACATGCCAGAAGCACCTCCTTAAGAAACACTGGCCGAAACCAAGCCGCTCTCCTCCTAGGCCATTGCATCAGACTAACCAATGTATTTCCTTCCTCCGTGAGCTGGTTTGGAATGAATTCCTTTTCACTTAGCCCAAAGAACTTCAAGTGCTACTTGTAGATGACAGAGAGATGGAGATATATAGAGATCTAGGTATTCCTTTCTGTAAAAATGTCCAACAATTGCTTTCAGAAGAAAAGAAAAAGCCAACAATCCACAGCAGCTTGGACTAGATTCCCATCCATTCTTCACAAAATCCGCAACAGCTTGGACTAGATTCCCATCCATTCTTCACACATCTTGCAGTGTTGAAAGCAACGTAAAATCAGCTCAGCCCAGTCAGAACATTCTGTCATGAAGTAACAGAGACACGTTCCAAAAGGAAGGAAAAGGGGATTGCAACGTGCTTTTCTACTCCCCAAAGGCACATACACCATAAGCCCGTAAATGTTCAAAGATCGAAACAAGAGCCAAGCAACTTGCTGCCTAAAGCCTGTCCTACTAATGCCCATGTCAGCAAATGAAGGACAGGTGAGGGAGAAAGACATTGAGGTTTTTAAATAGAAAGGGTGGGGGGAAGAAAATATTTTATTTTCTTGCTTTAAAATAGTCCGTGGAATTTTTCAGCAACTGTAACCTTTAAACAGCCTTCCGCTTGAACTCTGGGGTGGAAGAAGCCGTATTATCCACACTCGTTTCTGAAGCAGGGGACCCTGAAGGAGAGATGCAGCGGGGAGAATCTAGGAATCTTAGCGAATTTCTTAAGATATTTCCTATGTTAGCCTCCTGGGGCTGCCATGACAAATGACCACAAGCTGGGTGGCTTAAAACACCAAAATGTGGCTGGGCGCAGTGGCTTATGCCTGTAATCCCAGCACTTTGGGAGGCTGAGGTGGACAGATCAGAAGATCAGGAGTTCGAGAGCAGCCTGGCCAACATGGTGAAACTCAGTTTCTACTAAAAATACAAAAATTAGCTGAGCATAGTGGCGCATGCCTGTAATCCCAGCTACTCAGGAGGCTGAGGCAGGAGAATCGCTTGAACCCGGGAGGCAGAGGTTGCAGTGAGCTAAGATTGCACCACTGCACTCCACCCTGGGCAACAGAATGAGACTCCATCTTGGAAAAAGAAAAAAAAAAATGTGGCTGGGCGTGGTGGCTCGCGCCTGTAATCCCAGCACTTAGGGAGGCTGAGGTGGGAGGATCACTTGAGGTCAGGAATTCAAGACCAGCCTGGTCAGCATGGTGAAATCTCATCTCCACTAAAAATACAAAAATTAGCTGGGTGTGGTGTTGTGTGCCTGTAGTCCCAGCTACTTGGGAGGCTGAGGCAGGCGAATCACTTGAACCCAGGAGCTAAGATTGCACCACTGCTCTCCAGCCTGGTTGACAGAGCGAGACTCCATGTCACACAAAAAACAACAACAGTAACAACAAAATGTATTGTCTCCCAGTTCTGGAATCCCGAAGTCTGAAATCAAGGCATTGTCAGGACCCTGCTCTCCCTGAAGCCTCTGGTAAGATCTTTCCCTCACCCTTAGCTTCTGATGGCTGCCAGCAACCCTTGAACATCCCTTGCTGTGTAGACACATTGCGCCAGTCTCTGCCTGTGTTGTCACATGGTCTTCTCCTTGTGTGTGCACGTCTCGCCATGTCTAAATTTCTGTCTTCTCATAAGAACACTGGTCATTGGATTTAGGGCCTATGACCTAACCCAGTACAACCTCATCATGATGTAATTATGTCTGTAATGACCCTGTTTCCAAAAAGAGAAGCTCTTTGTCAGTGCTCAGCCAGTCTTTATGTAGCTGTGATACCCTGGGCATTTCTTCCAAGTTCCCTGCCTCTGAGTGGAGCCTCGTTCCCTGGGTCCCGAGAGCCTTTTCTTCTCTTCCCAGTTCAGTGCTATAAGCCAGGTGCCTGAGCTCCCTTGTCAGCTGCCTTCTGGCTGAGTTTGGCTGGTGGGAGGCACTGGCAGGGAACTGGTTGAAATATTAGGTTAGTCATATTAAATCACCAATATTTGACCATTTTTTAACCTGAAAAGGCAATTGCATACAATTTTAAGTAGTTTTTGTTTTGCTGGTTGGACTTCAATTGATAAGGAATTGAGCTTAGCTGTAAAGATTGGCCCTGCTGGAAACATTGGCTAGCAAAGCTGAAAGTCACTCCCGAGTAAGAAGTAAAACCACCCATTTTAGTTCAGCATGGGCTAATTTATTGATCGTACTCTTTAATTCCCTCCAGGACAAATCGGCCTTGTTATAACTGCTAGGAAATGAAGCAGACATTGTCAGGAGCAGCCTGGTATTTAAGAAGTGAAGGAAATATTGGTTTGATTGATAATAATTTGCATTAATGGTTTTAAATCAATAATGTTGTAGGATTTTCTCCTTAGTTCAACTAAAACCAGGTTCTTGTCACATGACCAGGAAAGATAAGGCTCGTGGACACAGAAGGGTGAAAAAAATGGAATTTTATTGTTTGAAAAGGAAAAAAAAAAAAAAAACAGCAAAGTGAGAGGGGTTCCTGTTAACAGGCCTGCATCTCACAGACTAAATCCCAGGTTACCCCCCAGGAACAGGAGAGGCCAGGATCCTCCCCACTGCAAACAAATGGCACTTCCCAAGGCCCCGCCCCATCCCTCAGTGAGCAGGCTGGTTGCAGATTCTCCAGGGAGCCCTTTTAACTTGACTGTCTCCATAATACCTACTAATAAAAACGCAGTGGAGGTCTTAGGCTTGTGGGACCCTAAACTACCATTATTTTATTTTAAAACCACGATCTAACATCTAAGTTAATGTATCCTTCTTTCAAGTTTTCTGTTGAAAAGGCTGTGACCTTTTTCCAGGATTAACATCAAAACAGCTCTCAAGAACCTCCCTGCCACAGCTTTTCAGACCCACCTTTTTAGTCCTAGGATAATTTCACTGACATTGACAACTCACTTTATTCGTCGGATTAATCACAAACTGACTCCTCGTTGTTACAAAAGGTTGAGCTCTCCCTTAGATGGAATGCGTTGTCACCACTCTTTAATGTGCTAAACAAGGCCTGAAAAAAGGTGTTTGCCACATGCTTTAAGCTATCATAGGAGCAAGAGTGTAAGCTCACAAGCCAGCTACTCAGAAGAGGCCAATTTTTATTTAGAAATTTAAGTTCTGATACATTCATTTATTTTTAAAGTACCTTGATTTTATAATTCCACCTATTTATGACAAAACCTCTGCGTGTTTCATAGGAAACACAAAATTCATTCAGGCTAAGAAGTGTGAAAATGAATGAAGTTCTGCTCCAGCCCAGCTTCAGAGGAACCAAAGCCACTTAGACCACAGAGGATTCTACAAGGTCCTAACTGATCCCTGAATGGCTTCCTACTAACTGTCACAGAGCCGAATCACACACCATTAGATCCACCGCTTGGGTTTGGTGTTATCAGAGGCCCTGCCCCAATATATGGACATGTCATGAGATCAGGAAATAACCCATCACCCTATGGAGTCCACCATCTGGTTTTTGTTTTGTTTTGTTTTGTTTAGACAGAGTTTCACTCTTGTTGCCCAGGCTGGAGTGCGATGGTGTGATCTCGGCTCACCACAATCTCTGCCTCCCAGGTTCAAGTGATTCTCCTGCCTCAGCCTTCTGAGTGGCTAGGATTACAGGCATGCACCACCACACCTGGCTAATTGTGCCTCACGCCTGTAATCCCAGCACTTTGGGAGGCCGAAGCGGGTGGATCACCTGAGGTCGAGAGTTCGAGACCAGCCTGACCAATATGGAGAAACCTCATCTACTAAAAATACAAAATTAGTCCACCGTCTTTTATCATCTTGATTAGATAAACTGTGGGAAGCAGAGAGCAGTAGCCTGGGGCAAGGGGCTTGGGTAGACAAGCTTTGATGCATGAGTTGGCTGCAGAAACACCAGAAGCATCCAAGAGTTTGGCATTGAGCTGCTGAACTCAGGAGGCAGCTGCAGACACAGGGCTCCTGGCTGAGCTCTGGAGGTGGTGGGAGCATGGGACTGTGGCAGCCTCAGGGTCTGTGTCAACAAGGTGGCGCTTGAGCAGGGCAGCAAAGTTGCTGTGAGTGTTATGAGAAAAAAGTTTTATTGTAGAAATTAGACCTTATATAGTTGTGGAGCGAGCTGAATAAGCCAAAGTCTCAGGGGCAGGGAGTGCGAGGAGAGGATCCTTGGTGGTGACACCAGCCAAACACACCTTGCTGCCAAATGAGGCCACAAAGGTAGAGTTCAAGAAGGGAGTTGCCGCTGACACTGTGTCACCTCTTAGGGTCTGCAGCCAAACACCTGGGAAGGCCAGCAGTCAGGATCACGGGCTCAGCAGAACAAAGGACAGAGAACCCCAGCTGAAAACCCCAAGCAATCGCTACATCTCCCCACCACCACATTTGGCTGATTGCAAAGCCTCCAGACAGCAACGGCCACAGCTTCACGTCTGCTTTTAAAATCTCACTCAAATCTCTCTCTGGGTTAGCTTTAACTCAAAACCATACGGGTACTATTCACCTGTAGATTCTGAAGAAGTTGGTTATGGAAACATGGCCTCATTAGAATAATCTGGGAGTGGATAGGTTAGATTATTGATTGGAAATATTCTTTCTTCGCCCTCCCATCCTGTCATGAAGAATAGAGTGTATTTTCCTATTCCTTGACTTTAAGTTTGTCCATGTGCCTTGCTTCGGCTAGTGGAATGAGGCGATTGAGGATGTGCCAATTCTAAGCCTAGGATTAAGAGGCTTCATGGATTTCCACTCAAATTATTTTGCTCTGCCATGGACATGAGACTAGACTGCCAGGCTGGACTCTTGTTCCTAAGAGGAGGATGAGAGACATAGGCAGAGCTGAACCACTCCAGCTGAACCCACTATATATCAGCCAAGTGCTGGTTGACCCCCAGATGTGTGAGCAAACCTACTAAAATCAGCAGACCCTGACTAATCAACCCAACCTAGATTAGCTGACCCCCTGCTGACTCCCAGCTACATGAATTACATAAATGCCTACTGTTGTACGCCACTGAGCTTGTGTGGTTGTGTCTTACACAGCATTACTATGGCCATAAGAAACCAGAACAGAAATCAGTACCAGAAGTGGAGTGCTACTCTAACAAAAACGCAAGATATGTTGAAATGGTTTGGGGACCAGTGGAAGGAAGTAGAGAAACCTAAGGAGGTTGAGAAGATGATGAGAAAAAAATAACTTGAGGATGCTGAACAGTAATGATTCATGTTATGGAGTCTGAAATAGAAAATGTACCTAATTAACTTATGAATCTAAGCATGGACATCTCCAGGCAGAATACTGAAAGTGTGGGTTGGTTGCTTTTGACTTCAAAAAAGAGATGAGCTTAGAAAAGAACTGGCCAGTTTGTAAGCAGAATTTGGAGGGAATATGAAGAATTTGGAACGTGCTGAGTTAGAAAATAAAACTGTTTCTCATTTCCAGCCTTTCCAGTCAGCAAAATATTTTCAAATTAGGATACAGCCTGGGAGCAATAATCAACCCCAGGGTGCTTCCAGCAAGACCTGACCTCAGAGTAAAGACCAAATCAAACACACAGTTGTAAGATACATTGTTAAGAACTTCGTAAGAATTAAGGTGGAGTCTAGTAATCCCTTCAATTGTTCAAAAAGATTTTTAGAAAACTTAAGGGTGGGGTGTGAGAGCAGTCAGATACACCACCGATAATACCAGTGAGCACAACGAGAAAGGAATATTTTTAAATGAATTATAAGTATAGTTTTTGGTACAAAGACTAGACTGAAACCAAATATATATAAAACACACAAATTTTTCTAAGAAAGCCAGAAACTGTTCCAAATATAAAAGGATCCCTGGGCCCCTGTATTTGAGTTATCCAGAACTCTGAAGAGTTCGACCGATCGATCGATAGATAGATAGATAGATAGATAGATAGATATGAGGGATGGAGAAGGATAGATTTTAAGGAATTGAATCATATAATTGTGGAAGTTGGCAAGTTCAAAATCTGAGTTCTCCAGAACTTTGAAGAGGAGGGAGAGAGAGAGAGAGAGAGAGAGAGAGAGAGAGATGGGAGGATGGAGAAGGATTGATTTTTAAGGAATTTGATCATATAATTGTAGAAGTTGGCAAGTCCAAAATCTGAGTTCTCCAGAACTCTGAAGAGTTCAATAGATAGATGATGGATGGATGGATGGATGGATAGATAGATAGATAGATAGATAGATAGATAGATAGATAATAGATATGGAGGGATGGAGAATGATTGATTTTAAGGAATTTTAAGGAATTGGATCATATAATTGTGGAAGTTGGCAAGTCCAAAATCTGTAGGGAAGGTCAGCAGGCTTGTGACCCAGGGAAGAGTCAGTGGTGCAGCTCTAGTCCAAAGGCAATTTACAGACAGAATTTTCTCTTCTCCAGAGGAGACAGTCTTTTATCAGTCTTCAGCTGATGGTATGAGGCCCACCCACATTATGGAGGTTCATCTGCATTACTCAAAATCTACTGGTTTAAATATTATTCCCATGTAAAAATTGACCAACTATCTGGATTCCATGGTCTAGCTAACTTAACACACAAAAGTAATCGTCACAGTCCCAACTTTCTTCAAAAACAAAGCCAACTGGGAAAGTTTCTGGGCCACCAATACAGCATATTTTCTAAAGTCCTTTTCAGAAGTGCCCCAGGAGAGGATATAAAAGGGAGGAGAACTCATAGAACAGAGCCAAGAGCTGTGCCAAACAATGAAATGAGGAATAGACCCAGTGACCTGAACCTGGGGCTAATCAGAAAACACTCACCACCATCAATGCAGGGGAGCCTGGCAACATCTGCCAAGTGAGATTTCCAAACTGCTGTGGACCAATGACTAATATGTGCCTCCCATTCTTCTCCCTTTTACCGAGGTATGTTTACTATAAGTGTTCTGTCCTCATTTTACTATATTATTCTGAATATGTGTGTAGAGGGGAGAAATCAATGTGTTCTTTTACTTCAAAAGGAGTGAAGAGGAGTTACATCCAGCCCTGATGTAGACCATGAGATCTTGAACTTTGAGTCTAACACCACGATTGGATGAAACTTTTGGAATCTTTCAATTGAGGTTAACATATGTTGATTAATATTATTAATAAGAGGATGATTATATCAACTTATTATTCAAACATATTCATTTTCTCCTCCCCCCAATACACACACACACACACACACACACACACATATAAAAAATAGCAAAGTATGTATTACTGCCTGTAGACTTTAGGAATGCCATATGACTTGCTTTGGTCAACAGAACAATGTGGAATTGATGGTGTATCAGGCCTGAGCCTAGCCCTTCTGAGGCCTCATGTGTTTTCACTTGCTTTCTTCATGGGAAAATATGTCCAGGTTAGCTTGCTGGTCACATAAGGAAAACAATAGTCACAGGGTGGTGGAGATGAGCCCAGTGTAGATCAGCTGACTTGCCAATTCATAGATGCATGAGCAAGTCCAGGCAAGATTGGAAAAGCCAAGCCAAATAAGCTGAGCCTAGATTAGATCATCTATCCTCAGACACACGATGAAAACTAAATGAGCTTTTGTTGTATAACGTTGAGATTTTCTGGGCTAGTCCATTTGTGTTGCTATAAAGGAATACCTTAGGCTGGGTAATCTATAAAGAAAAGAGGCTTATTTGGCTCACAGTTCTACAGGCTGTACAAGAAGCATGGTGCTAGCATCTGCTTCTGGTGAGGGCTTCAGGGAGCTTCCAATCATAGTGAAAAGGAGAGAGGAGCCAGCATATCACATGGCAAGAGAGGGAGCAAGAGAAAGGAGAGAAGGTGCCAGGCTCTTTTAAACAACCAAATCTCATGTGCACTAATAGAGTAAGAATTCCCTTATTGCCTCAAGGAAGGGACCAAGCCATTTATGAGAAATATGTCCATAAGACAAAAAAGTCACTAACCAGGCCCCATCTCCAACATTCGGGGTCAAATATCTCCCTCCCTCTTCCTTCCTTCCTTCCTTCCTTCCCTGACACAAACACCACTCACTAAGACCCACCTCCAATGTCGGGAGTCAAATTTCCCTTCCTTCCTTCCTCCCTTCTTTCCTTCCTTTCCTTCCTTCCTTCCTTCCTTCCTTCCTTCCTTCCTTCCTTCCTTCCTTCCTTCCTTCCTTTCTTTCTTTTTCCTTCTTTCTTTTCTTCCTTCCTTCTTTCCTTCCTTCCTTGCTTATTTTCTCTTTCTTTCTTTTCCTTCCTTCCTTCCTTCCTTCCTTCCTTCCTTCCTTCTTTCCCTGACACAAACACCACTCACCAAGACCCACCTCCAACATTGGGAGTCAAATTTCTCTTTCTTTCTTTCTTTCTCTCCTTCCTTCCTTCCTTCCTTCCTTCCTTCCTTCCTTCCTTCCTTCCTTCCTTTCTTTTCTTCCTCCCTCCCTCCCTTCCTTCTCTCTCTCTCTCTCTCTCTCTCTCTCTTTCTTCCAACAGGCTCTGGCTTTGTCACCCAGGCTAGAGTGGAGTGTGGTGCCATGACCTCTGCCTCCTAGGCTCAAGCCATCCTCCCACCTCAGCCTCCCGAGTTGCTGGGACTACAGACTTATGCCACCATGCCTGGCTAATTTTTGTATTTTTAGTAGAGATGGGGTTTCACTATGTTTCCCAGGCTGGTCTCAAACTCCTGAGCTCAAGCAACCTGCCCACCTCGGCCTCCCAAAGTGCTGGGATTACAGATGTGAGCCACCATGCCCGGCCACGAATCACATTTCAACATGAGATTTGGAGGGGACAAATATTCAAACTATATCATTTTCTGATTGCTTGTAATACAACATTCTTGTGAGTGTAGAACATCTATACAAGAAGTAAGCTGGAAAAAGCTTTAGGAGAATGAATGGGGGACGGAAAATAATATTTACTGATGGCTTATAACATTGTACTTTTAAAATTCTTGGTAAAAAATAAGATGAGATAGAGTCTTGACAGATGCCTCATATTTAATGTAATGAAAGCTAAATTCCTGTTCCCACTCCCACCCCACTCCCACCCTTCCACCGTCACTGCTTCCCACTGTCTTCACCAACTTGAAAAATGGCATTTTCATTCTACCAGTTGTTTATGTCAAAACCTTGAAGTCATTCTTGATTTCTCTCTTTCTCTCACCTGTCACATCCAATTCATCAGCAAATTCACTTAGTGCTTCCTTTAAAATATATCCAGAATCAAAAAATGTATCTCATCCCTACTATCCTGCTTCAAGTCATAATCATCCTTGGTCTTGACTTTGGCCATCCTTTGGCCACCCCTGACATCTTCCTGCTTCTCATGTGCCCCCCTACACTTCATTTTCCAGAGGAGAGCCAGTATCCTTCCAGAATGAGAGTCAGATCATGCCATTATTTTTCTCACAACCTTACGATGACCACCGCCCCACCCCCATCACTTAGAATAAGATTTCTTACAATGGCCCACAGAGCCCTAAGTGATCCGATTCTGCCCCTCACCTCTTTGACATCAGCTCTTACCACTGTCACCCTTGCTGGTTCTACTGCAGTTGCACCGGTTTTTGTAGCAGAGCCTGTCAGTGCTCAGGCCACATCCCCACAACACTCACAGGTTCTCAACTCATTTGTGCCTTCCTGCTATAAGTACCTGTGGCTCTTGACCTGAGTACTTTCTCTGGTATTCTGGGCCCACACTCAGGAAAGGGACAGTGCTGCAAAGCAGCCCTCAGCTAATGTCAGACTGGATTTGGAGAATCAATATCTCTGCTTCCTCATCCCTTGGGTGGGAAAATACTGAGAGCTTACTTGACACACTGTCCTGGGTCCTGAGCAGGACTGAGCCACTGGTGCCCGTGGTGACAGCTTGCTCATTCATGCACCTAGTATTTTCTTCTTCCCTTCCCTGTCTCACTTTCCTTCTCTACCAGGCTTTTTGGGATCACCTCCCAAGTATTCTAGTTATATTCAAATCCTTGCCTCAGAGTCTGCTTTGGGAAAAACTCAATCCAATATAGCTTTCTTACTGTTTCCTAAACATGCCAAGTATACTGCAGGGCCTATGCACTGACTTTAAACTGTATCCCCAGTGCTCTTCTTCCACATAACTGAATGGCTCACTCCAATGCTCACTCAGGTCTCCACTCAAATGTTACTTTATCCAAGGCCTTCCCCAACAAGCACACTTTCCCCCATTCTTATGCTTCTTCTTCTTCTTTTTTTTTTTTTTTTTTTTTTTTTTTTTTGTTTTTTTGACAGAGTTTCGCTCTTGTTGCCCAGGCTGGAGTGCAATGGTGCAATCCCAGCTCACTGCAACCTCTGCCTCACAGGTTCAAGCAATTCTCCTGCCTCAGCCTCCTGAGTAGCTGGGATAACAGGCACGTGCCACCACGCCCAGCTAATTTTGTATTTTTAGTAGAGACAGAGTTTCAACATGTTGGCCAAGATGGTCTCAATATCTTGACCTCATGATCCACCCGCCTCGGCCTCCCAAAGTGCTGAGATTACAGGCATGAGCCGCCGCGCCTGGCCTCCTTCTTCTTCTTAACACTTTCACCCTGTTTATTTGTTGTTAGTCTTCCCCACTAAAACGTCCCTGTGTGAGAGCAGAGAATTTGCCTGCATTGATCACTGCTGTACACTTCATTCCCAGCACCTAGGACAGTGCCTGGCACATTGTAGTAGGGGCCCAATAAACATTTGTTGAATTAATAGTGTTTTTTTTAATTTCTCTCTCTCACTTCTCACATCCAATTCATCAGCAAATTCACTTGGTGCTTCCTTTAAAATATATACAGAATCAAAAAATGTATCTAATCCCTACTACCCTGCTTCAGATATCTTTATAGATTTTATTTTTTTACAGATTTTATTTTACAGATTTGTATTTTTACAGATGTTAATGATCATGGCACTTATTGAAGGATTTACATATTCTGACTCCTTTAACTCTCTTGACAAGTACTACTGCTAGCCTCGCTTCACAGCTGAAGAAATTGAGGCACAGAGATGCCTTAGTTTCAGCTGGGGTAAGTAGATTACCTCAGCCACACAACTAAGATAGAGATAGAATTTGAACCCAGGCAGTCTGATTCTAGAGTCCACAGTCTTTGCCATTTTCCTTCGGAGTCCCAAAAATGTCCACAATTACACTAGACAGCAGATCAGACCACAAACTCCATTCTTTGTCTGGGGTTTGAATTTTACTTTTGGTAATATTTTCCAATTATGAAAACAATACATGTTCATTGTAGGAAATGTGAATATTTAAGAAAAAAATAAAGAATATTAATCTCTTAGGAATGCTGTTCACAGGTGGTAATTTTTATTCCAGATTTTTTTCATGTTAAGTCTGTATGTCAAATATTTGATGCAAAATTAGTATCGCACAATATACTTTTACATTTTGTCTTGCTTTTTACAATTTTAATGTTGCGTCAGGAAACACTTGTTGTGTTGATATGCTTAGAAAATAGAATTTAAAATGCCTACACAACAGTGCATTGAACATGGCTTTTAATTTGTTTAGAAATGTTCTTACCCTTAAGTATTTAGCTTGTCTTAGATTTTGGTTTGGAGTAAATGAACATGTACATAAATTTCTGTGTCCGTTGCTGGACTACTCCTTAGGACAATTCCCAGTAGCAGAACAGCTGAATCAGAGGGCATACATGTGGCTGATATGGAGCTTGATTTATACTTGCAAATGGTGCTTCCAAAATATTTGACCAATATGCACTCCTCCGAGTGGTAGAGAAGACCCCGGAGCTCCCTTGCTAGAGGTTGTTTGGCTGAGTCACGCTGCCTCCCCAGCATACACAAAACTGATCTTACAGATGAGAAAATAAGGCTTAGACCAGCTGGGTGACTTATTTGAGATTAGTGACAAAACCAAGCAGGCACAACAAACTGTGTTTCCTCCAAACCAGAAGAAAGAGACAGGAACCAAGTGACACCCAACTGGCAGAGATACCACAGCTTGAAATGTCACCTCTCCATCCACCAACCTCACCCCAGCCCCTGGCCACCCACAGACTCTCTTGCAAAGCAAACACAGCATACTATGTCTTCAGTGATTCCAGAAACTTCGCCTCTTGGAACCTACCAGAACATTTCCAAATCATGGCCAAATTATAATTTCTCTCACCCACACAGTCACCAAACGACCCATGTGATGAGGAATTTGCTATCCACTGCAGACAAGATCCAACACCAATAAAATGTCCTGGCCCCAGGCTGTTCAAAAGAAAGCCTCTGTTTTAAACCTCATATTAAAAATAAATACATAAATTTGACAGCTGTCAGCAAGACGTACGTGAACTAGAAACTCAGGTCATTGTCTTTTGCCTTTTTCTTAAAACAAGATGGGGTTTCTGTCGTCTATTGTGATCTGAGTCACAGCAGAGAGACCACAACTTGTTTTAGGATTACAGTCAAAACTATCACTGGAAGAACGATTTGTATTGCTATGCCAAAGCTGGGCTGCATATCAAAATATTCCCACTTCTCCTTTTGTGACTTGGGGTTTCTCGTTTCTTTTTCCAAATGTCTATCAAAAATAATCTTTTTTAAAAAAGAATAGCAACTTAGCCCTTGAATCATTAATTGTATTTTTTAATCTACTTTAAATATATATATATATTCAAATATAGAGATTGTCTTAGTCCATTCAGGCTGCTATAATGAAGTATCATAGACTGAGTGGCTCATACACAACAGAACTTTATTTCTCACAGCTGTGGAGGCTGGCGGTCAGAGATCAGCCTGCCGGTATGGTTGGGATCTGGTGAGGGCTCCCTTCCAGGTTGCAGACGGCTGCCAACTTCTCATTGCATCCTTGCACGGTAGAAAGAGACCTACCAAGTTCTCTGGCCTCTTCTTATTAAGACATTAATCCCATTTATGAGGGTTCCACCCTCATGACCTCCCAAAGCTCCCAGTACCAAGTACCATCATCTTGGGATTAGAGTTTCAACATATAAATTTTGAAGGGAACATAAATATGCAGTCCACTGCAGTTATAATGCATTAATTCTGTTTTCATCATCCACTTTGGAAATAGATATACTCAAAGACAGATATGATGCGTAAGTTTCCAGTTCTTTTTTAATTGGTTAGGATCATCTACACAAAGGGCAGCAAACTTCCGTAACCAAATGCAGGGTTTTACAGAGCTTGAGAGGTCTCTACAATTTGTCGTCTTTTCAATATTTAGATATTTTTTCCTTTTAATCTTCCTTATACTTTTATTTTGAGCTTTAATTTTTTAGTTGAAATGAAAGTTAGACTTAACTGCAAACCCTTTAAGATGAGCTCAGTTTCCTGCTCACATATTGTCTTCAGAACCCCATTCCACCAGCATCTGATGCCCAGCCAACTCTCGGTACACATTTGTCGTCTGTTTAGCAAAGAAGAAAACCTCACGGATGTGAAGTGACTTACCTAGGCTGCATCATAAGGCTGACAGAGGCAGGGCCAGAGCCTTCTTCTGAGTCAAATCCTATCCCAACCTCCCTATCCAGAGAGAAAGCCTAGCTAAATTACCTGCAGGCCAGGCCCTATTCCAGCTGCATGGGATTATTTATTTATTTATTTTTCTTTTGCCTTGCAATGCCACTGGGGGCCATATTAAGAACATCCTTAGTTTGGTGCAATTTTAGGCTGGTGGATTGTTGTCTAGAAAATTTTTTTTTCTACTAGAAAATTATTTTTTCAAGCTTTGGGAGAACTTGCAAAAAAAAGTCTAACTTTGTTTGAAAGTCATAATGAATGCTTCAAAATCCAGCCCATGTCCTAATGCCAGTCCTCTCCTTTCTAGAGGAGAGTGCAGGGCTTTTCCTTTCCACCCTGCTGCCCAACCAGCAGCCAGGACCCTTTCCTGGAGAGGTCACCTGCCCACCATCCTGTCCCTTTCAACCCCCAAGTGCAAAATCACCAGGTGCCGGCTCCCTATACCCCTCACCCCTCACGTGCACTCTCTCATGAAGGTGGCTCCTTACACCCCTCACTCCTGCACACGGGCAGTCTGTGAGTAAGTTGTGGGAAAAGGGAGCCAGTTCCTTGGGCACACGGCTGCCCCCTAGGCAGAAAGATAAAGATCCACGCCCTGCTCACCCCACCTCTGCTCAGTCCAAGGGAAGCTATCATCATCCTTCCACCATCTCCTTGGCAAACCAATTTTTTAACCCACACACCCAATATCTATTAAAATACTGATTTGATTTGTAAATAATATACAAGCTTTTGAATAATTTTATGTGTCCTATAAAATAAAATATCGAAATTTGAGATAAAATAAGTATGAAGAGAAATCCTAATATTTTCTTTCACTGCCCCCAAGAGACTGCTTTCAGAGGTATTTGCTGGCACACATACACACACTCTGTGCACACTCTTCTGAGAACCTTTCCATCCAGTCTGTTCTGGAGCCTGGGTCTATAGCGTCAGTGCTCTGTGTTGATCACTGGGGAGCGGGGAGCGGGGGCACCCACCAAACAAGCACTTTAGGCGCACTCCACCCATCCTGTCCACCATGGATAGAATGCTAGAGGGAAAAAATTTCCTCATTTTCTTGCCTGTTTCTGCTCTTGTATTTTTATATTACCAAAGCACATCCTACTCAGCCTTTAGAATTCTAAAGAATATAATTTATGTAATGTACAGTTGAGGGTATCAGGATGACGCTCAGTTCAGTATCTTTATTTTTTCTTTTCCTTTTTCAAAAAACAGGGTTCTGCTCTGTCACCAAGGCTGGAGTGCAGTGGCGTGATCACGGTTCGCTGCAGCCTCGAACTTCTGGGCTCCAGCCATCCTCCCTCCTCAGCCTCCTGAGTAACTGGAACTACAGGCGCACATCACCAGACCCAGTTATTCTTAAAATCTTTGTTGTAGAGACAGGGTCTTGCTCAGGGTGATCTCAAACTCCTGGGCTCAAGCTATTCTCCCACCTCAGCCTCCTAAAGTGCTGGAATTACAGGAGTGAGCCACCATGCCCAGCCTCAGCATATTTCTTTGTTTTGTTTTGTTTTGTTTTGAGACAGAGTCTCACTCTGTCACCCAGGCTAGAGTGCACTGGTACAATCTCTGCTCACTGCCACCTCCACTTCCTGCCTCAGCCTCCAGAGTAACTGGGATTACAGGCGCCCGCCACCACACCTGGCTACTTTTTCTATTTTTAGTAGAGACGGCGTTTCACCATGTTGGCCAGGCTGGCGTCGAACTCCTGACCTCGTGATCCGCCCGCCTTGGCCTCCCAAAGTGCTGGGATTACAGGAGTGAGCCACCTCGCCGGGCCAGCCTCGGTATTTTTAAACCCAAATTATTGCCAGAGAAATTGGTATATTTATTCAGAGGAAAAATACTTGCATTAGTAAGCGAAAATATCTGTCATCGTCACTTTACAGAAAATGGAAAAGGATGAGGATTGTACAAAACTAGAAATTCCATCTCGGGTGTTTTTCCTTCTCAGCAACTGGCACAGGTCGTTCCAGTTTTGTCCAGGCGGTGGCGCTCGAGGCAAATGGTGCCATGAAACGGTCCCTGGATGCACTGACCCTGAAGATGCTCTCAAAGCAGGAGACCGTTCATCAGAGAGTGGACCTGACGCCCACCGGAACCATTCCCGGAGTGCGTTGGTGTGAAGGTGGGGGGAGAGTCGGGGAAGCAGCCCGAAGCCCTGCTAGGCGAATCTGTGCTGCTGAGATTAGGGGGTGAGCACAAAGCAGAATAAAGGAATCGAAAATAATAGATGCACCGGAATACTTGACCACTGTTTAAGAAGGAATTTGACGAAGAGCAGCCACCGAGTGCAGCCCTGGGCCGGCTAAAGGAAAAGAAAAATTATCACACAACTGCCGCTCGGCGGCGGAAATGCCAGGCGGGCCAGAGAAGGGAAACATGGTGCTTTGCAGCCTCGGTGCAGGCGCCGGGCAACCCCCTACCCAGGACTGAAGTCTAGAGCGGGCTCTGCGGGTAAACAGGAGAAAATTCTAGCAAGCCTTATTGTGATTCAACATTTAGAATTTTTCCCCATTTCTGCCCTTGAAATTTAATAAAAGTCCTTTTCAAGTTACACTGGTTCTCTTTTCATATGGAAATGAATTTGGGGTGATTGTTTTCGCTGGTGTCATTACTTTATGAAATTATGAGCATCCCTTTGCAAGGAAAAAGACCTTCTGTCCTTCGATTGCTGTTTAAATACGGGTAATTATCATTCTTATTTAAATAAACTTGAAAAAACAAAAGGAGACCACGTAGGCAAAAGTTCATTTTCAGGAAGGAAGTTCTCTTAAAAGCTAGGATAAGTAGATTTTGCTTCAATCTGCATATTTTTCAAGGAAAGACTTCG